>NC_048408.1:16472951-16583874 GCF_013103735.1 Etheostoma cragini
GGGGGGGGGGGCAGCATGGGTTAATGGGCTGCTTTTCGTTTTATAGATCCAAAGGCTTTTACATGACCCATTAGAGCTCGATGATAGACAGATATGGGAGACACTGAAACCAAACCATATCCCTGCCCATGCCTTTTCAAGTGCTTCAAATTGTGAGTTGATGTGTATGCAGGTTTGGGGTATTTATGTTCGTGCTTTATCATGTGCACATACACATACATTTACATGTATGAATATGCAAAAAAGTTGCTTGTAGCTGTTTTAAATGTGACATATGATCAAAGTAATGTGTTTCAAAATGTACTGTATATTTGTTCGTTTTATTTGTCTTTATTGTTTTCCAACAGCAAATATTGAAAATGCAATATTTCTGTATTCAGTGCTTGCTCTCAACTCCTTGCTCTCCACTCAAGAAAAAGAAATGTTCACTGAGATGGATTGCCTATTCACAACTTGCTTGTCTCTGCAGGTTTATTTTCATCTCATACTCATCATGAACTAAAATGAACCAGTAGCTGCCTGGGAAGTGGGATGCTATTCTATTAAATGCTTTAGAACACAATTAGCTGTAATGTATGGTAGTAAATTAGGTAAAACATACAAAAACACTAATGTGTTTATCTAACTTATCCCTGTGCTCCTGGGAGACACTATCTTATTTGTTTTTGCTGTTATTGCTTTTGAGTTGTCTGCCTGCTAATGGAAATATAGTGTTGACTAGTGGAATTATGCTAGTGATGAGCGTATGGCAGCATATAATGCATGTGATATTTCATGCAGGGAGGATCTTTCTGTACATATGACTCATTTAGACTACTAGTTGTGTGCATGAAAAATGTATGGGATACATTTTTCATGACCAAAATTTTCAACCCCCTCCTTACTGGTCCTCACTGAGCAATGCTAGTTTGCATTAGTGCTTACGTCTGTTTGGTTTAAGTGATGCATATAGGCTTAACCTGGTCAGTGGGTGTGTGTGTGAGTGACTGAAATGTCTTCTTGAAAGTAATACAGCTGAAGGGCTAAATTGACAACCACTGGACTACAGGTAGATACAGTGGACGGGAGAGACTCAGCTACTTTCCACACTTTATACATTTCCCTTACTATCAAAACAAGTGTATCACTAAGGAGTTCATCTAAGAGGCAATAGATGCTGGCCAGGAAACTTCCTGCACAGAAGACACAAGGAACCATACCAACTTCTCACACAACTTCTCATGCTTTTTTTCAGAGAAAGCTCAGCTCTGAAGGGTTAGGTACTTATACGTTGAGAAATGTTATGCTGTATTACATTAAGTTTAGGCTTTACAGCGCCCATTATGCTCATTTTCAGGTTCATAATTGTATTTTGAGGTAGTACCAGAATAGGTTTCCATGATTTCATTTTCAAAAAACACCATCGTTTTCTTTGGGTCTCTGTTTCAGCTACAGAGTGAGACTTCTCACTTGTTTTAACTACAGAGGGATACATCTCATTTCTATACTATCTTTGTTGGGAGTCACAAATGTGCAGTAAGTAGGTAAGATCACATCAGCTAGATCACTTTTGGTTAGTACAAGGCAGGATTAGCTGGGAGACTTCTCCCAAACAAGGGGCACTTGTGGAATACCTGCAGAACAGGGACATGGAATTAGTTCTTTTGTAGATTATGATGAACTAGTGGTAGCAGTGTTTTGCCATTGAGAACCAGCTAACATGCTAGTGCTAGCAAGTGCCACGGTTAGCCACCCGATCTCGGCTTGTGCAGATTTCGAACAGCTCACCCGGAAACTGAAGGCAGGACACATTCAGAAACCCGTTCAAACTCAAAATAGCATTGATAGTTTTTTTTCTCCAATTTTGTATGCATGTGGAAGCACCAGAGACACAAAAAAACACACACAGAGAGAAATAGCTCCAGTCCATAACTCCCCGTAAATCAGAGGTATAAAGTAACACACATGCACTCTTTCTCTCTCTCCGTGTGCAACAAAACCAAATCACATTACACAGAATCAATTCTATCTATGAAGTGTAGAAAAAGCAGGTGGTTAAGAATCCTGATCAGACCACACCCATATATAGTGAGTAATGACAGGAGACTGACAGCTAAGACATTGTGGTGTGTGTGTGTGTGTGTGTGTGTGGAGACCACACCCTGTTGTAACACACAAATGGAAACATCTGATTTGTGACTTTGTTGATTTACCAGTAACATGTCTTGCTCCAATCAGCCTTCAGTATTGCAATTATACTAACAACCCTCGCTTCCCACTTCCACAGACAGGCAGGCAGCAGCCATACAGGCAGACAGCAGTGCCACATTAACTGATTGTGTTTTGCTACATTGAACCACAGCCTTCAACATCCTTTTTCAAAGCAAACTATGAGGACTCTAGAAGAATCTAGAAATGCAGAATAAGCAACGGATTGCACCTGTAAATCAATTATCTCCTTCCCGCAACGGACAGCAGGTTTATGAGGTGTTATATCTAAAAGCTGTGTCAGTCAAATGTAATGTGTGCAACTATAACCAATATACAGTCCTTCTCTGTAAAACAAGAAGGTTAGTTTGATACCCACTTCCTTGTAAATGGCCGTCATAGTAATTTACAGCGCTCTCTTTTTTCCTCTTTGAAGTGCTGCCCAAGTCCCTTGGGAACACATGACGTCAGTTTGTGCTTAATGAGATGAGAGAGAGGCCTAGAAGCTATCCCTCTGCAGATGCTATCAATGCTAAGCAATATCAATATCCTGGTATCAAGAGACAAAAGACACCAAAAGTCACCAAATTGACTTAGCACATTGAGTCTGGCTATGAGACAACACTGAATGGCCAAAAAATCATTCTTGGAACAAAAAGCAATTGTCGATTTATGTATAACTTATCTTAAAATCTGACTATTGACCATCAACAGACCACATCACAGGCCAACCAAACGTGACATGATAAAAGTAACACAAATCCCTGAATTAGAGGTCATAAGAGTGTGGACATAAAACAGGCATTTGGGTGGTTTGAAAAAGTAAACTGCATTCATCTAATTCTCCAACAGGAGTTGAAAATGGCATCACAGCATCTTCCCCAGCATGTGGTAAAAACAGTCTGTAGTTTTTCAGACATATACGTGTGTGTTTGTGTGTGTGTGTGTTTGTGTGTTTGTGTGTGTGTTAACACAGCGAAAAGCTTTGATGTGTTATCCTGTGAGAAAGCTTCACTTACTCAACTCAAACACAGTGAGAGACAGTGGGGAAAGAAGAAGAGGAGGAAGCTTAAGAAGGAGCTGACGAGCCAGAGCATATTTACATCAAGGTATTTGAGCTTGGCTTCTGAGAAGTCCATTGATCACCAACCACGCCCTTGTCTGACCCTCTTTCTGATGGGAAATAGTTATAAGGCCTTAATGAATAATTAACATCAAAATGGCTCCCAGTCCAAAAACACCTGCCCTTGTGTAGAGTGTGACTGGCAAAACATGTATCTTCTCATCTGTTTGTCACTTTTTACTTTGTTTTCTTTTGATGATGAACAGAAAAAAGAAAAGCATGGTGATGTTGGCGCAGACGCTGATGACACACTATGATACAAGTGATGCTACAGTCTTTCGAACATCCGTCAGGATGAAATAGGGCAGTTCGGGAGATGGTTTCACATACAACTAGGCCACCCCAACTAGACTGCCAAGAAGGTCAGTCCAGGAGACAGTGTCGGCACGCAGTTTGTTCCCAAATATAGACATGTTGATGGGCCATAAGGATTTTGGATCCACAACAGGAATTCCAATGCTATTATCCCCATTACACAGTAACTCATACAAAACCCATAGATAATATCATATGCCTTGTTGCATCAGAAGCCGTCAACAAAGCTCCCTGGTAATTGGTGGTCTGAGTATCAAGCCAAATATGGTAACTCTCTGAGATGGATATCAATATTTCCTAGTCAATTCTTCTGGTCAACTCTGTCCGCTGCGGTGGACATGGTTTAGAACAACAGAGAGAAGGTCAGAGCTGAAAGAATAGTTAATCAATCAATTAGCCGATCAAAAGAAAATGTAGTTTTTTGATAATCAAATAATTGTTTGATTTACTTTTCAAGCAGAAATGGCAAGACTTTGCTGGTTCCAGCGCCTTCAATGTGAGGATTTCTCTCTGTTTTATATAATTGTAAATAGAATATATCTTTGGGGTTTGAACTGTTGATTGAACCAAACAAGACATTTGAGGAACAATTAAAGATCATTCAAATAAAAAAAAGAATCAGCAAATTAATCAATGATGAAAATTATCTAGTTGCAGACCTGAAAAAGATAACAATATTGATAAAATGAGATAAGCCATTCTGTAAAAAAAATTATAGCCAACTTTTTTTGTAGTGCTCTTACAGTAACATCCCATTCAAAGATGATATTATGTCAAAACAAAGATTGCATACCAACAACAATTGTGACTTAGTGGGTTTTGTTTTGTCAAGACATTGCGGCATGATATCGACTAGAAATCAAGTGTTTCTGATGAGGATGTTGCTGGTACATACTCTATATATAGAGAACGGGACAGTGTACTGGACAGACATATTTTGCTAAATTATGCCAATATACAGTAAACAACAATATGGAGCCAGCATGTCTTTCACAGGAAAAAAATATTAATTCTTAATGGGATTTGGTAACCATTAGTAGAGGTACTGCAGTGGCTGAATTGCTTTGGTCATTCACAGGTCTCTGTGTAAGCACTGAAAGCAAGTGCCCTGACAGCTTGGGTAAATACAGCTACGTAATGCTACTGCTGTTGTGTAATACACACATACACCCTGTAAAACTGCACCCACACAGACCCCAGTTGGCTAAACATTCCTATTTGACATTATGCATTGGAAGATGTGTGTGTGTGTGTGTGTGTGTGTGTGTGTGTGTGTGTGTGTGTGTGTGTGTGTGTGTGTGTGTGTGTGTGTGTGTGTGTGTGTCTGTTCAGAGGTAATGTAATGAAGACCATGGCTCCATTAGGACTCCCTTCCTGCAGAATCCCATCACACCACTCCCAGTGGAGAAAAAGAGATAGACAGATAGGCAGGCAGACACAGTGATGCAGACAGAGAGGCATAAAAGAGAGAGATGAAAATGTCAAAGGCTGCAGTGAAATCTGACCTACTGGCATATCAGGATCTTAGTGTAAGGGATCAGTAGTGGAGAGGAGTGTGTGGCAGACAGGGTGAGGGAAGAGAGACTTTTGTGTTTTGCAGGATTGAAGCTCATCTCTGAGAGCTTGTATCTGAAGGTAGCCGGCATGTCTCAACTGAAGGCTGGAGGGTCAGAGCTTTCAATTACCAATATTAGACTGCATTATACATACAATCCAGGTCTGAATAGAGCTCTGCAAACTGAGCTCTTTAAGTATCCACTATGCAACCACAAGAAAGTGGACTGGCACAGACAGAGGGTTGATGAATGATGATGCAATGTCTGTATTGTTCAGATAGAGGATAAAGCAGACTAAAGGAAGCTATCGCTCAGCACCACCCAGCCCAGAACACAAATGCCCAATGACACAGGTTCAGTGAGCACACACAGTCGGACACACTGCCACTTGGCTTGGTAGAAGCTGTCCTTCTCCAGGACAATCACAAGAAAGACAGGCAGTATTTTTAGATCTGAATGTAAAATCCTCACATCACATTGTGTCCCTTTGTCATTTTCTCTTTTTTGCCTCACACGCGTAAATCTGTAAACTATCAATTCATCTTTTTCATCTCTATCGCAGAGTCTACCCCAGCTTACAGAATCAGTTCCCCCAAATCACAGACTTAGACGTAACATAGATTTGAACTTAACCCCAATTGGCATCAAGCCATGCATAGTGTCTTCCTAGAAACATGTCCTGTTTACTCAGGGTAATACAGACATTGCTTTGAACAATCTTCATTGTAAAGAATTCTTTTGTCAGAGGTAAGTTCTTGCAAGTTCTGGTTGGTGGATATTCCTAAGAAAACCGGGTAATTGTCTCTATATATTGACAGGGCTAAATGCAACTACACACTCAGAAGAAGGTAGATTTAAAAGTACATTTTGGAGTACAACTGCCACCATTTTCTTAAAAAGGTACAATAATGTAACATATATAAACAAAAAGTACCTAAAGCTTTGTTAATCAATATTTCTTTCAAATTTACAACGAATGAAATAACTACATGTAATGTGAAATAGGTCACATGCAGTGATAAACCAACACATACATCTCACCCAACTCTCTTTAAAGTTCTCTAGCCTCTTAGCTCAAAAAGCACTGATGAAACCATGGACACTACCATCCCAGCACCAAACTGCAGATGGACAAAGTAGCAGCTAGCTGGTGAGGAGAGTCAAACATTCAGTCATTCAGTCAGATATTTTACACAGGAACTGGAAGAGACCCAAGAGCTTTAAGGAGAGTGAATATTAAGCTTATTTGTACACGTTTAACAAAAATTATCAACTTTTGGGGAGGTACTCTCATTATACAGTAGAGCACATTAAGATAAGCAGACAGAGGCAATATATTAATAGTATATTGATATCGTGATACAAGACTAGATATCATCTTAGATTTTGGATATTGTAATATTGTAATATGACATAAGTGTATTCCTGGTTTTAAAGGCTGCATTACAGTAGAGTTTTGTCATTTTCTAAACTTGCCAGACTGTTGTAACTGTACTATTATTTGCCTTTACCCACTTAGTGATTATATCAACATTACTGACAAGTATTAATCAAAATCTCATTGTTTAAATATTTTGTGAAGGCACCAATAGCCACCACCACAAGATAGTCGCAATATCAATATCGAGGTATTTGGTCAAAAATATCGTGATATTTGATTTTATATTTGATCCATATCGCCCAGCCCTAGTTCAGAGACCTTTGGCTAATTTGCTCATCTTTATTCTGTGTATGTGAAGAGCACACCAACACCTGTTTAAGCAGTTTTTCAGTGTTTAGATTTCTCAATGCTGAAAATGGAAAAAAACCTGATTGCATCAAAGTATAAGCTCGATGGCCCCACCCTAAAAGAAGACATTTAAGTGTGTGTGTCTGTGTGTGTGTACTTGTGTGTCTATGTAGCACTACAGTCCATTACTGGAATCACATTAGCCTGGGAGAGTGCACTGAGACAGGAAACTACCATCTTCTGACTCACTCTCATTGAATACATAAACACACACATTACACAATTCGATCTTGGTGGTAACACTTAACATTCATTTTCTCTAGTTTATGCAATACATTATGAAAACATACTAATAGATATAAATGAAATAGTTATTAGCAAGACATATATGTTATGGAGAGGAATAAGAAGCTGCATAGTAGCCTACCAGTGATATCACAATTTCAGTCAACACAAGGACAGACTTACTGGCAAACCATCCCAGCCCGACACACACTCACTCACACACACACACACACACACACACACACACACACACACACACACACACACACACACACACACACACACACACACACACACACACACACACTCTCTAGTTCTCTCTCTCTCTCCCTCTCTGTATCTCAAAGCATTGCTGAAGGGGAACCACAAAAAAACATAGCCTCCTTCACAGTGTGTGAATAAGTGAGATTGTGTGTATCATGCAGAAGCCTATTGAACTATCTTTGTTTTTTTTTTTTTCAAGTTTGACACAGTCTGCCAACTAAAATTCACAAGAGCCCAGTAGCCTACTCAAGTTACTAGGCCTAGATAAACGAGTACCAATATGTCACGTTTGAGGCAGAAGGGTCAATGAAAACAACAGGGATACCCACCCTCTGACCAAAGGACATATCCCATGTAAACAGTAAACCTACAGTGGTGGCAGGTAGGCTGTATATGAAGTTGTAAACATTCCTTACTGCAGCCTGTAATAGTGACTAATGGAGTCAGCGCAAGTCTGGTGGTGTTTATTTTGACGGGCATAACAACTAGCACAATTTTAGTATCTTATCAAAACAGCTGGCATTTTCTCCGCCGAGTTGCTTGCTCTTATTAGTAGCCAATCTGAACACTATGCAACATCTGAGGACATCTGAGAACATCTGAGAATATCACCAGGGCCGACGTGCTAAGCACGGCGACGCCTTTGAATGCTCTCCCTCACTGCACATCATCGGCAGCGGTTTGGGCTGCTCGTTACACAGCTGGCTGGGCCGGTCAATGCAGAGCAGCAGGCTGCGGACACCCACCTGCCGTATACGGTTCTGATGCAGCGGTGGTGGAGGTGCACCCTCGGGAGTCGTGTTGCTCGAAGAGGCCATTTTCAAGTCTCCATCGGAGCCGCCGCGCCTGGAGAGACTTCCTTCAGGGCTTTTTGACATTCTGTCTCAGGCTGGCTGCTGCTGGTCCGCAGACGCGGGCAGTGGGGGTCCTTGCAAGGTGGATCTCTGTGGGGGGCCTCAGAATCCACAAGGCTCGGCCGGGCCCGGGATCATTCTGCGGCGTCACAAACAGTTTGTTATGATATGTGACAAAATAGGATACAGTGATTCTTCCAGATTGTCAAACCAAAACGAGCGCTCCCTCAGTTCAGAGATGCTCCCGGTGTGTTGTTGTAGCCTGCGTGTATGTGGTGTGGAGATGTGAACGCGCGAATGCGCTTCCACGAAACTCCGCAGGATCAATGTTGCCTTTAAGGACAGTCGGAATCTCTAAGGTCATACTTTAGCAACCTCCAAGCCTTACCGGTGTAGAAAGTGATCATCCTGAATGACTCCAGAGGAGTGATTGCCCCCCTCTATCTTCTAGCTACAATATATATAAGGTTTCTAGACAGATTGAGAAACCAACTGATACTATAAAACTGTTTGTAGAAATGTTTTTATTTTCTGAAACTGTGGTAGGCTACCATAGTTGAAGAATTACCCATATACAATATACACCTGGCTATAGTAATCCACTATGGTGTGTCATGATAGAGTTTTGAAGGCGTGCCGTCCCTCACATAAATCATATGTATTTATTCATGTACTTCCTTTAAAATTGTCTGTAATTGTAATACTTTCTTATTTGGTCCAGTCGGGGTGGGATGGGGTGGGCCGGGAGGAGGGTGATATGTGTGTAAGAAAAAGAAAAACTCATGTAGGCTTACCTATACTGCTGTGTCTCTGTTTAGAATCACTAATTCTCAATCAAAGGAGGTTTAAAAAAAAAGGGCAGTTGGGAATGTTGTAAACACAATTTGATTAGGATGATCAATTTGAATAAAAAACTGCAACTCCACTTTGCTGAAATAGGATCTGTACGGGGCGAGAAAAATAATAAAAGTATTTTAAACTATGTAATGATTGGTTTATAGTATGTGACTAGTTAGAGTATGGTGTGTCTATTTTTTTAAAACTTTTTGTCTGCATTAGTTTTGTTATTTTTTATCATAGCCTGCACCATCACTTAAAACAGCAGTTACAAGTCACATTATATGCACTCATAAAGTATTACCACTGAGAAAAATGGTTCTGCTCCACTTGATTCCTGTTCTAAAATAAGAGACGTATAGGTCTGTATCAAAACATTTTGTGACCAGAGCAGTTTTTACCAATGGCACGTGAATGCACCAGCGAGAAGCAGCAGTGCGCTCCTGTTTTGCCTGTTTGTGTCCCCCCCATCCGTCGGTGCTTCTGCAGCAGCAAGTTAACAGTGTGGTCCAAAATTAAATGAAAACTGTAAGGTTGCTTAATATCAGGTATGAAATCATCAAAGCCCAGATACATTGGGTTGGACTTACATAATGTAGGCTCCTTCTTCTTAGTATTCTTACGCCCCCACCCTTGGCCTGTGTGTCCTCACTGAGCTGCAAATTTAATGGAGGTTGACAGGGAAAAATCAATAACATTGTCTTGGGAGGCATTTAAAAACCAGCAGGACTCGAGGAGGGTGAGGTGGAAAAGAGTAAGAAATCATGTTCAATAGACAGTAGAATTATACTGTTTCAAGTTAGATACTATTCTAATTTACCTTCTCTTTAAATTGAACAAGATAAAAATACAGGAATAAGGGTTGACCAGTGGTGCAGCAACTGTCAAATAACTTGTTTTGCATGCATTTCTTTATTCCAAAAGCACATAACCTGTATTAAGACTAAGACTATAATGTTTCCCTGCCTTAAGTACAACTTAATTCATTCTGCTAATTCCAACATGAAGGAACGTTTGGTACGGTTTCTTTTCAAAGATTTAGAAAATATTTACTACACACACACACACACACACAGACTACTTTCAGCCTGTTGTCACTGTAATGGTTACAGTTTGGACATGAACTGTGATAGGTCTGGTGTAGGACTATCCAATCTGTATTGGTGAGCATCCAACATCAAATATCCAGGACCAAGGTCTTTCCATAATAAGTTTTTATAACTTAATGAATGTGCCTTAGAAAATAGCAACAGAAAGCAATAACTTTGGACACAGTATAGCATATTACATCAGTCTTTAGTAATTATTCTACAAGTCCAGAGAAATTTGGTGAAGATAGACATACTTTTAAATGGTTTGCAAAAATATATTAGATTTAAAGACTTTACAATACCACAGGGGTTTGCCCTAGGTTCACTGCTTACCAGCTGCTTGATACCTTCCATGAAGTACAAAGTAAGTACAGTGAAAGTACAAAATTAACTGAAGTCTCCATTATTATGTAATCTTGTGTCTCTGTCTTTTAACTTAGAAGGGCCTAAAGTTGTTTTATCAAAATCTCGGGCCATCTATGGTTAAGTGGAAAAGGGAGCAAGCTCCTGAGGATTCTGTTGTGTCGCAACTCATTGCTAAATATGTTATGGCAGTTTCCCTTTTCTAACAGCATGGCCTTCGAAATAACAGTTCCAATTAAAGTATCATATCACAATTTATCACATCTAAGAAAAGACATGAAAACATGACATCTCTAGAACCTAAGGCCACATTATAAAGCTTTTCCCCAATCAGTGTGAATGCTTGATGACTGAATGTTGAGTTTATCTTTACTATGGGACATGCTGACTCAACTTGTAAGTTAGAGATATATGTTTTACAAGCACCTGGGATGATGCTTTTCTTTATTTTATATATGCAACACTGCCCTCTGTTTCCACTGCATGGTATCACACAATATCGTCCTACAAGCAATGTTTTACATGATCACTGCCTATCATGGCAGTGGCCAAACTATTCAAGACTTAAACACATTACATAAAAGGATATATTGCGATGGCCTTGAATACAAAAACCGGACAGGTAAATATATAAAAAATAACTTTATTTTACAAACAAGATTATCATTAAAATGTTCCAATCAATGACAGTAGCACCAGAACCACGAAAAAACATGAACAATGACAAACAGAAGACAAGGACACATGGTGGGAAAAGCTTTGAGCTGGAGTGGATGTTTGAGTCTTTTTTAATGCGCGGAGAGTTGGTCTAGGTTGTCGTGGCTGCGGCTGGAAAGGTGGGCCTCCAGAATTTCCCCAAACAAATTCCTTTTCAGGAGGCTGTAGGCCATTGGCAGAAGTTGCTTGATAACCTTGTGGAAATACTGGGGGGAGTCAGGAAACCAAAGATTAATAATGCAATTCTTTCTTAGTGGCTTTGCAACTTTCAGGCTTTTACATGGCCTGAAGGAGTGGTTTCCTAACTTTTTGGCCTTTAAATCCCCCAAATTGTTAGGATTGCGTTAACTTTACTATCGCAAAACCAAGTGCACCTAACCCGATGTCACAAGACGCTGAGGAAGCACTGTGCAGAATGGAAAATACTGAAAAACCATCTGTGAAGAGATTTATTCACAGAAAAACATGCTTTTGCATACAGAAAAGTAACCATATCTCAATTGTCTGAATAGTTGGTTTTATACAGTATGTCTAAAGCTATAGTGCGTAGTGTCTGTCGCCCCCATGAGGAATTTTAAGTAATGACAACACTACTGTTGGTGAATCCACATGATGCAAGCCTTCTGTGATCCTACCACCCCCACTACTCTACACAGCTAATAGGTCAAGGACGATACGGAAGATTAAAAAACCCGATGGACTCTTCAGAAAAGGTAATTATGTTGTTATTTTTATGTCCTCTTCGTACCCAAAGCTGAACGTTGCGGTTGTCCTTTCTCAGTGGTGGCGTAAAACGCATCCTTTTTGTAAATTTAGCCATACTGAGAGAAATACAGAGAGATTTTTGTGGAGCTGATAGCGTTGTATTAACACCTTTGGCAATGGCTTCAATGTAATGGACGTTTATTTATATAACATAATTGCGCGCTATGAATGTGAGTGTTAAATTGGCACTGTATGCAACACTTTGTGAGACTCACATGTGATCCGTAACAGAAGAGGTCCATTCCTAGTTCATATCCCATGCCGTAGTCACATTCATCGTTGGCAAACTGAACAAACGTAATCATCTCCTGGAGAGGTCCAAAGGCCTTGACACGCTCTTCATCATTCCGAGCTTCGGCAATTGCCTTGAGGATTTTTTTGAGACCAGCTGGATATAGAGGAGGGAGAAAAAGACATATCAAGTATTCACTCATAGGATCTATACCAGGAATTATACACATTTTTAAGGTTTGGTATAACACACAATATATAAGCTCACCATCTGTTTCTGGTAATTCTCTGTATCCTACATCGTTCTTGTCCACAGGTACAACGATGCCGGCACCATGGAACGTCTTGGTAACCACCTGTGGTGTAACAATAGGTTAAGAAATGACCTGGTAAACATAGCTCTACTTATTTAACTATTGACATTATTAATGTTATTATTATTATTATTATTATTATTATTATAGATAGATATTATATTGAGTATTGAACTGATACACTGCCGCAGGGGAAGGAATTTAAAGTCATGATGGACAAAGCATAACGTATGAGGTAGAAATTAGGAGCGCTATGAGCAAGTTGTTAATACAACTGACCAATAGATAATAGTCCTGTTTATTCCATTGTATAAGTTACCTTCTTGTCCCTTTGCTTCATGCCTTTGGTCTTCTGCTCCAGAGACAAGCCCAGAGTCTCTGCCCTGTCTCTCAGCTGGGCCTCTAACCTTTCCAAAGCTTCTCCCCCTGCTTTCTTGCTGCCCCTCTCTTTCCTTCTCCTCAACAGACACAGGCTGACGGAGGCAGGGACAAAGGGATCAACAGTGGGTAAAAGGTCATTAATGGAAAAAGACCGCGTGATGAAAAAGAAAAAAAAAAAGAAGTCATATTGAATATTGTGAAGGCAATCAAAGACATAATAGGCACTTTATCACAATAGGTAGGTGCACCAATCACCTTTTATGATCACTTATCTGAGCAAGTGAAAATCAATCTGAACATTATTATTGCTTTATATTGTTATTTACTTTTATTTAGACTTAGAATTAGCTTTATTAATCCCTTTGGGATGACTTCCGCAAGGAAAGTCATCCCTAAGGATTAAAGTTTTCTTTAATTTAACCAGGAAGAGGCTCCTTGAGATAAAGGACGAAGACAGGCAGCAGTACAACCACAAAATATACAAACACACTAAAAACAAAACAACTGAAACAGCAAATCCTTCAAAGTCAATCCGGATCTTAACTCCTGTGTTGTCTTCCTGTCAACAGTGCAACTTTTAGTTTTTTTGAAATTACATATATTTCTTTTTTATATTAATTATTTTTTCAAACCTTTTTTTTTCCCCCCCCAATGTTTTTGTCTTTTTTCTTTCTTTGATTTGTTTGAAAGAAACCCACTTCTCTGTTAAAGACATTGTTTAAAAATGAGTCAAATCTGACCCAAGGACAATACATGGGTTAACACATCAGGCAAAACATCTACAGCCAGATGTTGCTGCCTTCAAGTGAATCAACATCCTCTTAAAAGTGACCAATAAGACCAGCTCATTAGGTTTCACGGATTTCTGTCACTTGTTCCATGTAGAGGGAGCAGCAAACCTAAACGCCTTTCCCCCCAGCTCAGTTCTAACAGTCGGAACAGACCGAAGGAAAAGGTCTTGTGAACGAAGATTGTAAGTCCCGATACTATTTACACTGACATAGGTCAGAATAAATATTTGTCTGTACGTGCCTGATTACTGGAATGCATACTCACCATTTGTTACTGGTGAGAAATGAAAGTTGCAGTGTCAGTGTGCTCATCTTGTAATTTGATCATGTACCACAAAATTTAAACATGCCATAGCCAGAA
Organism: Etheostoma cragini; assembly: GCF_013103735.1. Taxonomy (NCBI): domain Eukaryota; kingdom Metazoa; phylum Chordata; class Actinopteri; order Perciformes; family Percidae; genus Etheostoma; species Etheostoma cragini. The sequence goes on from NC_048408.1 coordinate 16,487,116, forward strand.
AGATAACATGCCCTCTACTTTTCTAATGACTCATGCAGATTAACTCTATGGTGAGATTCAATATTTCCTTTTTAAACTGATCACAAGTATAGAATATGTTTCTGTATGGTGAATATGTGCTGGTTAGTACTCACAGGACAGCGGCAAACACATTGTCTCCCATCTGTGTGATAGTGCAGCCTTTCTTAGCTTCATTTTCTCCGACAAACGATGGTAGGGAGTCTGGAGAGTCTCTGGTGGATTTTGAGAACGATGAACATTAGCATTCAGTAAATCAGAACTAATCATGCACCCCTCACCCCACTGGCTAAATCATGTCTATCACTGTAGCTGGTATAGAAGCTGTTAGTAGGCCAAGATAAGGGCTCTCTAGTGGAAGCTACAGAATCGTCAAACAAGCGATTACACTGGCTCAGCACAGATCCCACACCTTCAGACAAGTGCTCTATACCTGTAGTAGCCGATGTGACGCTGACTGTCTTCACTCCCCAGAAGGATGGTCTGAAACTCTGGCGGGTCGTATAAATACCTCCAGTGAATGTGGAAGTTAGGCTGAGGATTCTTGGAGTTTTTGTTGGCTCCAGCCAGGATGTCGAAGGGCCCAACCAGCTGCAAACCCAGTGAGTCTTTCAGTGCACCTATATACATTAAGATGAAAAACAGAATTCAATGATACAGAAATTAATGTATAGACATCAGTCAAATGCTTGAGTACACTTTCTGCAAATCAAGCTTTGACAGATTGTTTTGATACTTATATCGTTATATCTTGTATATATACAGTTTTACCTTCCACATCTTTGAACTAAAAAAAAAAACTCAAAGAAATGTTCAAGAAACCAAATTCTTTCAGTCGCTTTCCTTTACCTTGGTATGGTCATTCATTGTACAATATTTTGTGAGTAGGATTTAAATATTTGATTTGCAGACTCATGTATGCTTATGTTGATAACCCTTAACAGTGTTTGCATCTTGCTGAAAGATGGACAGCACCACTTTTGAACGAAAATTAACAAATATTTTATTAATCTGGAAAGATTACAATCGACATGTTCATTTTCACTCTATATCATCCATGTTATTATGGGGATTAAATCCAGCAGTGTCATTTGTGCTTGTACGGAGCGATAATTTCACTTTAAGTACCTTGTAAAATCCAACTCAAATATTTAATCAAAACTCGGTTTTTAATATTTAATTGGCGCTGTCTCACCGTCACATTGTCCGCAGGAGGATGAGATGGCCCGACTGCATGGAGTACAGGATAGCATTTAATAAACCTACCATCAGATAACGGCAGAAAATAATTTAATATCTGTCTTTAAAATGTGCATATATCATTAAATGTCAAAGTCTGAAAATACAGCTGTTAAGCTCTCGTGAAATCTTTACCCTTAATGTCCTTGTTATTGTTCCTAACTTTAATGCCGTTTGTGACCTGCATGAAGAAAAGTGTGTTTGCCTATTACATTTCTGCTTCAAATTGTATCTTGGGGGGGGGGAGATACCACTAGTTGATGCTGTGATTTTGGCAAGGTGTTAACGTCACAAATTGTTTTAAACATAGAGTTACTGCTGTAAACCCTGTGCGTAATGCTGCATGATGGCACTGCTGGCGCAGCAGGAGGATTAACCCCCAATGGGAAAATCAGGAGAGAAAGAAACTTTAGGGACAACAACCATGACTTTATGATTTAATATCCCTAAAGCGGTGCTCTGGGATCTGTGTACTGAATTGGGGGCAACCAATTCCAGTCTACAGAGGGAAATGAAAGACCGGGAAGTGTTTTTTTTAATAAATATTATAATCTGCAACTTTATCACTAAGGCTTGTTTGGATATGATTTATGATATAATACAATAATATACCTTATCATGTTGGTCTGGTATCTCAAAGCTGTCCTTGAGCTGGACAGTATTATTAATATAGGAGGTCTATAGATCAGGTTTCCATACACTGTGCGAAAAACGGGCCGAAATTATGATTTAATTTAATTTAAAAGCAATTACCAAGCGTCTGAGAGGTTTATTGCTTTTTCCCAGCCAGTTGTCATGATTTGATCCTACAAAAGAACTGCCAGGGTCATTAACAAACTGATCAGTATTTGTAGGGGGCTTTGCATTGACTCTTTATGGTTAAAAACGGGCGTGTACAGGGCAGGATAAGAGGCTGATTCACGTACGCACACTTTGTGGGTAATCTGTGATTTATAACGGGAACAACGCTTACAGATGTGCGTACGCACAATTTTATAAATCTGAATTATGTTTGGCGTAAGCCATTTTTGGCTTTTGGGCGTATGTATACTTTTAGTAAAGATCCTATGCACAGTTCTATAAATGAGACCCCTGGATTGTCTGACTGCTGGCCATAAAAAGTAAAAGATAAAACAGTTTAAGATGTCAATTTGGGACATGGAAACTTGCAGTGCGAATTAGCAATGCTGTTTAGAAGAACACGGTACATCTTTTTGACAAGTAGTATTAAATTAAATGTAGGATTAAATGTCAGTTGTACTGTATTGTCCTATCAGTATTTCTATACCAAGATGCATACCACGGGGGCTGTCAGGACAAAGCTCCTTGCAGAAGTCCCAGAAGTGGTACAGATCTTCTGGCATCTGAAGCTTGTACAGCTGCACTACCTCCTCTCGTAGCTCTGAATCCACCTCTGACGTTGGCACGGCTTTGGATTCATCAGTGCGGGCTTTCTTCAAATCCCCATTGCCTGTACCCGACTCCTAAAAGAAATGTATTGTAGGAAAAACAACTATGTTATACACAACATTTTGGTTGTGTATAACGTCAGACTTGTTGTCAACTCAAGGGATGTTAGTGTTCATGATTGTGTGTGATCTAAAATATGTTAATGAAATAAAACTAAGTAAAAAAACTCAAACTCAACAGCATCACAAACTACAGACTACAAAATGACCAAGGTGAACTCTAAATTAGAACAAAGGCTGATCATTACAGCCCTCAATAAGGTAGGGTTTATTGGAGGGTTGTTGTATTGGTATTAACAAACTGTCAACTGCATAGCATATGGGTTCCACTATCCCTTTTAAGTGGAGCTGTGTTCAGTGCTCTGCATTTTGTACCCGGCAGAGGGAGGTAACACAGCGGTGTTTCCTACAACAGACCAACCTACAAACGTTACTTAACTACAATACTCGGGTGTGTTCCACGAATCAGCGCTGCGGATTTGTGTTAATGCAACAAACATCGAAATGGTATGTTATAACCGGGCGTGTAGCTGGTTGTGGACGCCACTGAACAAGCCGCTTTGCAGTACTGGGCAGCAGTGCTGCTGCCATGTTGTCGTCTGACCGCTGCTGCACACACACACACACACCGTGCCAAACAGTTCTGCCCTTTAGCGTTTAACAGAAGTTGCTTTGTCTCCTTTATAACCACGCGCAGCACAGCTCCTTGCCTGCCAAAACAGCAATTTAAGCGGATATAACTGCAGCACAACAGAGGGGGTCAAAAGATTGTAATATTACCTGACTGGATTTGGGTTTTCTTTTTGCGCGCCCTGTCATTTTCTTCCTCTTGTCTCTCCGTCGACGTCTTCTTCTACGGGCCGGAATCGGCAGCAACTGCGTCGCATTAAAGCGCATCAGTGCCCCCGAGAGGCTGGGTTAGCTAACCGCACAACCCCTGAACCCAACTGCCCAATGTGACAAACGCGACAGCAACTACATTGCCTTAATGCACCCAAGCCCATTGCCCAATACCCACAGAGCTACATGTGTTTAATCTTTTATCTTATAATACTGAGCGATCCATCCATACATTTAATACTAAGGGGGTTATTTTGTCTGTCTGTAGTCTGTACTTTTATCTCAGCCACACAGGAAATTGCCATGGCGATCTGTGCAACAATATCAGTGTATTAAATGTCCTTGGCTTTTCTGGCACAAGAATTCTTTTTAAAACTAACTATCAGACATCAAAAGTATTATGCTATGATACAGAAAACACATCTATCTAATCTAATTTTTAGTGGCTACAAATATGTGCCTGGAGAGTGTCTCTCTCTCTCTCTCTCTCTCTCTCTCTCTCTCTCTCTCTCTCTATATATATATATATATATATATATATATATAAGTACGTGTGGGTGTGTGTACCTGCATACATACATACATACATACATATTTTCCTTGCATGTTTTTATTGTAGCATTGCGTATTGTACACTGTCTCCTGTGGGCGCCCTTGTATTAGCTGTACTGCATAGTTTAATGTGACATCTAAATCTGATGTGTAAATTGACAACATGGTGTTTAATTACATTTAACATTGTAAACCTGAAAACCCAATAAATAAATCATAAGAAAATATTGTTGCATATACCAACACATTAGTAGTCAAAAATCTCTGATGTGTGGACACTACGCAAAATATTTAGTCAAGATGTCTCCGACAGAATGGGCAACAAACAGGTGCAGGTGTCTTTTTCCTCTGTCTAGTCCTCTATTCCTCTGTCTGTGTCTTTTCCTCATTGTTGTTATGTGTTTCCAGGGCTACACAAGTACTATTTTTACAATCTTCTTCATCTGCTGTCTCAGTAAGTTGCATCCAGTTTTCTCTGTTCTTCTTACAACCCTTCAGCAGTGGGGAGCAGGTGTTGAACAGTCTAGATACAGCCTGGGGGAGACAGAGACAAAGAGTGTGATGATTGGAGTGATGGAAGAGTGGAAAATAGAGGATACGAGAATAGAACAGTATTAGGACAATGTTGTGATTTTCTTTTCCTTACAAACAAACACACATAGGCCTATGCATGCTTGTGCAACATGCATTCATCCACACACATGCAACACCTGCAGAAATAACACACCTCGTACAGTGGATAGCAGATGTCATCAATGTATTCAACTTGCATGTATGGCAGTCGAGTGCTGTTTTCTCTGTTCATTATGTCCTGGTCAGAAGAAAGTGTAAACTGGCTGTTAGGACTATTTAAAGAAGGCCAGACCAAGAGTAGCTGAACTAGTCAAACAAGAAATCCCCCATATTCCAATGTGACTAAAGTACCATCAATGTGTTTGAATAGTAAAAACTGGCTATGTGTATTTGTTGTTCTGCACATTAACTAACATTAACAAGGCTGCATTAGGGAGGTGAAAACAGTTTTGAATGTGATTCCTATTGTACAATACAATCAAGTGTAAGAAAAATGTGATAGTTACCATAAACAATACGGATTTCTTTTTTAAAATGATGACAATGTAACCGGACAAAATCCTGCTAGTAATACTTACAATGGGCTTGATTTTGAACTCTTCTTTCTCTTTGTCCCCTTGGGCAAAGAACTCCATGGTAACTAGCTTGGCAATCTGTTTTGGGAGGAAAAGTTAGGTTATGGTCAAGATGAACACAAAAATAACTCAGAGATAAACAAAGAAAAATAAAAGTCTTTTATGAGGCCTACCCTTTTTTGTTCAGGCCAAGGCTTTGTGATAGCAGAGAGGTCACTGGCTGTCATCAACATTGACCTGTGGCGTGAATAAATTTCTTAAAGGAATAGTCCACTGCCCCATTCCATAATAGATATCATTTTCATACTGTATGTCCAGGGTTCTAACTCAATTTGATTCTCACCTCAGTAAATCTTTTTGTTTCTCGCTCTTCCAGTTCACTCTCCTTTTCTTGGCGAGAGAAAAGAACTCTGTTCTTCTCCTAAAAAGACAAGCAGAGAAAAGGGGGTTAAAACAAGATGTACAAAAGAGTTGACCTCCAGCTACTTTGACATTTTCAGTTTTAACATACTCCATGTAGACAGTTAGGTCAGTTGCGAGGATTGCCCTTTTGATCATGTGTAGTACAGATCTGTGGTCTTCTGCAGAGAGACCGCTGAGAATCTGACTCCCCTGGGAGAGGGCGAGAGAGAGACATCGACCGAGTAAGAGAGCGAAGTAAAGTAAAGACTTCACCTCTATGACCACCTGATATATGCATAGATAGTCAGGCATGGTAACAAGCTGTTTGTTATGCCAACAAAGTGTCTACACTTTGATTAAACTTTTTTCTATTTCTAGAATTTCTGGCACCATTACAGCTTTTGCAGAGTATGCCATTTTGCAAGAATCAAGAAAACCATTTTTAATTTTGTCAAGCAAGCAGGAGATATTTCAAGTATTGTCATCCTATGTACACAATCAATCGTTATCTATAGCAAACATAATACAATCTATCAGATTACCATCTAATTAATTCCATTTTAGTGTATTTATATATCATTTATATTAACTATTTTGCATTGACAATAGGTGTGCATGTGTGTCCTGCAAAGTTTGATTTAAAAAGGAATCAAGTCAAAGAGACAGATAGATGGACAGAAATTGGGTCCAATTAAGTGTGCTAATTGGAGAAAAACCCAGTACTATATGATTTACAAGTGGTTGGATATGATGAAACAGGTGACGATTGAGAAAAAGAGATGGGTTAAAAGTAATGTGAAGATCATTGGATGAGTCTTACAGTGTTGTTTAGGATGAAGAGGCATAGGTTGTAGTGGTGGTTTTCAAGAGAAGAGTGTCCATACAGCTGAGCTAAAGGCTGTTGACTCCTGAAAGAGAGAGAGAGAGAGAGAGAGAGATATATGTATATATTGGCTGACTATAAGAAGACAGTTACCAACAACTGAACATATTACCAGTATATTACTGGTTTACATGTACATAGCCATGGGTTAGATGAATTCTTTGAGCAAATATATACGATTGACAAAGCATGAAAGGAGGGGGAGTATTGTGTTTACCTTTCTATGTACGAGTTACTGACTCCTCTGTGGTCAAGGTCATGATTCAGAGTAGCTATCATCAGTGCTAAAATCTCCAGACGGGAAAAAATTGTCTAAAAATACAAACAAAAACATGGAGAGGAGATGGAGAGAGAGAGAGAAAGAGAGAGAGAGAAATAAGTTATTTCCCTGCTTCTCTACATGAATGTGTGTTCAATTTGAAGTCAGCCTGTCAAGAAAGTAAGGCATACTCAAACATTTTGTGTTTTGTGTGATAGCTCAAGGCTCTTGAATCAAGGACAAAAAACATTTAACAGAGAGAGCCTGAAGTAAGAAGGCAACAGGGGTCACAAGTAGTGATTTAGGCTGGTGTGTGATTCCCATAGAAAGCAGCAAAGAGGTTTTGGGGAGTCTCAATTGAATCTTCTTTCAAGTGATATAAAGTGCTCTTTACTGGAGAAACCCAGCTGTCCTTGAATGACACCTCCACAAACTTTAAAATTGACCTTAAAAACCAAAAAACAGACAACAGTAGATGTTCATCAACACGATGTAACTGTTAGGGTATACAGGGGGTGTATACATTTTACTGAGACTTTTTATCCTTACACATTTGTGTTTTGGTAGTGTAGGCTTTCATACATGCACATGGGCAAACACACATAATGTGGACGCAGACAAGATGCACTAACCTGGAGTTCGTCTGCGGCCATGAGCATAGCAAACATGCTTTGAGCAGTGCTTAGTGCATGGTTCCAGTTGTGATATGGCACGCTGTTCCTGTAACCACGTCTCACGGTCAGTACCCACTGGCAGAGACTCTGGAGGAAAGAAACATTATAAGAGGTGGTAAATAACTAAAGAGGGATCAATAGAATTTTCTGAATTTACTATGCTTTTCACTTTAAAAGAGAGATATGCTTGCCATTTTTTCATAGAGGCTTCTTTGGCTACTACTCTCTCAATGAAGCCTAATTTGGTCAGTTACCTTGTAATCAATGTTAAAATCCTGCACCAAATTGAGGTCCAGGAACATACGAATGGTGGCCTGAGTGGTCAGGTCTTCTGGAAGACCAAAATCAGAGAAATGGAAGTCTAGAATATTCAATGATTCAACAGAAGGAATAGTGGCCTCCTGAAAACAAAAAAATTGAAATATACACATGTATAATTTACATCCAATCAATCAACAACAATACACCCACAAACACAACTAAAGTCTACACAGCAGGAAAACCATCTGGGTTTAACATGGGTAAGTTCACCATCAGCTTTGCCACTCTCAGGCAGTGCTAGAGGCTAATTAAAAGCTTTCATTTGGTACATGACTCTCATCTGTTAGGATTGAAGACTATCAATCTGACCTGCTGTGTACTGAGGGGTGATTACATGACTATTGAACAACAAGGAGAGTGACTTAGGTGGTGAAAAAATGTGGCTTCAGACAAAATGAAAAGTTAGTGTGCGTAAAGGAAATTAAAGAAGACAAGTGAGTTTGTCTTTGTTCTGGTCAAAATTGGTTATGTATTACATGTACAGTATGTTACTCTATTAATGAGGCACAGAGAGGTCAGGAGTTGCAGCAAGGCTAGACCAGACTGACAGAAAGGGTTCATTTCTAGCAAACAAAGTCATGAGTCACCTGCAATGCTTGGACTTCCGACTCTGCTGCTGTGATGTGGTAGGCAAGAACCTAAGATAAAGAGAGAGAACACACATACACACATTGTAAGTTGCCTGAATAAATTCTCTTGTCTGCAAGCTAAAGATGTGAGTAGAATAACTGGGTTTCCCACCTCCTGTGTGACCTCTATACTGGCCCTCCGCTCCTCAGTGATCTGCACAGCCTGAGCATACTGCAGAGCCAACCCGCAGTACACCGACAAGTCCTCTAGTAGACGCTCATCATATCTGTTAAAGGCTTCTATCTCATCTGAGTCTCTGCTCTTTTTGTTCATCAGTTGACACACCGCTATATGACAACAAAGACGTGGATTGAGGACAGTTGTGCAGCATAAGCATAATACTTTTTAATCAATCCCTTTACTAATAGTCTTAATCGCACTAGTACCTGACTTCTCTTTTCAGGTAGGTTTAGGTGTGCCAAGCAAGAATGACTATATTGCTGTGTTTTAGAGAAGGCAGAGTTCATGAAGTTTTTTGTGGAAGCCCAGAGTTTATGATATGATACCATAAGTGCAACAGACACAGATGAATAATGTATCATGAGTCAAAAGAGTGTTATGGTTTAGGTGTTTCGTCTTGTCTTATTACGGTAGTCTGTTTTCCTGTCTTAATTTCTAAGCCTGGTTTTCTGTCTCTGTGATTGTGTTATTTTTGGTCTTGTTTTGCATATGTTCTGTTTCATTCTGTTCATGTTTTGTTTCGAGTCTTGGTCCTTGGTTGCTCTATGTTGTAGTTTCTGTCTTGTGATCTCTTGTAAGTGTCTTGTATATGTTCAGTTTCCTTTTTTATTGTGATAAAGTCTTGTTTTTCTCTATTGGAATAAGTCTTGTTTTCCGTGCCATATTGTTTAGTCCGATGTCTTTCACCTGTTTCCAAGCCCTTGTGTCACCTGTCTCTTGTTACCTCGTTACCCTTTGTATTTAGTCTTGGTGTTCCCCTTCTCTGTTGTCAGATTATTTGTTTTGTGCTCCTGTTCAGTGGTGTATCTTCCCTGTAGCCTCTTTGTTCCTGTTTTTGGATATGCTTTTCTCTGTGGACTATTCTTTATTGTTGGACTTTGTTTTTTGTCTGCTTCCTTGGTTACTCCGGATGTTGTTTGTTTTTGCATATTGGATCCCTGTATTTATTTAGACTCTTTTGTCAAATAAACCCTCAACTACAAACTCTCCTGCCTGCCTGTCTCTCTCTGCATTTGAGTCCTCTAATTCCCTACAACCGTAACAAAGAGACTTACCAATAACATTTTCAGACCTCTCATTTCTGACGGGGCAGCAGATCAGACTCTTTAGTGATCCCTCAGAACTCTTCGACATATTAAGTGTTTTCATAGCAACCAGAGTTTGAAGGGCAGATGATTGGTCGATGTCACTGATGTCACGCTGCCTGAAAAATGACATGGAACTATTAACAATATGTCTAAATTTAGATGAATAAAATGTAATTTTATTGATGTATATAAGCAATTACAAAGTTGTTATAAGCAAAAATTATGTCAGCTATAGACTAGGCAATAATCCTTGTTTGTCTTTATGAGTCAAGCAATAGGCAGAACCTTCTGTAGATCTGGCAGGTTGATCCGAGCTCCTCACACTCCAAGTGGATCACTCTGGAGAAGAAAACCTGAAATAAAAACCACCAGAGGAACAGAAAATAACGTACATTAGGAAAGATATGAATTTATCAAAAACAATTCAAACGGATCAAACAGGATCATGCACCTGGTCTTCCACAACTGAAGTCTGCTGGCTAGCGATGAAGATGGTGCAGTACTGAGCACGTGTGAAGGGCATGATGGTGGCAGCCATCTTACTCAGCAGAATTTCAAAAGAACAGTGCTCCATTGACAATACCTGTGCCATTTCTATCAAGGCCTGACACACACACACACACACACACACACACACACAAATAGATAAGAATACATAAGACATCTATACATACCTAGAAATAGGTAAATTTCATATAGTTCTCTGGTGGTGTTACCAGACTGCGTTTGGCCTCTTGTCTTGAGCTTTCATACAGCTGGACATTATCCAGGACCATCCCCAACACATCCATATGATTTGACAACACCTGGTCAATAAAATTCAACTCAATCTTATTGTAACTGAAAGGTATTGCTGGCAAACAGCTATTAGTCACTTCTATACAAAACGTGTACATTTATATATAGTTAGCATTAAATTTGGAGACATACATCACATAACAAGTCTTACACAATAGACAAGAGCTTTTGCTGCCCTGTAGTAACAGTCCCAAACCTCCCATCCCTCACCTTTTCATCCATATTGGTGAAAACAGAAACTGATCCATCGCAGCCATCTCTCTTGTTGATCATTATAATTACACCGACCACCTGGCCGCAAAAAGAACACGTTTTGCTTTCAAGCAATCTGTTGCATAACCTCTACAATACCGCACTGAAGGATCCAAATAGTTACACTGATTAAGCATTAAGGCATGTGCAAAAACACACATCATACAGTCTTGAAAAAAATTGAAAAATAGTAACAAATGTTACCTCTCCCCTGTGGGCCTTTATAGGAACACTCAAAACTGTCCTAATCTTTGATTGATCTTCATCTAAATGCAATCTGGGATCCTGAGGAAATAAACAAAGGACATGTAAGTACATATCACTGCAGACAAGCATCCCATCACTTATATATACTCACCGTAATCGCAACACATCTGTGTGTGTAAAATATGTGTATTGCAACATTGTGTGACTTATGAGCTAATGCAATTTTGAGGAAACAGGTTATAACACTTACCCAAATTTGACTCTATTCATACGCCTGTTCCCTACATGGTCAATATTGTTCTTTGACTGAACAATACTGCCCCACAGGTTGTTAGATACCAACCATCCTCAACGTTGCTTAGTGGATGATTACCTGCTAACTGTGCCAGACATTTGCAGTGTTTCTTAATAACATTGTTGGTGAGGAGTTGCACCTCTTCTAAGCGTTTAAGTGAGCTATGCTGTCTTTTCTCTTTGCGCAGGTGTGTGTAAGGAAAAGTACTGCATAGTAGAGAACATCCCCCTCTCAATAATCAGAGATTAATCAGGAGTTCCTAAAAGGATTAGACGCAGGTGCGTCATCTGGGATTCCCTTATACACGCCCACACAACATAAAAATAACCATGTCCCCGTCTAAAAACGCATTATCATGAAATGGGCGACTCATTAGTACACAGTCCTCATTGGTCATTTAAAATACATGTGCCCTACATGTTCTATTTTTGTTGAAAACTTTGATTAAAACAAACAACAGACTGACACACCAAGTTGTTAGTTAAACAACTTGGTTGTCAGTTGTATGTTAAGCAAAGCTTACAGAGTCATGAGGACTACAACTAGTGTGTCAGATTGAAGGTTTACCTCTGATGCATCTCTCAGGTTTACTGGTGACCCTGTAGCCAGTACACATCCCATGATACTTTTCACCAGCTCCAGGTGTGCATGGCTGCAGAGGTTACCCTCGCTTGAGCACCCTAATGCTGTCAGGGCAATCACCTCCTCCAAGGTGTTTCTTCCACAACAGTCTTTCTTTACCAGAGACAGGGAGCAACAATCAGCTGCCAGGATTTCCCCAGCGTGCAAGACAGCACCCTGGCAGAGCTTTGCTAAAGAACCCATCCAGCTGAGTCCTCCTTTCAGGAGCTCCAGCATCCATGGGCAATACTCAGCTTTGCCACAGGCTGCAGTATTTGTAGTAGTGGGACACAGAGTGTGAGGACAGTTTAATGAGCAAGGGCAAACGGGAGAAAGAGGACGGTTGGAATAAAAAGAGCAGCGTGAAGAGCGAGGAGAACATGGAGAACAAGGGGAGTAACTGCCCAATATATCTGGACTGGAGCTGTCCATCCACTCAGGGGCCCTGAGATTGAAGGCAAGGGGTTTGAGACTGTCCATCAAAGATGAAATGTTCAAGTGTGAGCTGGTCGATGGAGAGGAAGTCCTGCGGTGATGAGCCTTCCTGGGGAGGTCAGAGTGGTCAGAGCTGCTCCTGGGAAACCTGGGCATTGGGGACTCTCCCGCACTGACCCTGATGTCACAAACAAGACAGATAGCTGATTGGCTGGGAAAGCACAAATCACAACATAAAGAATATCTTTTGAAAAATACATTTTGTTGAGGAAACCTTTCCCCAATGCAATAATAATTAGGGCCACGTTTTCTTGGCTTACAGTCATTAGCAAAGAGTACTATGTCATTACGCACACATTTTTGTCAAAACTGTTTTTATCACAGTCATATATGACTTTTAAAATAGACTACACGAATTCATAGATGCAGTTATCAGATGTAAAGGGGTTTAGTGTCAAATATCTTACTCGGAAGCTCTGCGTAAAAAGTAAGCCCTCGTAAAATCGGAGTGATCATCCAGCCATGCCTCCACTTGGCCCGTTCCGCCGCCTCCAAACCTGCTGCGCGTTTTGGAGCGAGGGCTCCACAGCGGGGAGAAGAACCAGTCCATGTCCCTCACCACTGGCAGCTCAGTCACTGCTTCCCTGATATAGGACTTCTCTGTCCCAGTGGCAGGAGATATCCCGGTGGTCGCACTGTCAGACTCCATGAATTCCAGCGCATCAGATTGGAGGCAGGGCATCCCCTCGCTCAGGTAAAGCGAAAAAAGATCGACTAAACTCAGATTTTTTTGCCTGATGAGTTAACGTTCTAGGAGAAACACATGTGCCGTGGACGTAGTGAAGCAGACTGAAGTGGAGTGCCAGAGAAGGCGATTGCGTCAAGGTAATCCCTTGACCTCTTACTTAGCCGATCCGGCGCCACTGGTTTATTCATTAAAGGGAACTAATTTAAACTTCCAGAAACAATTGGCTTTGCTCCTTTATGAATGAGCTCATAGGTTAGTCCCCATGTTTGCTTAGTGCTAGGCTATGTGAAGAAAGTTCGAGTTTCCCATGAATTACTGCCTGTCTTTAGCCTGCTCATCAAAATGTAGAGACCTTATCATTTCACTTATTTCACTTTGTTTCCCAATTGTACAAATACATTTCAAATCAAATTATTGGACAAAATTGTATTCACACTGTATATACATATATATATATATATATATATATATATATATATATATATATATATATATATATATATACACACACACAATGTGTGTCTTGTTTGTTCATACAGTATATTTATATATATGCCAGTTTTGCATCAAAACTGGCAAACAACATATGACAAGTATTGTATCAGAATGAAGACACACATGCTAGTGTTAATAAGTGAGATGGTGAGATGGTAGCAGTGAGGGGGGAACTTACTACATGCAGGCTTAAAAGAATGGAGTGCTGGAATGTCAGTAGGCAAATGTAAAACTTCTCAAAAAGAGATTATTTTAAAGGTACGTCTTGTAGATAGTCACTTATGACAACATAATAAGCAACATGTAAGAAAGAGGAATGGCAAACAGTGCTGTTAAAAAAGGCTTATCAAACTAAATCTTTTTGTAAATAGAATATCCCATTCGAGAGATAGAAACCCTCTCAGATGGTCTCCAGAGACAACACTGTGGTGTTTGGAGAGAAGCAGAACCATTTGGCAATTATTGGTTTCTTTGCATTTAATTCCTTTTAAAGCATTGGTATATGGTGTAATTCAAGTATTTCCTTTAACCCCTAAATCTTATTCTGAATTTTACCACTCAGTGTCTAACTGCTCCCTCTGCTGGCCTCTTACTCCTTCATCATCTGCAGTGGGTTGAACCACTAGTGACAGCTGTGCTGTGATTGGCTGCTCCAAGAGGAGGCTGCCATGACACAGTGGATGCTGAACGGAATCAATTCCACAGCATCAGCAGGCAGGAGAACTCCATCCTCCTCGTTATCCCTACCTCTTTCTCTTTTTTCTCCTCCTTTGCCTCTCCTCCTCTCACCAGCACCCCTGCTCTCTATTTTCTCTCCCTTCTCTTCTCCCTGGGACAGTCACGCGGGCCTGCTTGGGCAATCTGCAGCAGAGGACGTACACACACACGGCAGCAGGAATAGCAGCAGCAGCAGCAGCAGCAGCAGCAGGCGGACTGGTAGGTGTGCTGAGGCCTGTCTCCCTCCTGCAGCACAGGCAAGACATTGCGTTCTCCTCTGATCTCCGTCAAGGACTATCTGTTTGAGAAGGGTCTGTGTGTGTGTGTGTGTGTGTGTGTGTGTGTGTGTGCTTGTGAGATCGGGGATCTGGAAAGTAGGCAGAGAAGACTACCACACCCTGGGAACATTTACTACCACTGTCAGAGTGAAAATTGCAGTAGATATTTTCACACTCACATCCTCATCATCATGTGCTTGTCTCTGTGTGCACACGGATGAATTTGTATTCTCTCTTTCTCTGCTGGAGCGGTCTAACAAAGGTCACACCATTTGGCATTCTGTGTGCATCTATTGTCAGCCCACTTAATGACAGCCCTCCTCTTTTCTTTCCAACTTCATCACCAGCTTTTTCATCCATTTCTCCCTGCCTCACATCTTCTACCTCACCACTTTCATCTTTTCTGTCCTCCTCTATCTTGTTTTCCTGTTGTTCCTTTTCCTCTATCTCAAATCCCCTCTTCCTCCTCCCTCTCCAATCCCGTCTCCATCTCTTCTTCACGCCTCTTCTCCTTCTAGCTGGTTACCCATGATGCCTTGTTCCAGGCCGCTACGGTAGGCCCTAGCAGCATGGGCGCAACCTGGGTGGGGAGAGAGAGCACGGATTGGACCCTTCCCTTCAGGGCGGGCGCGCTGGCGGGTCACCCTTCTTCAGCTTCCGATGGGCGAGGACGCTGAGAGCCCCAAAATCAACCACACCTTCCTGCGAGACTACGTCACCGAAGGTAAAACAGACCAGACCGTGTGTCATCACTGTCTCTGTGGTGTCAGATAACATGATAGATGATACGATTGAATGGATTCATTTCTGCTTCATGGGTGCATTATCACTGCACTGCTGAATATAGGGAATGGATGTTAATATAAATCAATCTATGGCTCAGTAAACACTCACTGAGAAACACTTCATTGTTTGGCCTGTTTAACATTTTAGATATGATGTGATGCTGTGCTCTCCTATGACAGATACTTGTTTGATTTTGTGGTTGGCAAAATTGACATTCAGTGTTTATTGTGTTGTCCCATTGAGAATGGATCCACATTTGGCCCAATCATCATCGTCAGAGTTATTGTGGTTTTATTGAACTGGTTACTTTGTTTCGATCCAGTATTTTATTCCCACCCTTGTCCATATTTCTCTTAATTCTCTGCCCCTCATTTTTCCTGTGCCAACTTAATCTCCTTTTATTCTATCGCCTCTTTATCTCTCCTTCACCCCTTCTTCTTTTATTCTAACCATTATCCTTCTTAATTATCTTAAATTTCTTTGTCGCCCTCCCAGCTGATGTCATCTCTACGGTGGAGTTTAACCAGACAGGGGACCTGCTGGCCACGGGGGATAAAGGTGGCCGAGTGGTCATCTTTCAGAGAGAGACTGAGGTTGGTTTAACATGTAAAACCAATAATAGAAATAATTGCCCCATTCTATACCCAGAAAATCTACAAACAGCATGTAATAGTTACTACTTAAGCCCTAACTACAGCATTCTGTACGTCACTTTGTCCAAAAGGGATGTTCTCTGTAGTCTATCTTCAAACATATGCTCATTCAAAACTGTATTTTCTTATGTTTTGCCCTCTACAGTCTAAAGGGGAGTCGGAGGAGGTGGGGGAAACAGGGGACTCTGGCGAGTACAATGTCTACAGCACATTCCAGAGCCACGAGCCGGACTTTGACTACCTGAAGAGTCTAGAGATTGAAGAGAAAATTAACAAGATCAGATGGCTGCCACAGCAGAATGCAGCACATTTCCTCCTCTCCACCAATGGTGAGAAACCAGTGACACCAGGAGAGAACCTAGATCTAATTTTCAGTTAGGATAAGCTCAATAAGTGGACCTTATGTTGATATATTAGATATCAACAGGGGTGATTTTGATTGATATTAGAGAGATCATGACTGGCTTCATCTTCTATTATAAGTGAGATAATGTAATACCAAGTCATTGGAATCACATTTGGGCGTACATGAGTGGCACCAACCTGCCATGTAAAAAAAACATCATCTAATCTGTGCTTAAATTATGTTTCTGTCATAAGAATTAATTGCCCTACCTGGATTGCCTTAGAAACTGTCCACATAAGGAGGAAATGATTATCAGTTCTCTTGTCCACTGAGCGTAGCATTTATTGTCAGCGTACTCTCAACTCAATCAACTTCCTTTGATGTGCAAATCATTCTGCCTGTCACAGATAAGACCATTAAACTGTGGAAGGTGAGTGAAAGAGACAAGAGACCAGAGGGATACAATCTGAAAGATGAGGAGGGACGGCTCAAGGACATCTCTACCATTACCTCTCTGCAGGTGTGCAAAAACACACATACACACACACAGACACCTTTATTTTGGTCAGTCAAATACTGCACGTATCAGGTTGAAGTTCCAGTGCCCTCACATGACCCCTGATTCGAATGTCCTCTAATTCTGTCCTACATGTCTTTGTTATTGTCTTTCTTTTTTTTTTGTTTAACAATTTTTATTGATTTTCCATAAACAATGTAGCATTTTCCAGAGCACATAATGGACCAAATATGGACGAACAATATATGGCTGTGTTATGCAGAAATTAACCAACATGAAAAGTACCTTATTGTCTTTCTATTAAGTACCCCCGCTATCTTTATTTTGTACCGATTTCGTCAATAATCTCTATTTCTCTATCTAAGGTGCCGGTGTTGAAACCAACAGATCTGATGGTGGAGGTTCGTCCCAGAAGAGTGTTTTCCAACGGACATACCTACCATGTTAACTCCATCTCAGTCAACAGTGACGGTGAGACCTACCTGTCTGCCGATGACCTCCGCATCAATATGTGGCACCTGGGCATCACAGACCGCAGCTTCAGTATCCTTCCTAACAGTGATTTGTATTGTTTATATCATACATATTGTAAATTTCACTCTGCTGAGAAAGATCTTTCTCGGCTTTCTATAACTCTGTAGCTGGCCTTTGACTTTTCTGTGTAACGTAATCTTTTACTTGAGAAGCTGTATAAGATTTCACAGGGTATGAAATTCCCAGAACTTCCCTGAATGAAAGTACAAAGTATTAGTTTGTGTCATCACAATAATTCTTGCAACAGCAATGAGAAAATTATAATAGGATGATCTTTACTGTGTGTAAAAATCAATTTCTGGAACAGTAATAAAGAACAAACTAAGAAGAGTGGAATAAAAAAACATCACGTCGTAGGCCAGGCAAGGCAGCTTTATTTGTATAGCCACACAGCATCTCAACTGCTTTACACAAAAACAGTTACAAAATAAAAACCGATAAAACACAAGAATAAACAGTTAAAACTTAAAAAATTAAAACTGATCAAACACAAGAATAAAAGTTTCAGGGCAGTAGAAGAAATTAAACATTAAAGAAATGATTAACCGCCTTTAGAGAAAGGCAACATCAAAAAGAAAGGTCTTCAACCTTGATTTAAAAGAACTGAGAGTAGCAGCGGATCTGCAGTTTTCTGAGAGTTTATTCCAGATATGAGGAGAATAGAAACTGAACGCTGCTGCCCCCTGTTTAGTTCTGACTCGGGGGACAGAATGTAGACCTGTCCCAGATGACCTGAGAGGTCTGGGTGGTTTATTGTGTAGTAGAAGATCAGAAATGTATTTTGGCCCTAAACCATGTAGTGATTTGTAAACTAGCAAAAGTACTCTGGAATCAATCCTATGAGGCACAGGAAGCTAGTGCAAAGACTTCAGAACTGGAGTGATGTGATCCAGTCTCTTGGTCTTAGTAATAGTAAGTCAATAATAGTAAGTCAATAATATTTTGGGGTTCAGTAGACATGCATTCAAATAATTTCCCTAACCAATAATGAATGATATTCAAAATTTGATTGGTGCATAAAAAACAAAAAAAACTGACAGTGAATCTATGTATTAAAGATTACTGTAAGAACAAGGGCACACTAAATCTGAGGTATGTAAGAGTGTGGATATGCACCACCTGCAAGTGTGCCAAAATGTATACTCTTTAATGCTCTCTCTCACACACACACCCATACACACACACACACACACAAGGCCATCATACACAATGCCATCTCCTGAAATATACACACAGTTGAAATTTACTTTATATTCTTGCTGATCTGAATTCATCCTTGATCTATATTTAATGTAAACAGGGATTCATGTTTGGATTAGAGTGCCGTGTGTTCAGCGCAGGCTGCAGCATGTCGGACGGTGGTGCAGTTGGTGGTTTCCCATTCAAATGGAAGCTGACCTAGAAAATCATAGAGGCATCTATGGAAGAAGAGTTTAAATAATTCACACAGCGGCACACTACCACACAGCACTACCACAAATAGAACAGAGACAGGAGCAGAGCGAGCATGCATTTTGGGGGCTAGTTGGGGAGCATTTCTAAAGTTGTGATTGCAAAATGAGCTGACAACGTGGAGAACATGTTGGTACTGAAACATGAAAGTCGGTATGGCTCTCTCTGCCCTCGTGCCATCTCTGTGTTGTTTAATTCCTAACAAACCTTTTTCTCAGACATTGTGGACATCAAACCAGCCAACATGGAGGATCTGACAGAGGTGATCACAGCAGCAGAGTTCCACCCTCACCACTGCCACTTGTTTGTGTACAGCAGCAGTAAGGGAACCCTGCGCCTCTGTGACATGAGAGCCTCCGCACTCTGTGACAGACACACCAAACGTGAGCATGTTGTGGACATTGGAGAGCTTTTTCACATTGATGAAACATTCCAACATAGAATTGAGCACATTGATCTCACACACGAAAAAAAAAAATCTGTCATTAAATTCATGAATAATCAATCACTCTGTCGTTGGTCAGTGTTTGAGGAACCTGAAGATCCAGGGAGCCGGTCCTTTTTCTCAGAGATCATTTCCTCTGTGTCGGATGTGAAGTTCAGCCACAGTGGACGTTACCTGCTGACCAGGGACTACCTCACCGCCAAGGTGTGGGACCTAAACATGGACAAGGGCCCTGTGGAGACGTACCAGGTGACGTAGCGCATCTGTTCCTTGATCTGTGTCTCTTCCATGTGTCAGTTACAATCTGTATTACCTTAAATGCATGCCCACCAATCCACTTAATGTAATCCTCGAAGCCTGGCTTTGTTGTGTGGTTGATGAAAATGGCATCTAGCCAGAACTTGAACACAAGCAGTGGGTTGTAGAAGTTGTTCTTTGCACGTGGTCGATTTGCTGGACCATCCTGTTTAATTCTGATGGCAGAAACTAAGGTTGACTGTGTGCTTGATCCCCAGGTCCATGAATACCTGAGGAGCAAGCTGTGTTCCCTCTATGAAAACGACTGCATCTTTGACAAGTTTGAGTGTGTTTGGAACAGCTCAGACAGGTAAGTGGCAGAGATAAAAAGGAGAAAAAGGAAGACAAAGTACAGTATATTTAAGTCCATTTAAAAGTGTAGGAAGGGGAGTGTGTCAGTGTGTTTCTGCATGCAGTGATCCTCTAAATGCTCAGCCTCTTCCATTATCTGACATTTAAATCAATCCCAGAGACAAGCTTAGTAGAAGTCCGATCTATCACTGGGCCTTCAACTTTGTTTTCTTCCTTCCCGCTTCCTCCCACCCTCCGTGAACCGTGCTTTTCTTTTCTTTACCCTCTGCACTGCATTATCTTGCGCTTCTCAATATGACATCTCATTATGTCAATCTTTCCTCTCCTCAGCGTGATCATGACAGGCGCATACAACAGCTTCTTCCGGATGTTTGACAGGGAGACGGGGCGAGGCGTAACCCTAGAGGCTTGGCGCGAAAGCAGCAAGCCTCGGGCTGTGCTGCGAACCCGGCGTGTGTATAACGGCGGAAAGCGTCGCCGTGGAGATGTGGGTGTTGATAGCCTGGACTTTACCAAGAAAATCCTGCACATGGCTTGGCACCCGTCTGAGAATATCATTGCCATAGCAGCCACCAACAACCTGTACATCTTCCAGGATCGTGTCAACCCTGAGGCGCAGGTACAGTGACAGAGATGGCAATATGGACAGTGGCAGACGCAACGAAAAACAGCGACCCAAATGTATTTGGATGTCTTAGAGACATCTAATGAGAAGATTAGGTGAAAACCAAGCACTATCACAACGTACTGATAAGCAACATCTCTTTGTGTTGATAAAAGATGAGATTAATGAAAAAATCACAAGACTGTCCATTTGTTTGATCCCATAGGAAGGTGTATAATCATTTTTTCCAAAAAAAGGCAAACTGACATCTCCAGTACCCATCAGGACATGTTTTTGTCCTGCTACTCCCACTTTTTGAAGATATATCTTTGGCTCCAATGTAGGGGCAGTAAAAGAGGTGCGGGGACACCTCTCTATCTGCAATGACTCAGTGCTGTTGACCACACAATGTTGTACTCCTCGTGCTCTGGTAGCCTACCTTTTGACACAATATGGAAGATTGGCGATGTGTAGCAAGAGACAGTAAATGATGCTACAAAACCATCTTGAGATGACGGATGAAGCATATTTTTCACTACTGTGGAACATTAAGAGTGGTGTTATCTTATTGTACAGCTTTTCACAACAACATTCTCATTTTTTCTTCATGGGTTGACAGCAGCTGCTGAACCTCTCCTTCAGAGCAGTGCTCTTGGAGAGTTCACTCGTAAATGCTCCATCATCTTTGTTCTATTCACTTTGCAATAATAGCACTAACAAAAACACAGTGCTGCAGTATTCCTACTTTAAAACATGAGCTATTCTTCTACAGGTATACACTCTTTTTACTGTTAGCTGTAAATATTCGGTGTTCTTTTTTTTCTAAGGCGATTCCAATTTTGGTTCTAGAAAAGATGCGTTTTTTTGTCCAGTACACTGCAGATGAACTTGGCATCTTATGGATAGAAAGATTGTGGAATCACTCTATTTCAGTTAAAGACTCGATGTAGGGGCTTTTTCTTGCAGCAGCACATACATAGATATTGCTGGTTGTGAAGAGGGAATGGGTAAAATGTGCACAAATCAACACTCAAAGTTTTTACGTGGCTATTAGGCCTGGATTGGGTTTTGATGATGTTATTTTCTTGACTAAAGTCTTCGTGGTAATATACTGAAAATGAGAGCTACAGTGGGTTAATGTTGAGCTTTCTACATATGCTCAAATTGAGGCTAATTGGTGATTAAATCTAATTTAAACAAGTTTAATTCATGTTAAGTGTTATGCTAACTGACTTAAAATGAGCAGCATTCACTTTATAATGTATAAGCACATTTTAAAGAAGTGTCTTACAATCAAGAAAAGATGGAATCTACGCACATTGTTTACAAATTAGTCCCCCAGTTTAAGTATAAACAATGTGTTGATGAGTGAGTTTGTGTCCAGTGTATTTGAAAGTCAAAGGTTATCATCAGTCCAATAGCTCATTATGTACATTGCTGAAATGTCTTTAACATTCAACCAATAATGTCATGTGAATTTATTATATCACAGGTTTATAATGTCATTATACCGTATACCTCACAGTGCCACATGCTACTCTGCAGTGAAAAGCCTAGGATATACAGCAGTAAGGTGATGTATGTGTTGGACTGAATTCTGTAACTTGGTCAAGATTTGATTGTTTACAGTGAAGTGCTTTGATTTCAAGTGACCTTGGCCCTGATGGGATCATTGTAAGTGGTCTGGATGTGTACTGTACCAGGTGGAGTAACAGAATCAGGGCAGAGGTGGAGGTTGCACTTTTTCAAAAGCGGTACGAGTACTCCGTCTGATGGTTCAACAACAATTTCACTGTGTAGACCTTCAACAACAAGTACAATTAGACGGTTGTTAATATACAGTATATGTTCCACTTGTATAGATATTTATGTTACAGCCTGTGGACTAGCTACTATGTCTTGGTCTTCAGTGTCCGCCGTTGTTGTTGAATGCAGACACAATCGTGCGCTGATTGGTTTAACGAACAAATTCCACAATGACAACCCACAACAAAATGGTTTACATCCTGGCAAGCCAGCTGAAGCATTATATAAATTACAGGGCTCATTTCTCCAATGGTGAGCTGCAACTTAGGGCAGGTCAGTTGTTATCACATCAACACCACCACCATGTGCAGACACTGAGAGGATTTGTGTTCAGGAGCACAGCAGCAGCATGTTGCCATTACTCAATGCTACTAGCGTGTATATCTATCATACTTTAAAAAAAAAGAAGCATAAATCTAACTATACAAAAAACACAACTTAAATGAGGTGAATGAAAGGAATGTGCATTAATAAAATAAGATAACATCTGACAAATATATGTGTTGGATCATTTTATGTTTGTGTGTCTATATTAAATTTCTCATCACTGAACTTTCAGACTATGCATCTAAATAAAAACATCAAAAAGGGGGTTTTGTTTGAAAGAAAAGCACTTTAATAGTTGAATAGACTGGGATTGCACGCTCCTATCCATCACTAAATAAAGAAGGCACTCAGATTCACAGTAAACAGGTTCAACATCAATGAAAGTCATTCACAGGTAAATTCTGTAGAGATTAGTTTAATATGTTCACATGACTTTTTATGCACGGCAAGTATCACATGCTGCTTATCTAAGTTCTTCTAATGCAGTTAACAAAACTTCACTGCCCTGTAAAAACCATCTCATTGAAAAACAACCTCCTTTTTAGCTTTGCAACAGCATTTATCATTTTTCAAATAATCGAATTTCAATAATTCCTTTTGAAATAATGTATTTTGCTTAAGAAGTAAGACACTCTTCTCAACCCATAAATAAAAACTTAAAACATCAGTTTAACCTTACAGTAACAATAAGCAAAGTTAAAAACTGTCATTTATTGTGTTGTAATAGCACACTGTGAGGCAAAACAAATCATATAAATATCCAAATCCACACTACTGGCAATCTATTTCTATGGAATGAACACTTTTCAATCTTTTGTTGGTATGTCTAGAGTTAGGCATACCAGAGGAAGACTCAATGTAGACGACTGTGAAGACTGTTGATGTTTATAAAAAAAGAAATCATATTAAAAAGTCATCCCTGCCGGAATTTAGTTGCTGCATCATTGGCCATGTCATCTTTGCTGGGGCATTCTGGTGTCCGAGTGTAGTACGAACCATGAAACCGAGACTACAGCTGCATACTTTGACAAGTTTGTGGGCTTGCCATGGACAGGCTCAACGCAAAAATAACGGATTAATGTCCTAAATTGGCTTTTCAAATTGCATCTTATGTGCACTGCAGCTCAAGGCACAGGAACATGTTCATGTTCTGATCATTAAATATATATTCTATATTAAATCTATAAATAAGATTAAGACCAGAATGCTTTAAGATCAGAAAGAAAGATCATTCTTGGCTAATAGAGCCCTACATATATATTGCCACAAAACCTCCAAATAAATAGGTAGGGGCAGTCTCTAGCTCACCCAGTAAGAGTGTTTGCCCCACATTGGCTGAGTCCTGCAGTGGCCCGGGTTCTCTCCCCCTTTCATTTCAATAAAGGGAAGAGCCCCCAAAATAATCTTTAAAAAAATAAGTAAACCTACATTTTATAATACACTACACACAAACAGGTACACACATACTGTACATGCAAATGTATTCCCCTTACTAGTAACACATTCCTTAGTACAAAAGCAGCAGTAACATTTCTCTTACCAATTCTCTTTCTTTTAAGAGAAATTTCTGGAAACTGGAACATGAACCTTCTAAAAGCACAGTCCTATTACAGAAGCTCTGAGAGGCAAGTGAGAATGTCTGTCACAACAGGTGAAAAAAAGTATGTTTAAATAGTTATTATGGCCAAAAAAAGCTGAAGTGCACCACTACACCCTGTTTTAGCACCAATATAAATACATTTCTAGGCAAAAGAAAGACATGTTAGTAATGTAACATACCTGGCTTACAAACATTATATAAACCCTTTGTTTAGAGTTAATGGAGAAATTAAAACTTACCTTGAAGAAAACATGAATGAATTAGTCCTATTTAGAACACGGGGTAGTGGTGGACTACAGACTCTAGTGGCCAAAATGAGTATTACAACAACAACAAAAACAAACACTGGCAAAACATGTTTCCCCACCTGTTTCAGAGATGAAAAATAATTGTCCTGGCAAAACCTTTTTTCACCTGTTTTTAAGTCATAAACACAGGAAAGAAAAAGATTTATCAGACGAAATGGATCACCATAATTTTTTGTCTTATATTTTCAGAGCTTCAGTACCTTGGACAAAATTAGGTGACTATCTTTTTGTCTCTTGGTTTAGCGGGATTAGAAAACTCAAAGTGATTAGTAGAGTAAATTGGTATCCAACCATTGTTGAACTGCTTTAAAAGTACATTTTAAAAATCTTTGTAAAGTCATGCACTGACAAGAAGTACTTCAAATATGAAATAAGTTCGATGCAATCACCTTGTTCAAAATTTCACTACATAAACATTAGCTGTAGATCTATGTTAAATCAAATTGTAAACAACATCATAAGTTACATTAGTAACTTGATCACATCACAAGATAAAGACAGCATAGCTTCCTGATGAGATTAGTGTGAGTCCTTATTGCTTGAGCATCACTGTCTTGTTGCCTTTCTTCTCAGGTGGTAATTTTTGCGGACAGGAAGGGGGAAAAGAAAAATTCAAATGCAAATTTCAGGGCTCTCATTGTAGTGCGTCTCCAGTCTCTCTCTATCTTCACCTGCCTGCCTCCAGTCAGCTGTGACGAAACACAGTTCAGACAGTGGATCGCCTTTAACTCAAAGGCTGGAGCCCTGGCTCCTAGGCGGCCCTCCAGCTTGGTGCTAAACTCTACCACATCACCAGGATTGAGGTTAAGCAGAACTTGGCGGAACTCATGGCTGGCAATTAGGACTATATCCCAGGCTGGGTCCTCAACACCTTCATTACGTAACATCCCTACTGTCACCTCAAAGAAGTGACTGTCAAAGCGCTTGATATGGCAGGTGTTTTTGGCCAGAGCCTTGATCTGACACAACTCTTCCTCTTCTTGCATTTGGAGAAGCATGGGCAGTGAAAGTGTAGCTGATGCAGAACCGGACAAATCGGCAGCTGTTAGGTTTGCGACTGTAGAATTCTTTGGCTCACATTTGGGATACGTCTCTCCATACAGGCAACGTAGCCAGTCTCCCATGAACACCGGCAACATGTTAATGACCGACTGTGCCCCGTTTTCTGTCGCGGCCACACGGACATGCTTGAAACGCCCAGCCCAGGTGATTCTGTGTCCATGCAGGTGGCTGCAGAAGAGCTGTGTCTGCGCCATGCCTTTCGTTTCCCAGGCAGGGGGCCCACACACCTGGCTGTACTGTTTCCAAGTCAGGGTGGAGTTGTACACTTTCTGCCCCTCTGAATGGTACACATAGATAGAGAAGAATAGGATCACCATGGAGATGCAGAGTAAGATGAGTTTGACTGGGCCGCGGTGGGTCAGTGAGCGGAAGACATCCAGAATAGACATGCTGAACCGCGTCCACAGCCGCAGGGTGACGGGGATCGCACAAACTACCAGGGTCACAATAACCTTTGTCAGTTCCAGCTCGAGGAACCACTTAAAGAGCTGGATCAAGAGCATGGTGGCAAGGCCAAAAGCCAGGACAGGCAGGGCAAACAGGAAGAGAAAGTAAGCCACACAGGTGCGCATTAGACCCACAGCAGAGGAATTCTGCAGGAGCACCACAGAGAACTCCCACCACATGAAGCACACAAGGTATGGAACCAGAAAGCAGTAAGTCCCTCTGAAACCACGCACCCTGGCCATGCTGAAGGTGAAAGAAAAAAGAGGAAATCAAATTTTATATTTAACTGGTGTTCAACAACACATCCAAAATATCAAATGCTCATGCTCACCTGAAGAACAGATAGAACAGATACACATAAAGCAGACAGGGCAGACTGAGTTTCAGCACCACTGACTCCCCCAGTGGCAGTGTGGCAAAGGTGTGCCCCAGGAAACGAATCACTGTCATGTTCTGTGGCAGGAACTGGGTCAGGCAACACAGAGATGATGCAACCTGGATTTACAAAAAAAGACATACACATGTTTTTTTGTTAAACTTTAAACCATCTGTTTTAATTGTAATTTTTTGTTTTTTTAAAGATTAAAAAGCATTAAAAGGATCACATTTCTTTATGTTTTAGCTCATCCTATACAGATCATTCCTGTCAAACATTTCTACAAACCAGCTTTGTGCTGTGTAAGATATGATAGTAATAATGTCATACTCTGTGAGTTGTAGTTGTAGGCTACAACATGCAGAACTGTGATTCATTTAATCACATTTGTTATGCCAGTGTTGTGTGCCCGCTGACCTCTATGACCATTGCTCGGCGTGCATATGTTGCAGCGATGGGGCTGAGGCTCTTGTAGCTGACAGCAGTAAAGAAGATGGCCACAGTGGAGAGCTCAGAACAGGGGATCCAGTGCTTGTCAGCTACAGGAAAGGAGAAAATGACAAAGAAAACAGACAGGATAAAATAGAGATATGGTTCTAGGTTGTTCCAGCCAAAGTTGGTCTCTGCCTGCTCCACATCCAAGTCAGGTTCTATATGCATCAGCAGAGAGGTCAGTGCTCTGAAGTTCTCCCAAGTCTGTGAAAAAAAAGAAAACAAAGCAGTTAGTTAAAAGAAAGAGAGATATAAAATGTTTTGTACATCCATAAATTATTACCACTATCACTGCCAGTTGTGAGACATCAGTGTTATTACTGTAAAGTCACAAGATGAGCTTTCTCTGGCCTCTCCGCTGTATTTCATGTTATTCACACAGGTCAGATGTCAAATAAAGTGATTTATGACAGGAAAATGACAGCATTACGTGACTAGATGAGTTTCCCACTGGCATAGTTTGTGAAAAGAGGTTATGACACGTGGAAAACATCCGACATGTTCATCCACATCAGTAAAGTGAAAAACAACAATGAATGCAAATACATCACAGAAGAGAGAAACGGGGCTATATTGACAACTACAATCACCTTGCTGCTCTGAAGAACCCGCAGTGTGCAGATGATCATGGAGATGAAGGAGAGGTAGAAGACAAGCAACGGGATGATGAAAGCAAACAAATCAACTGTCATTTTGCTGATGATGAAGAAGAAAATAAGAGCGTTGACGTGTTGCGTGGGGATGACTGTGCTCAGCCACTGAACACCGGCCCGTGACGCCCAGTCCACCAGGTGCTCTTTCATCTCAACAATACCTTGCAGCGGGTACTGCAGGATCTGAAGTCAAGAGAGACAGATATAAAGAGAGACCTGAGAAATTTACATCATGACAAAACCAGGAAAGAGAATAGAATAATCAACAAAAGACATTTCACAGATATTTAATAAAGAACAACTCAAGGAAAAAAAGAATGAAATTTATTGCAAGATACCGTTACCATTAAGCGTGATTTCATGTCCATGGCTTTTTTTATGGCACCATTCTGTTTAGTGTTCAGCATCATCCCCCTTCGGCCAAAGCTCCAAGAACTTTTACGTGCCTTCTTGTATCCTGATGGGACCAGCTCAGCCTTTTGTTAAAACACAATTGGGTCCACATACAAAAATACCCACATGGAAAATGACGTCTGTGTCCTTATGATGACAACTGATTTTGGATTTATTTTTCCTGATTAGGTCTTTTACCTCCCCACTTCTGTTGTCATCCGTAGAGCTTTTAGTCTTGACTGTGACCTGGCTGCCAGTATGGGGCGCAGAGGGGACAATACCTTGTGCATACCTTTTGGTCATCTCAACAAAGTCATCCAGGTCCACTAACTGTGTGGCTGAGAGGACACAAAGAAAGCAGTTATAGAAGAAGACCCATTAGATTCTCTTTTTTATCTCTGACAGAGAGAGCTCTGTCTGCATACTTACACTCGTTGCTGACCATGCTCTCCAATACTTTCTGGGTCTGGCCTGAGGTTGGGCCAGGAATCCTGCTCGCAGTGCTCCCTGCTGGTGAGGAATAACAACAACACAAGTGTTGCTACAAACAGGGTGGCCTGCATGTTATGTGATATTCTTCACCATGACAGCTGCAAATATTGAAATGACAAGAGGGAATATACGATATATTTAACATCAATGGCAGCTTTAGTTATAACACTATGCCCGCATTCTGGGCCGTCTGTAGTACATAAGGCTGGATTGTTGTTGATATGGTTTTGATGGAGTCTTTGTCCACATGGCTGTGATTGTGTGTGTGCATTCTACCTGGCATTGCATTGACCTGGCTGACATTTTCCAGCATCTCAGCCACAGCCACCTTCTTCTTCCTCTCCGGGTTGAGTTTCCAGTACATCATCATGGCTGCTTTACGAACTGCCAGCTCAAATTTACTCTCTGTTGACAACTTGCGCATGTCGGCCTCATTCTCTGGGGTGATTCCTAGCAGATGGCGACAGACATAGAAAAGTTACAGAACTACAAACACAAATACACAAATACAGTGCATTGTATTCCCGGAACATTAACCTTTTTTCTTCATCCAACAGTGTTGCAGTGCTCTCGCTGCACCTTTTCTACCCTGTTTAGCTGCTTTAATCAGCCAGTTAACAGCCAGACGATTATTTAGCTCTGTGTCCTTCTCTTCAGCAAGAATCAAGTAGTGCTGACCCAGCTGAAACACAGAAGAGAGGAGATTTATTCAGCAAGTGTGGGCTTGGTCTAAATAAGTAAAATCAGACAATGTCCCTCATAAGTGTGGATAATCCTCAAAGCACACTGGTTTTATAGGGACTATTTATTTGGTAAAAAAAGAAGCAATCAAAACAGTTCACGGTGAAGTTATGAAACCACATGAATTACAGATGAGTACAAAACCTATAATTCCCTCTCCCTGTGGTCATCAGTGTGAGGGGTAGCCATTTTTTTATGGGGGTATTGCAGGCCCCAGAGGCATATCAATGACTGTGTTCTAATCTTAACTCTTTTTTTTTTTTTACTTTCTTCTCTCCTAATTATCATTACATGTGTCTGTTTGCAGGGGGGTGAGGTGTGTCTTCATTTGAAATAGCATGAAAATATTCCTGTCTCTGCTGTCTATGTAAGATACTACAATCTCATAAACTTGATTTATTAGCATGTATTTGTATCAACGGTGTTGTCAAACTACACTTACACACCAACAGTAAACACTGATTCCCTGTGTATGCATATATATAGAGTTAGGGTAAATGACACATTTTTGCAGAGTCCGATCCATTCTAATCCAACCTCTATCCTGATGTGGTCACATGTTTTGGCATTTCACTTACACACACACAAACACACACACACACACACACACACACACGCACACAAGTGGTTGTTTAGGTGCTTGGTTTTTGCAAATACATAACATTTGGAATGGGAAAGGTAAGGCTCCACAATAAGCCACTCAGGAAATTACCCTTTTGGGTTGGTGGGTCTTAAATGTAAAGTCTTGGCTCATATTCCACCTCTAGCCCCTCTTTTCTCTTCTGCCAGCAGCACTTTTAACATTTGTACTTCTTGGTAGAGTTTGACAAGTACAAAAGAGTGGGAATATTTCATTAAGATTTGTACAAATTCAGTGCAGTGCTGCAATACACTGCAATAGTGTTTGTAATGATGTGTATGTGTGACAGCATTTTGGTGTATCATATTGAAAGCCCGGGATCATATTCCAAGTGGCCAAAAATAGAAACATGCTCACAGCCAGACTGAGTCAACCAGCAGGACTGAAACAATGCCAAGGGCCAGTCTGTGTGCATGTACTTTAACTCACCCTGGTCTGGGCTCTGGCATCACCCGCTTTGGCCTTTTCCTCTATTTGCTCCAAGGACAAATCTTCCTCTGGTTCTTCATCTGGAGGAGATAAGAAGAGATCTCGATCAATGAAAAAAATAATTTTGAAATGTTGGATTAAAAAATACCCTCACATCCAAACGTGTATAGTGGTATGACTGTATTAAATGAACAGTGTGACTGGTTTTTACACTGTGTTTACAGCCTGCACTGAACAAATCCCAACCAACATATATCTTGTAATATGAGAATAACAAGAAGTCAGAGGTGAAGTAGATGTGAGAGTCTGTGCATCTGTCTGTATATGAATATAGTCTGTGACAAGACCCCAGAGCTCCATCAACACCGTGCCCAGATACTATGTCACACCATTACTTGTCAATTGCATTGAGTTCCCTAACTGTTACTGTCTCTCCAGTGTCCTTTAAGCAAAGGAGTTCTTCTGCAATAGTCAGAAGCATATTCAAATTTTTCAGATTCAAATCTGTTCAAATCCGTTCAATATTCAGATTCAAATTTTGAATGTTGCATTAAATTGAACCAATGGAAAATAATAATTTTATTTCACTTTACTGTGTGTATTGTATTACTTTAATTTCTGTTTTTGTATAAAATATTTGCTTTACAAAACGATAAAAACAAGAAACCAAGAGAGATGGTTATTCAAGGGCAGATTTACCCGGCTACACATGGAAATACATTTATAAACATAGCACAAGGCTTATCACCACAACACAGCAATGTGTCTGGACTCTGAGGCTTCTGCACTCAAGGCTTTTTAAACTCACAATATAATTTAATCCCAAACTCAGAACAAAGGCATTCTTACCATTGTCTTCATCTTTGGGATCCTCCTCAGCTTTCCTAAGTCTTTCCTGCATGATCACCCGCTTGGCCATGGAGGCAAAGGTGCGTTTCATGGGAACGCTGGAAGAAGTTGTAGGAGCCACAGTAGAAGAAGAGATGGAAGGAGTAGTAGGGGAATCCGTTGGAGTGTTACAGGCCAAGCAAGCTGATGTAATGGAGGCCGATTTGAGCTTGGGCAATGAACACATTTGGGGGATTTGTGGGGTAGAGCACTTAGGAGACGTAGCAAGGGGTGTTTTGTTTGGAGGAGGAGAAGAGGGTTCAGTGGATGTGGGTTTACTGGGCGCAGCAGGACTTAAGGACTTTGACCCCTCGACAGAAGGAGGGGGATCCGTCAATTTAGAGATCGTGTGAGCGGATGTTTGAGAAGAATTAGATGATATTGTTGGTTCTGTAGTAGTCTCTGTTGAGGTTGGAGATTTGGCGGCGGGAGAGACAACAGCAGAGATTAGTGAAGGAGGATTCTGTTTGGTGGATGGAAGAGAGAGTCCATACATGGCTGGGCATGACCCCTGAGTGTTCACAGCTTCTGGAGATGATGGGAACTCCTTCTCCATATTGACTGGAATAAAAAGTATAAATGTGTAAATATTTCATCATGTACTAATGACATCCATGCACTGTAACAAAATAACCAAGGCAAGTTCTAAAAGTGAGTCATGAGAAGTCATTGCTGGGGGTAGACACTGTAAACTCACAGACAGAGAATTGGAGGATCGCATCCTCTGGTTTGCTGCTAAAATACTACATTACCTTTAACTGACGCTTTTCTCCAAAGCAACTTAGAATTGCCATGTATGTCAGTGGTCACACGACTCAGGAGCAACTAGGGGATAAGTGTCTTGCGCAGGGACACATTGATCGGTATATTGCAGAGGGAATCAAACCCGGGTCTTCCACCCCACAGACACGTGTCACACCCACCCATCATCACAAACATATGACACCTTCCCTTTGAAGAGGTTTGACATCAGGGAAACCCTGTTTTAATCAGTGTGAGTCAATGTTGTGAAAGACGAAACAAAGTGGCAAATTAAAGCAGAAACATTCTGTTAACATGATATTTAAATGTTGAAAGGAAAATATAGCGAGTTTCATTGGGTTTTCACATGCATCACACGCGGACGATGAATGTGCAAGTAGCTATACGGGAACTGGGAACTTCATGTCAAGTAAATTCTCAACTCTAAACCTGCGCCAATACAGCAATGGCTAAAACAAAAGAAAAAAAACTTACTTGAAAACTAAATGAGCAGATTTCTTCAGGATAAAAAGTAAATTGTCCTCCTCAATTCAAAAGTTGTGCCTGTAGTCCACGCTGAGCTGTACGCATTCCACACTGCTCCGCGAAACCAGGGACACTGACCGTGGCCAAAACTCTCCTGTCTCTGGTCCTCAGCAACACCACAACTTTAGGGGCTGCACTCTTGAAATATACTTGCCTCTGATAGGGAGAAATATATGCCAGTCAAACGGCCAACGTATCTGATTGGTTACAGGCGTTTTATTGCTTCGTTGTGAGGAACCTTTTTACCCATGTCTATAACGTTTTCTTGAATAAATCCTCCATGTCCCTTTTTGTATCTTTAAAGCTTTAACGTAGTGGGTGAAGAGAGAAAAGCTGCTGAGAGAAAGCTGCTTTTTGCAGGTTCAAGCATCAGAGCGCGCTTGAGAGGCGGGGCTGTCCGTGACCTGGTTAGACGTAAAACAGTCGAGGCTCCTGTCATCATTTCAGATTGGGGGGAGTCTACGTCTGTCGTGGAAGCCACAATGTCTGACTGCAGAAGAGAGTGGAACCGGGAGGATGAGCTGCCGGTCTACTTGGCGGGGCCGATCAACACCGGGCCGAAGCAGAAGAAAACCTACGGGATGTTCAGCTCCGTGGAGGGGGCGTTCGAAAGCAAGACCATAGACTTCGATAACTACGCGGTGGGGAGGAAAGGGAGCCGCACCCCGAGAAGCGGGAGCCGGGAGAGGGTCTTGGACGCTGGTGACCCCATGGGCAAGACGTCCAGCGAGGCCCGGGAGGGGTCACTGACCAACTCAACCGGAGAGACTGACAATGCACATCCCGGTGTTGAGGTCAGATATTCATCCGGTAAAGAAAGCCCAAATGGGGAGGTAGGAGGAGATATTTTGCTCTTTTGCTTTTTCTCTCTGTGCCTGGCATTTTGGTGGAAATTCTGATCGTTGTCAAGTGTTCACGATATGTGATTTACACATTGAGCAGTGATAAAAACGCCCATAGACTACAGCTGGTAGAAACAATTTGAGTATGCCCTGGGTTATTTTTTGGAACAAATGCGTAAGTCTGCATAAATGATGAAGTTTTGTGCTACATTGCAGTTTGGCCATTTTGTTTAGGCTACGTCTACGCAACTAATACAAAATATCCCCAAAAATGCAAATGTGCATCGACACAAGTACGCTCATTTTTGATTGTGGTGCTGAATGGGACAGCGCCAGACAGCAACCTTCGCTGTATTGTTTTTGTGCTCTCACGTGAGCTGTTTGTTTGAGCCACCGGGCAGACGCTCGCTTTCCGCACACGCGCACGCACAGGATAGTCACCTGTTTGGCCACGGTTAGCGTGCCACACATCCCGACGCACACACACGGAAACAATAACCAACACACACAGGGGAGACAAAGGGGCGCAGAGAGCAGCGCAGGGCGCTGGATTTATTACAAGCCGCTTCTGAGTTGACTGTCAGGGGGCAGAGTGACGGAGAGAGCATGTCTGGGACCGGTTACCAGGCAAAGAACAGCATCCCCCGTCTGACGGTAAGAGACCTGGCCTGGTCAGCGGCCGGAGAAGCTCTCCGCTTGTATGCAAATCCCTGCTGCCAATGCCGTCAGAGAAGGGATTACATTCTTAGTGAGCTGGCAAAGAGCAAACGGTCGTTCTAAGGTTTCTCTTCAATTAAACAGAAAATCCAAGACACAGAAGTGACAGTTATCAATGTCTGTGTGTCAAAACAAGCGCATATTCTCACTCAGGGTTGGACAGTGTTGTCTAATCTCGCCGCCTGTCAGAGGGATTAACTTGGTTGAAGTGGCGATCTAACCAGGGCGCAGGAAACAATGGCTTGCATTAAACAACACAAAGGTGTGGGAATGGATATATTATAAAACCCGTTCTGCAGAAAGCCTCCTCTATCCTTACAGAGTAGGCTATTATCAAATACCAAATTAATCCAAAGACAACCTGCAATTGATATTGCCTAACTAAGCATTATATTTCATGATGAAGACTGAAAATTACACAAGACTTCATTCACATTCTTTCTTTTGTAAGAATTTAGCGGGGCTGTCAGCTGCCACATCTCAAATGGGTAATCACTAGTTACTAAGGATACATAACATCTTCCTAAAGCTGTTGCCATGCAGGCACCTTTTATGGTATTATAGGGTGTGGAAGCATGGTAATCTGAAAAAGAGGTGCTTATCTAACTCTGTGCTTCTAAATATGTAATATGTATCTGATTGCACGTATAGTCTCATCCTACATAAAATTAATGCAAATAAAGAGAAAGGCAAACACTACAAACATTAGCTTTTGTGCGACCCCACCATTCACATCACTTATGTGGCTATGGCTTTCTATCGCAGTGTGTCATAATATAAAAAGTCAAGGATTACATACCTGATTGTGCAATAGATCAACATGTCAGGATCTAATTTAACAGTTCCTGTACAGCTAACACTCCCCCTCTCTCTACTTCTCCCCTGCAGAGTGGAAGACTGTTGATCAAAGGAGGCCGGGTGGTCAATGATGACCAGTCTCTCTATGCAGATGTGTACATTGAGGATGGGCTTATCAAGTGCGTATATAAGGAGCTAATTAAAGAGGCATACAAGGACTTGCAAATATTTTGCAGTCAATAATAATTTCACTGCCTCATTCCCCTTTTAACTTCCTCAACCTCCAAAACCCCTTTTCATCTACAACCAAGTATGTTATTGCACAACGCTTTTCCCTGTCACCCACACTTTCACCCACCTCTATGTCTAATATATCCGACCCTCGGCAGGCAGGTGGGGGAGAATCTAGTTGTACCGGGTGGTATCAAGGTGATCGAGGCCAATGGTCGCATGGTGATACCAGGGGGGATAGATGTCAACACCTGCTTGATGAAGCATTACCTGGGCACACAACCTGCTGATGATTTCCTCCAGGGGACCAAGGCTGCACTCGCTGGGGGCACCACCATGATCAGTGAGTGTGGATGTCTAGACTCTCATATGCACACACCACCACATAATCAGTCTAGAGTTGAAAAACTTTAGTTGCACTCTTTCTGTCTTCACCTTTAATCCCTCCCACATTTCAGTCGACCATGTGACCCCTGCGCCAGGGGAGAGTCTTCTCAAGGCGTTTGAGTGCTGGCAGGAGGCTGCAGATAAGAAGGCATGTTGCGATTACTCCCTGCATGTAGACATCCCCCAGTGGAATGAGATTGTCAAAGATGAGTTGGAGCTGCTGGTGCAAGAGAAAGGTACATCCATTTTTAGTTACTCCATAGTGTTTCAGAGCTGTGGTCATTGCTGATTTTCTGTTTCATGTTCACCCCTATTTTGGACTCATTTCATAAGAACAACAGGGACAGATTTATAAACAATTTTGCCTAGTGTTGAATCCTCTTATAGTGAAGACACAGCGGCAATCCATTGTTCGCTGTCTCGGTCTCTATGGTGCTGTCGTGGTGGTAGTATATAAATCCTGCTTGTAATCT
The DNA here is from genome assembly GCF_013103735.1 of Etheostoma cragini. Classification (NCBI taxonomy): domain Eukaryota; kingdom Metazoa; phylum Chordata; class Actinopteri; order Perciformes; family Percidae; genus Etheostoma; species Etheostoma cragini. The sequence continues at coordinate 16,523,000 of NC_048408.1, forward strand.
GTTTAAAGTAAAAATCCCTTTTCTTTTGGGGCAGTTTCAAAATAAACCAGTTACTAAAGCCAAGGCAGCTGCTTGGGTGTCCAGTTGCTTTAAAAAATAATGATGAAAGTTGTAATACTTGGCTCAGATGCTAGACATGAACATGCTCTACATGCTTTGGTCACCAGAAAAGACTGGCTCATTTTCTGTATTTTGCATCTTGAAGTTTGCCCTTCATTTTAACTTTATTGCATTTCATGATACATTATAAGGGCTACACTCACACTATTTATCTTTGTAATCCTCGCTGCTTAGTTTCCCCCCCCTGTTACCTTCTTGTCATAAATGCATTCATCGTTTCCACTGCTGTCAGGTATCAACTCCTTCCAAGTGTACATGGCTTACAAGGACGTGTACCAGATGTCAGACTCTCAGGTATGCTTCATAATAATTACTACTCAACTACTGATTTACTGCTCTTTCCTTTCACTATTAATCCCTTTGTTTTCATTTGGACTCATTGCTCCCTCAGCTGTATGAGGCATTCTCCTTCTTAAAGCAGCTGGGTGCTGTGGTGTTAGTTCATGCTGAAAATGGAGACCTGATTGCTCAGGTAAGTGGCATAGAACCTCATTTTATCGTTGCAACTGACTACTCATACCTCTTATAACAACACAACCTGTCAGTGTCTTCAGCCTCCAGACACAAGAGTTTACAGTGGGGAAGTAACTAACAATATATAATGGCTGAACTAATTCATGACTAATCTTCTACCTTTATAGTCTCTTAAAACCTGCACTGCAGTTGAGAGACGTTCTTTTTACACAACTCTCCAGCTCTCATAGAGGGAGGATTAATGCTGCTGCTGCAGCTGCTGAGCATGACAGGTTTTTCCTAGGCTGCCATTGCTGATGACCGTTATTATTCTAATGATGATGATGTAAGGGTGATTAAGATGGTGAGAGTGAAGGTGCTGATAATGCTCTGACACCACTGATGAAAAGTGGTAGCTGTGGTCATGCAGATTAGGGGACAATTATGGCAAAAACCATGATGTATGTGAAGATGAATGAGGGTAATGAAAATAATGGGAGCGCTGATGAGTGATTATGACATACAATAAAAAATAATGAATAAACAAAAAACATTAAGAAGGTCGGGGGCCTGGTTTTCATCCCAATTTTGCTGTTCTCCACACCGCTGTCAGAAGCATAAGCGCAGCCAGCAAAAAGCTCCCCACAGTGCATTTGCATTTTGGATGAAAATGCATACTTTATTTTCTTTGATAGCATGACAGACCATGATATTTTGATTTTACAGCCATAAAATACCAGCAAAGGCACTTAAATGTGAGTATGTGGGTAAAACCTGATTTGACAAGTACTGTTAGGTAATGCTGACAATTATTGTAGTGGGTCTTAAGTTAATAAATATTATAGTTAATACAATTATGTAATTAAATTGATTTCATTTCTGTTTCAGGAACAGAGAAAAATCCTCGGAATGGGAATCACCGGACCTGAAGGCCATCCTCTGAGTCGTCCTGAAGAGGTGATATCATTTTTGTCCACCCCATTATCCATCTATCCATCCATCCAAAGGTTTTAATGTTTTCTTTCCATGCAGCTGGAGGCTGAGGCAGTTTTCCGTGCGATCACGCTTGGCAACCGTGTAAACTGTCCTGTGTACATCACCAAGGTGATGAGCAAGAGTGCCGCCGACACTATCGCCCACGCCCGAAGGAAAGGTATGCCACTCTTTCTTTTCACTCCAGAAGTTGCCTTCATTTAATAGGCGATTCTATTTTAAAGCCTTTTCCAGTCTTTATGAACATATTTTTACATCCTGACCTACACTGTCCCTCTATCTTCCCATTCAGGTTCTGTAGTGTTTGGGGAGCCAATTACAGCTAGCCTGGTCACTGACGGCTCTCACTATTGGAGCAGGAACTGGGCCAAAGCAGCTGCTTATGTGACCTCTCCACCTTTGAGTCCTGACCCCACAACCCCAGACCACCTCAACACACTGCTGGCTTGGTAAGTCTTAAAACCATTTTTAGCAATGGAAGAACATTTAGCAAACTAAGTAAATGGAGCAAAGTCTTTTAATGCTAGGCCCCAGTGTTTTGCAATTTGTGACAATATTGCTCTGACAAGCCTGACTAAATATGTAGCTTACAGTATATTTCATGAAGACAGCAGACTGAGGGCAGACAAAGTGTTTAATTTAGTTTAATTTAAGTGAAATGCTAATCAGCTGGATGACAAAGGACACTCCTGCAAGGATCTAACTATCACTACTCGCCCTTAGATATTAGTTTGGTCTTTATGCCACAAACAACTGCTTGTGTAAGGCACACTATTAGACCAGCTATAGTAAAAAAACAACAAAAAACAGATGGAGAAAATGTGTTGATTTGTAGGCAGAAGAAGGGCAGAAGGAAGGGGTTGGGAGAGACTTAATAATGGATAAAGAAATGCATAATCATTTGCAAAACACTTAAACAGCATACACACACTTATACATGTAAATATTATATAATGTATTATAGCATATGTATAGTATTATCAATGATTAATTGACACAATTGAATTGTGCGTGCGTGCGCACGCACAATTCAATTCAACTCAATGCACAGAATAATCTACTGTATATTTTTGACTGTGCCTGATTCCATAAATAGCACAGGGACTAGAATCCCATCATATGTTGCCTTGGCTACCAACTGCCTCCTCCTCCTCCTCCTCCTCCTCCTCCTCCTCCTCCTCCTCCTCCTCCTCCTCCTCCTCCTCCTCCTCCTCCTCCTCCTCCTCCTCCTCCTCCTCCTCCTCCTCCTCCTCCTCCTCCTCCTCCTCCACACTTTGTCTGCAATATCATCTTCTCTAGGCGGGTCTGTGCTGTCACACTGGTGGTGTGATACTGCTGTTGTCTTTGAGCTCCTGCAGAAGCAATAGGGTGTATTTTTAGGTTGTTCTTTTTCTGGAGACGTGAACAAAAGGACAACACTTTTCCTCAGCGAGACCCATTGCTTCAATAATATGCACTGTCATGGCATTTGGGCGACGCTCCCTCAGCCGACTATCATAAAGTAATGTAATTAAGAAGTTACTAAAAGGCCTCAGCTGACAAATCATTCTAATCATAGCTTTTTATCAGTCAAATTCAACCTATTTTATAAGGGGTCAAGCAGTATATATGGTGTTGGCTTATTGATAATACATTAATGTAGTGGTCTAGTTAAAGCTTTAAGGCCCAAATGCGTTTTGAAGTACATCTGTTGTTTGAAATGGCCAAACAAACACTAAAAGTGTTTTGATATGTGATAATACATTTTTGATGTGGTATAGTTAAAGCTTTAGGGACTGGGACTGCAGCTGTGTTGCATTATTCTGACTGGTTCAGCTGGCAGTTTTTTCTGCCCCAGGTCAACATATGACTTCTACTTTAACTCAGATGCTCAATGAGGACACCTAATGGCTTAAACTAGAAATGTCCGTCATTATCTTCATCACGATTGCCTGAATCTAAAAATTGTCTTGAACTGAAGCTTTCCATTGTTCAAGTCATTCAACTTCATCGTCATTTCTCTCATAATATGTGCCAGACATACACAGGAATTGAAAATAAATTTCTTATGGCACCCACAGTGCAATAAGTAAAAATACATACAATACAATAAATACATTTAAAATAACGTGAATGTAAGGCAAAACCAAACAGTATAGAAAAGTGAAGAAACTGAAAATGTGCAATATAAAGGAAAAGGTGTTCTGGTACCTTCTCCCAGATGGCAGGAGGCTGAAGAGACTTTGAGAAGGGTGTCTGGGGTCACCCACAATGCTGGTTGCTTTGCGGGTGAGGCGGGTTTTGTAATGTAATATCCAAGAGTGAGAAGAGTGACACATCAACGATCCGTCCAGCAGCCTTCAAGGCCTTTCAAAATTCTGATGTGAAAAATATAACAATTGACAGTTTGATCACTGCAGTGTGAAGGGTATGGGGATGATTTCATATAATTTTGTTGCCTTGATTCAGTGGGGACCTCCAGGTAGTGGGCAGCGCTCACTGCGCTTACAGCACTTCCCAGAAAGCAATCGGTAAAGATGACTTCACCCTGATCCCAGAAGGAACCAACGGAGTGGAGGAGAGAATGGGTTTCGTCTGGGACAAGGCCGTGGTGAGAAATGAGGATGTGTATGTGTGTTTGTGTTTGTGTCTTTTGTGTAGAAGTGACATTGAGTTTTGTTCACCAATTTCTGTCTCTCAGGCCATGGGCAAAATGGACGAAAACCAGTTTGTGGCAGTCACATCTACCACTGCTGCTAAAATCTTCAACTTGTACCCACGCAAAGGCCGGATAGCGGTGGGCTCAGATGCTGACATTGTCATCTGGGACCCCAGCAGCGTCAAAACCATCACTGCCAAACTCCAGCAGTCGGTGAGAGCAAAAGAAAATAGGAGGCGAGAGAAAGGAAAGATGACAAAAGAAAAGGGACGATGGATAAACTGTTATGATGCAAGGGATAAAAAGTGTAATGCAACTGATGTTCTGTAATCACAAATAGTGCACCAGTTTAGGGAGCGGAAGTACTTAAAGGACAGGGGGTAGAAGGAAGGCTGCAGGAGAGAGAGGTTTTATATAGGAGAATGTGAAATAAGAAAAAACACAAGAGTCAGATCAGAGGAGATGAAAACAACCCTTAAATGTAATTTTGATATAAGACATAGTCAAGCCTGGCATTACTGTGAGTAGAATGATGTCATATAGCATAGTTGTGGTAGTATTACAACAACATACATGTATTACATTAGTTACATGACTGTTTTGGGGACAATGCCATTTAAAGTTCTACAATAGTAGTTTTTTTCCAGTTAAAGATTTTAACAGTTAGGACTGTATTTTATTGGGACACTGTTGTTTTACTCCTTTAATTACCAAGAGCAAAATTAAATTCAACCCCTTTGTATGTTTGGGGTTGCATCAGCAATCTATATATATTACATACATACAGAGCTATCTACATGGTTAGATGCCCCACGAGTTAAGTAACAACACGTGTTCTCTTTTGTGCAATTCAGGTGAACCTAGCCTTTTAATTTCACAACAAAATGAAACATTTCAACTAAGCCGAATGGCCTCGGAGGTGAAAATAGACTTTAGGCAATGGAGTACAGTGACAATGTTAGACAGTGGTTAATGTATTCAGTCTGCTCTGCCACTCTCCAATGTCTTAATCCAGACTGGTGCCGGCTTTAGGTCATAATCCCCCTTTACCCCTCACCCATTCTGTGTTATCATCTCCCTACCCATCCCCCTCCTGTTACAGTCACTCCTCCTATTTGCCCCGAGTCTCTCACATATTCATCCCCCTTTTTCTCAACTGCTGCATTTTACTGCATGTATTAAGCCTTCTGACACTGTGCTTGCTGAAATGACACAGTGGGCCGTGACAGTGTAGGGCATCTGTTCTGAATGGTGGGATGGAAATGAAAGAGCTCTCCCTTATTCATCTGCTTAATTCACTTTTTCCACATTCTTTATCTTGTATGTTATCCTTCTCCACACAGGCTTCAGAATACAACATCTTTGAGGGTCTGGAGTGCCGTGGAGGTCCAGCGCTGGTGTTGAGTCAAGGTCGGGTGGTTTATGAGGAAGGCAAGCTGCAGGCCCAGCAGGGCACCGGCCGATTTATCCCCCGCAAGCACTTCCCAGACTACGCTTACCAGCGCGTTAAATTCAGGAACCAGGTACAGTAGACAGTTCATTTTGAATACATGTAAAAGTATTTTCCATTAAAAGATTAGATGGGCAACATCAAGTTCCTTATAGCATGCTTGTCTGCTTACTGTCTTCAAAATCACTTTAATACATATTAAAACCATACATATAAAAACCACTGAAAAAGCATTGTCAGTTCAGTTTGGTTTGGTTTATTGGCAACAGTCTAATATATTTATAAAACACTTGGTTGTGCATTGAGTCCGAGACTTATTTCCACTCTTGTCCCTGGTGTTTACTTACATTAAGACATTAATTGTCTGACATTAAGACGTACTAGAAAACGGAATCATATGAACAATGGCTAACATTTCTTTTGGGTAAAAAATATTATGGACATCTCAATTAAGCATTTACATCATAAAAGCCTACAGACAAGAGTCACTGTCATAGTCAAAGTTTTGTTTTGCATTGTTATGGTAAGGAAAACTGAGGCAAGAATATACAGTATTTCCACATTTGGTCAGATGCTATATGATAATTATGGTTCAAGTTTTGATAACAACGCTTTAAGTAAAATACACTGGTTTTAGTAAATATCTTCATATATTCACAACAATATTTGCAGTCTGATAAATTCTATAATTATTTCCATATTAGCTGATTCCAGTGAAGCAACTGAGCCAACTTGCTTTAAATTATGGTGACTGGTGGGTAACTGGCCATTTTGTTTCGGAAGAATGACAAACAGATTATCTCAGTGTTTTATGTCTCTGTGTCTTTTCTATCCAGGTGAAGAAACAGCAGGGTGTTACTCGTGGGTTGTATGATGGCCCCGTGTATGATGTGGTTCCTACCCCCAAATATATAACTCCTGCTCCGTCAGCCAGAACTTCACCCATCTCTCACCAACCACCACCAATACGCAATCTTCACCAGTCCAACTTTAGCCTATCAGGTAACAGAAACAATGTATTTCATATTAGTTTTAAAATCCAATCCAGTGATTCCTTTGATTCTTTTTAATGTGTCAAATGAATCAATATCCAGATGTATTTATGACCTCTTATGTATACTGCACAGGTTCTGAATTTAATGGATTTCTAATATTTATTTAAACAAATCTAATATTTTCCAGGGTCACAGCTCGATGATAACATCCCTCGTAGGTCTGGCCACCGAATTGTAGCACCTCCCGGTGGTCGCTCCAACATCACCAGCCTTGGTTGAACAACCTGACTGTGCACAGAGTGTTGTTGTTGTGGGGTTTCATCTCCTGTGTGTGTGTTTATGGCTACGAGTGTGACCACACTGGCATTTATCAATAACTTTGTAATTTTTTTTTTGCACAATGGTGACACTCTTTTCAGACCATTATGATTTTCATCCATTTGCCTTTAGTGCGTGGTCACAGAAAAGAAGCACAATAATACTTCCAATAAAAGAAGAGTGTGGTTTACAATGAACCAAGTCATTTAAAACTCACAGGCTCAAGATTGGGGCACACACACACAGACACACACACACACAGACACACACACACACACACACACACACACACACACACACACACACACACACACACACACACACACACACATCTGGTATCAGATCCCAAATGTGTACCCAGTGTTATGTCATAATGTTGTTATCTCCTTCCCAGTCAGCATGACTTCCTCCTTATTCTTCCTCACTTTCCACAAATACTGTGTGGGTCAGCTCAGACATGGTGCTCCTTTTCACCCTTCTGGTGCCCAGCTGAAGAAATAACTGATTTCTCCTGCATCTGTTTTTCAACATATTGGCAATATTTGTTTCAATGTAGCTCAAGTGCATCAGTTATACATATTGCATGCACACGTCTTTAGATGTTGCACTACTTGTGGCTTATGCTTTGAAAACACAATGACCTTCACTGTAGATAGAGCAAGCTGGTACTAGGTTCACATATAGACACACATACATACATTTTAATATTACTGTGAACTTATAAGCACTAAAATCAATGCAACTTCCTCTCCACCATCTATATGCAAATGCGTCAATACTCTCTTATACAGTGTGAAAGTAGATAAGCAGTTGAAACAAATACAATAACAACTGTGCACTGTAAAATGAATATCTAGATGGCTGTACCTACATGTTAGAGTTTCACTGTAAAGACTTGTGTGTGATAGTTTTCTGACAATCATTCATGCCAGATATAGATCTTTGTTGTAATGATATGCTCAACTCACTGCTGTAAAAGGGCTTTAGCTACCACCCCCGCTTTTCAAAACTTCACTAAGAATTTTTTAAGCTGTTTTTAATTTAATTGTATTAATCTGAACGTTTTCTTGGTAAATTTTGGTGTTTATATGCCACTTTGTTTTGTTGCTGTTTTCTGGTGTCTCCAATGGAACCACTAATGATCAATAAAGACTTGGCTTTTGTCAAAAATGATGATAAAACGAAGATTCCTGAGAGTTTCATACCAACTTAACAAGTAAAGAGTAGTATTAGTGTTACAGGTTTGTCTTTGTCATGTTGATTTAGCAAGTGCTTCAGTTAGGATAATATGAGTTCAACACTCTGAGACCCAAGCAGCAACCTCCAGTGCTGAAAAATAGAAGCCAGTGCAGGAGGGGCCTAAAACGGCAGTTCATTGAGTGGCCACTTGAGGCTTGCTTCAAAAAGGAGTCGATAGACCCATAGACCCTGTTTTAAAATGCCCAACTTTTCAGCATGTTTCCATTTTCTTTTAGCGTCAGAAACAAAGGAATGTTCAAATGTGTTCAAATGTAATTTGCATGCAGGAAAAAGCCACGGAGCATTGCACGATACCTTAAAACTTTTGAACAATGGAAGAAGACCTAATCCTTTTTTATAGTAAAATTAATTAAGTAACATTAATTGTCTGACATTAAGACGTACTAGAAAACGGAATCATATGAACAATGGTTAACAATTCTTTTGGGTAAAAAATATTATAGACACCTCAATTACACCTAATCCTTTTTTATGGTAAAATTAATTAAGTAACATTAATTGTCTGACATTAAGACGTACTAGAAAACGGAATCACCGTCAAGGAAAGACCTAATCCTTTTTTATGGTAAAAAAAGAAAATCTTTATTTTGTTTATTTTGACCTAAAACTAAAAGGAGCACACAAATGACTAAATCCAGCAACCTCAGTTACCTCAGAAACCAAATATGACACTTTGTATGAAATTGATGTTTTCATCAGGATTGAATGTAGTCTGTGTTGACATTATAACAGCTTTGTGGAAGGAAGTCAGTTCTGTGTGGGGAGAGGGAAAGGACACATGATCAAAGAAAAGGGAGGATGGATAATAATGGTTAAATAGAATACGTGGAAGGGTTTTAAACTGATAACTAAACTGATCTCCAAATGCTGCAGAAGTACATTAATGAAGGCAGTAGAACAGTTCTCATGTAGGCTGTGATGACATTATTAAGCTTTGTGGCAATGAATTTAGTTCTGTGTCTGGTTGTAGCCTAATTCTGACAAATTGAAGTGAGAGATATTTAAATAAAAGTATTTTGCATGTGTTTCTTCCGTCCAGTAAAAACATTAAGGTGGGTATGTTTAATGATTCAAAGCTGATCAGTCAGGATGAAATCTAATCTCATTTCAAAGCTCATTTTAGAAAAATGTAATTTTAAACTTAGCGTGTCACTTTTTCATATTAACTGACTGAATCATAAATGGTCAGTGTCAGCCAGTTAAAAATGATGTTAATGTAGAAGAAGCCCAGCGGTTCTACAGGCTTTATTGTCGTCCCTGACAATAACAGCACATTTACTTCACTTCATTTTCAAGTTTCTTCTGGCAGAGATTGGCAGCATTTGTTCTGATTTTTTTTTTATCTCAAAGGAAAAGGCTTTGGCAGATGCAGTTTGTTTTAAAGTGGTGTTTTTATGTATTTACACATTTTCTGCATCAATTGCATTGATATTATGATAATTATCACTCCAAAAATTTCATGACACTTTAAGGTTCATTTAGTGTAGTTTAGCTGTACAAGTTTGAGACAAGCCAGGAAAATTATGTGTATGATAATAACTTTATACATCAGACATTGTTGTTTTAAGCATTACCCTGAGATACAGTGCAGGGTCTTGCCTTACAAACAAATGATCCACTTTACCATTCTACATGATCATTAAAAATGTAAACATTTATTTTCAGTGCAAAATATCTTAAATATAAGAACATTTTAAATAAAGTCATGTGTAGCAGATAGGGAGGTTCTGTACACATGCCAACATGTTAAAACCATGCTCTAAAGCATTGGGAAGTAGTAGACCTAATAGCACACTTTGACAGTCCTGCAGTCATGTGATCTTCCCAGTGTCACCTCTCAGAGTCTACTTGCTGGCTTCTATTTACAACACACAGACTGCTTATGTGAAAAAGAGGATTTTCTAGCTTCCACTCCATATGAACTGTTTCCAGACAACATTACCTTCACAGAGACCAACGGAGACCTACATTCTGCTGCTACCATCTGCTCTGGGAGCACACCAAAGGGATGTAATATTGAACTTGAGACTGAGTTTTCCATTTTCTGTAGCAGGTCAGGAAATCACAGAAATGAAAACAGTGGAAAACAGAGTTTGTTTGTGTTTAGGGTATACAGAAGTCTGAACAGATGCCATAATGATCCAGAGGCTTCCCATCCCTTGAAAGGAACGAGCTGATGTTTGGGAATAACACAGGGTCTACATCCAGGCAAATTATTGGGCCAGCTGTGCTTCTCTTCTATCACTGAAGGTCCCTCAGGTCCATAATGTGCACATGTGAGCTGAGTCTCGCTACTATGCAATGAACATAAAAATATGCTAAATTCATTTTCTGAATAAATTCACATTGTGAATAAGACCGAATCAAACACTAACAAAACTTTTGGTCACAATGTCTAATGTCCATTGGCTTTCAGTTGATATTTAACAGTTTTGATAGTCATTTCAAAGTAATGTAACATGGAACATTAATCTTTAACTTTAACAGTACAATTTTTATTCGTTTTAAGAATTCCAATTAACACATACCAATTATATCTAAAACATGAGGCAAGATGGACATTGTTTAAAATTAGCTCTTAGATATTATAGTGATGTCAGTATCAGTATCAGATAATATCATTATTTTATCTGTTGCATTGTAGATGGATGTACTGTAGTTGTTTAGATTTGCTTGGTCCGAACATCATGCATTCTATGAAGATTCACTGTGTTTGACTAAATTGACCTAATAATTAAACATTATGGACTCTATTTTTGGAGTACATTTCAAAGTAGCAGATTATGAACCAAATTAACATTGCTATAAAGCTAACAAATGAAATTAACTGGAGACCTTTAACAAATGTGGCATGGTATTCAGGCTGTAACACTTCCCTTTGTCCAGTTGGTGTCCATGTTGAGCTTTGTTACTGTAAAAGGTCAAGCTTGTACTTAAGGCAGATTTACAGTAGATGGTTGATGATCAATGACATATACTTTCACTGGCTTCTTTGCCTTGGCCTAGGTGAACCTGACTTGTCTGACATGGCATGGCAGGTATATCACCAGATACTTTCAAGATTGACCAATTTGTATCAAAAGGTTTAAAGAAGCAGGTTTTTATCTCTGTTGTTGAGGTGAGTCAAGATGAATTAAGCTGAAAGCATCACAATTACTGGTGAATTAAAAATAAAGATTGCTACAAGTTTCAAAATGACAGCCTTGAGCTGCCTCATAACGAGGCTTTACTGTCACAGCCACAGCATAAAGCTGTAATTCCTCTTCACATAGGCAAAACACTTTCTCAATTAGTAGGTAAACTACACAACAGCTGAGTAGTTGTACATGCATTGAGAAAAACAGCAAGAGGGTGGAGCCAGAGATATTTTTGTCTTTGGTCTTTTAGAAGCCAGACACTATCAACTAGACCCACACCTCTGCAATCACTTGAAACAGCAAATCAAGATCTGCAGGTCTTCAGCTACACACACACACACACACACACACACACACACACACACACACACACACACATATATTACACATCCATATAAGTCTTTATTACTTTATGACCACCGCAATCTCAGGGTTATCTGTGAGGACAGAGAAGACATAAAATTACACAATTGCTATCAACAAAATAAAAATATATATGACCCAGATCTGGAAAACAATGGGGTAAAGTACTTTTTCTAATAGTTTTGTATTCCAGTTTCTCGCTTTTTAAAAGTAAAAATTACAAATGCGAAATTTACAAAGACACCTTTGTATTAAACTAAGTGACTTCTAGCAAAGCTTTGATGTCCCAAAACACCAGTGCCATTACATAGACATTTAGCAAGCAGATATGGCAATCTGGACTGGTTCAATGCGTTTCTAGTAATTTACAGGAAGTCCACTTTCATTTAGAACATGGGCTGCAGCAAGTAGAATGTAATGCTTGACATTAAAATTCATTGAATTGATCTGATTAATTGTTTCTTTATAACTCCTTAAGAAAGACAGTATATGCATGTGTTTACTCAAAACATAATGCTAAAATGCATAAAACATTTTGGCCCTTCACTCAAATCTTAGACCATCACAATACCGAGAAACAGGACATTGCAGGTTATTTTGCTCTTGAATGCGATCATTTAATTCCCTTCACATATTCTATCATAGGTTGTTTATGTTGTATGACAACTGTACAGTGCTGACATCAGTGACTAGACTGGCTGTTGCAGAACTGCAAAAAAACATAATCATCAGAAACCTAACCTAAACCTACATTTTAAAACAGCATAAATGATAGTTCCATATTGGAACTCCAGATTCTATTAGTATAGGTGCAGCTCTCTAAGACACCGCTACTGGGGGTCTATCCCATCCGCACATGTGCAGTCATGACGATTTTCTTTCCCGCCCTTGCGTCCAGCACGGGCCTCAACTACGTCAGCAGAAACTGTCCATAAACAGAGCGGACCCACTGGGGTCAGGACAGCAGGTAAAGCACACATGCAATGGCGCATTATTGCGTGATTGTAGGCTTGCATGATCAATGAGAATCATTATTATCATTATGGGACAGCAGGCAGAACACACATGCAACGGCGCATCAACCGTCGTTGAGTGTGGATAGGACCGAGGGGATGAATGTGCATGGGGATGCCCATGAGGCTGTTGCGCAGATGTCGGCTACTTTCATGTATTCCATCGCCAAAAGCGCCCTCGTGTGATTGTAACCGGGATGCCCTGGTTTACTTTTACGGTTGAAATGTCACCAAATCCTGATTAAATTTTCTTTATATGTTTAAGATGTGTTGTATTGCCTAGTTATGCCTGAATATTGTATTCAGGCCAAGGTGTCAATACCTGTCCTACCACTTTAAGAGGTTGCAGGCCTTGTGCCGTCATTCAGGCGCTTCTCTCAGTCCGCGCCAGACTAGCTGACAGGAGGTAATGTTATACTTTGCTCTTGATTTTTAAACATTTAATTAGTTTTTTGGACAATGCAAACCTTGTTTGATGCATGTATAAATGTTAGTTTTAGGTTACGAACATGCAATTCATGTGTCAATTGAATATAAACCTTGTAAACAGACTTTTTGCAAGCTTTAAAATAGACGTGTTTTCACGTGCTAGTCTACAGGGTTTTCTGTATGTTTATCAGGTGTTTGAGACCTGTATGCTGTGTGGAGGAGACTGCATCTTACAGAGCCTTATGTGTTCTTCTGATTTGTACAGGTATGTGCAGAATGTTCATTCTAATTCATCTGGCATAGTGGTTGTGTGGCATGTGTTTACAGTGGTTTTATAAAGCATGTGAAAGTAATTAATGTTGTCAAATACATTGAGTATTATATCATTTATTCAATTAATTTTCACAATTTCATTTAAACTATTTTTTGCTATTATTACTAAAGGTGTTACCAGTTATGTATGTGCTAGCTGAGAGGAAGAGCTTAAGACCTGTGTGCTGTGTGGAGGAGACTGTATGTTACAGAGCCTTATGTGTTTTTCTGTTGATTTGTACAGACAATTCCACTGTTCTGCCTTCTTTGAAAGAGCAGCTAGCAGCTGGTCATGGTCCAGGTCCTTCCGTCACTCAGCACAACATAGAACACAATGCAGAATATACAAGCGTTAATGAATGTGCCTCAAGCCTAGTAAAAACTGTTAAATAAAGGATACAATAATCTTAAAGACAAGACACGTTATATCAGCCTGGGTAATAGCCTTGCACAGCCAATGCGACAGACACTGTTTTGAAAGGGCCGCTCTTTAGGAGTGTTCACTGTAGTAAACACACCGCTGCTGTGTGTGCCTGAGTGTGTGTAAAGCGTGCTGTGATAACGCACGCACCGGACATAAATGGTGAAAAGCCTCCTCCGCGTTGTTGTCATAAGGCGGGGGTAAAACCCTACGAGGGAAAAAAACCTTGACCGAAAGGAATTTGTTAGAACTTTCAGTGTGAAAGAAGGGTTCGGCTGTAAAGTGGCTACGCTCCCGTCCACCCTAATGGAGAGGCAGGACAACTGACAGCGCACATAAGTCGCTCACTCTCTTGGCTGACGTCAGAGCAAGTAGAAGCGCCATTTTTTGTGACAGAAACCTGAGAGAGGCTAGGGCCAGAGGCTCGAAAGGAAGTTTCATCAGAGCTCGTAGCACCAGGGCTAGGTCTAGGTTAGGTTAGCGGGGTGAGAGAGCGCACAGCAGGTTTTCTGTCGCCTGAGCCCCTTCAAAACACGCTTTACCAGGGGGTGGGCAAAAACTGTCCTCTTGCCATAGCCTTCGTGGCAGGATGAGATGGTTGTTGCATAGGCTTTGACCGCAGACAGAGTCAAATCATTGTCATTGATGTTTAGAGATAAGTCAGCCCGATAAACATGGGGAATGATGTGGGATTTGCACCCTTCTCCGTGCACTAGCACTGGAGCTGTGGGGCGTTTCCTTTTATGATGGCCATCGTGGCATGAATTAATGACAAAAATAAAGCAAGCCAAACTTAATTTCTTTCATAGTCACCAGGGTTTCTGACCTTGTAAAGATGTTAGATTGTGTGGATAACTCAGTTTTTATTGGAAAGTTTCTTTGTAGTTGTAGGCTGATACATACATATGTCATCCTATTCTATGCTTTCATGTAAATCATGTTGTATATTTGTTTATGGATTATGTGTATATTTCCTGCTTTTTTACCAAAAACTGATGGCACCAATAAGTTTAAGCTGATGTGACCATGACAGGATGAAAAGACACAAGTGACAGCCTACAGAGGAACACTGGTAAGATCAAAACTAACATCAACCACCTGCGGATCAGGGAGAAAGAATGTTTACGGCTCTGCTCCAAGGCTTTTCTGAACAAGGGATCACAGCACAGACAGAAAATAGCACACCTGCGAGGCTTTACGCTCAACTGTACTGATGCTTGTGTTGGAGGGTCGCAGCATTCTGCAACAATTGTTATTTGACTGGACATCAAAAAACATTTCAGCATATACACCAATAAATCTTTTCACTTTGAAGCCATTGGCCCTCTCTCTGCGTGTAAAGGCGGAAAGGCAATTCTCTTGAGCTCACTTTCAATCAGAAAATGAGTTTTCTTAAGCCCTTGAAAGCATCTGACATCTCCAAAGACCATTTGATATACTGGACAGTTTGTGAAGAGGTTAATATTCTGCAGTTTACTTTAAAGACGCCTCCCTCGCAACATTTTCCTCTATCTTTATAAAATCCATAAAATGCACATCCACTGGGACTGTCCGTGGGATTTAATTAATAGTTTTAAGAAATTGACATCCTTTTTTGTAGTGCAGACACTCCTTGTCCATTTATCTGGTGAAACAGTGTGATTTACTTAGAAAGCCTTTTATGGGCCACTTATGTGATATGAATTACAACTAGAAGTTGATTGATATGCTACCTGATTCTTTTGGTGTTTCAAAAATCTTTTTTGTGTGGTGTAATGACTTTTCTTCTATAGTAATGGGATTGCACTTTCCTAAAGACTTAAAATGATGGTCTTTAATTGGACGTGGCATTTTAATACAAGTGATTCTACTAATTGTAGATAATGAGGATACAAAATGATATGGCCTTGGAAGACATACAGTAAACATACACACACACACACACACACACACATACATATATACATATATACATATATATATATATATATATATATATATATATATATATATATATATATATATATATATATATATATATATATATATATATATATATATATATATATATATATATATTTATATAGAAGCAATTCAGCTCTGACAGCTTTGCAATCAGGTCCCCTGATGTTGCATTAAAACCTCTGTAGTTTGTGATGTCATGTATGCCCCGCCACACCTCCCATGTGTTGTTGCTGGACAGGTGGGACTCAATGTTCCTCTTGTTGTCCGCCTTGGCTCTTTTAAATCCACTTCTCAGGCCTGTACGCACATGGCTGGTCATCCAGGGTTACTGGTTAGGGAAGAACCGAATGATTATCGCCACAGTCACATTCCCAATGCAGAAATTGATGTAGTCCAGTACTGTTCCTGTGAATGTTCCCAACTCCTGGTGTTTTAATAAGTCCCAGTCCATCTGGCTGAAGCAGTCCTGTAGGTTGGAGAGTGCATTTTTTTTAGGCCAGGTTTAACAGTCTTTATGGGGGACCTGGCGCTGCGTCTGAGGGCTGTGTAGGCTGGGGTGAGCAGGAGAGAGAGTGATGGTCCTGCTCCTCTGTCTTGTGGTGTGCCCCAAGGTTCGGTGCTCGGCCGCCTGCTGTTCAGTCTATGTTTGCTTTCTCTCTGAAAGATTATTGGTAGTTTTGAAGAAATATCTTACCATTATCATACTGATGACATCCAATTATATTTATCTTTTTGCCCTGATAGGCTAGACAAACTGTCCTTGCTGTACGCTTGTTTTGCCTCCATTAACAAGTGGATGGCTGACATTTAAATTAAATTCAGACAAAACTGAGGTGATGATTTTTGCCCCAGACAGCATTACCTCTAAAATTAGGCAGGCCATTGTGGCTCTCTGATTATAATGTTGGGCAAAAATCTGGGTTTCATTTTTGACAAATCTATGTGTTTTAATAGTCATGAGAATTTTGTGGTTTGTTCCTGTTTTTTCCATCTCAGGAACATTGCTAATATCAGATCTGTGGTTTTTAAAAAAGGGATGAGATGCTTGTTTATGCTTTTATTTCTTCAAGTTTGGATTATTGCAATGTACTCTACACTTGTTTAAACAAATCATCCGTAGAAATAATAATAATAACTCTAATAGAGTCTTGCATGGTCAAGTTCCCGCTTACATCCAGGATCTATTTGCACACACACTTCTGGTCGCTCTCTGAGGTCTTCAGGCCCAGACCTTTTAACTGTCCCCAGAACATGTTTTAAAACCAGAGGTGATCGTGCCTTTTCTGTGGTGGCTCCAAGGCTCTGTAACTCGCTTCCTTCAGCCTTGAGCGCTTTTGATTCTGTGTAAACTTTTAGAAAACAACTGAAGACACATCTTTTCTTAACTAGCAATATGGCTTAGTAATTTATGTGTTGCTTTTGTTTTTGTTTTTACTGTAAAGCACTTTGTGACCCCTCTTGTCTGTGAAAGGTGCTATATGAATAAAGTTTAAAAAAAGGGTTACTTACTTACTTACTTACGCCATCATGTTGGGCCCGCTGTTGTTCGTTGATGGTGTTCAACAGAAGAGAGAGCGCTGTTTTTACATTGGCGTGGGGCGGTATATACGCAGCCGTGAGGATCACTACCGTTAGCTCTCTCGGTAGGAAAAGGCTGGCATCTTACAGACATGTACTCGAGGTCAGGGGAGCAGTTTGTATCTATGATTGTCCCGTTATTACACCAGTTATCATGTAAGTGCATACAGAGCCCTCCTACCCTACTCTTAATGGAGTTTTCAGTCCTGTCCCAGCGTAGTAGGGTGTGGACCGCTAGCTGTATTTTAAGATGGGGTATTCCCGGGTGAAGCCAGGTTTTCGGTGATAATCAAAACACAGCAGTCACGAACAAAGAGATTTCCAGCAAGTTGTAATTCCAGATTATCCATTTTATGCGTCAACGCTCTGGAATTGGAGAGATACAGGCTTGGAAGAGGTGGCTTGTGAGGTTGTTTTCTTAGCCTTTCTTCACCCGGATTTTATCCTGTCGGTCTGGAGATTAAACCCACTACCTCCCCGTCACAAGCTTGCTTCTTTAACCTTGAGGCTTTCCCTGCCCCGTAAATTGAGATTTCAAGTAAACCCAGTCGAGAAAAATAGAATTCCACATTTTTAAACCTTTCCTGAAACAACATCATTCAGTCAACCTGGGATGTGAATATTAGGTTTATATTGTTTGAAACAATTGAATTAGTAGGCAGCAGTGGATTGACATTGTGATGGGCCTGCGGAATAGTACTAAGTGCTACCAACTTCCTGGCCTGTTCAAATCATAATTAGTGTAGATTCTGCTTTTTGCTTGTTTGGTTGTTGAACATAATAAATAATTGATCGTTAAAATGTGTTTAATTTTTACAATATTTGTAATGGTTGTTTTGTTGTACATCAAATTAGTAGTTACCCCTTTGATTAGACTTTTAAATCTGCAGCCACAGCTCCCTCTTTTTTTCTCAGATTTACACTTCTGAGTGTAATGTATCATCCACCTATTTTTATTTTATAAATCTAATATGACATAAATATTGAAGTATAAAGAGGTTTCTGGCACTTGTGTCTTCCAGCTGTCAGCTCAAAAGAAATGGCCTTGGACTGAATATGCAAAGAAATATAGCTATTACTTTTGAGTTGTTGTTTCAGAAGCATGCTTACATTTTTTTATTTTCTTTATTTTTTTTCGTTGTCCTTCTGCTTTTCATACTTTATCCTTCACTATTACCAAAATGCATTTGAAACAAAGGAGAGCCACTCCTTACATGCTACAAAATGATGTGCACAGCCAGAAAACTAAAGTAATACTGACTCATGACCATATGGTGTCAGTGTTGCATACTGGACAAAAAAAAAAAGATTGCAGGACTCTTTTGACATTTTGAGTCCTTCACACTAATCTTTGCAGTAGTTAACACCTTGCGTTTTTCAGATAACTCTAAGTCTAAATTGCCCCCTACATTTTAAAAGGTTTCATGCAGCAGGATCCACTTCAGGAAATTCACCTATCAAACATAAAGTTGATGGCTTGTGTCACATTTAAGTGATACTTTCAAATTGTATGCTAGTCAGCACGTGTGTCAGCCAGGTGCATATTAACATAAGAGTATCAAGATGTCATTCTGCTAAATTAAAGGTTTTTGGTTCTGTTGCTTGGGCATAAAAACAGTTTAAAAACAGAGCTTCACAGTTTATTCTTGACCTTAGAAACAGAAGATGTCAAAACAATCTTCACTCAAAGAACACTCATTTGCTTGTTCTATCACATATGCACTTTTCTCAGTTGTTTTGGAAGTGGGAGTTTGAACATCTACAATCAAAAGCTCCCGAATAAGCCAGCAAATGGATCTTGAGATGGTTTTGTCACCAGTTTACAACTTTCTAACAAGGTACCCTTTAGGTTGTAAATGTTAGCAAGGCATTAATAAAGGGTCAACAGTTATTACAGGCTATCCGTCAAGCCTGTAATGTATGTTAATAAGTGGCTAATAAATGTATTAGAGCCCTTTCCCAGAAAGAAACTTCCCGAAAATTTTATGCTGGAAGGGGATTTTTCCCAAACTGGCAATCCAATTTTTTTTTTTTATTAACGGGTTATAGCAGTACAATAAAGTTAATGATTTATTTACCATTAATTAAAGCTTTAAACCCTTTGTAAATGGTGCATTATGAAAAAGCGTTACCAAAAATTCATTTGAGAGCAACACAACTATCTTCCCATGTTCCCATGTTTGTGGAGTCGTTCCCAAAGACTGGTCATCGCAAGCTGATATTCTTATTTTTTTATTTTTATTTTTAACCCTTGCGTTGTTTTCCCTTCAACCATGAACTCGCTGTCCATTCAGGTCAAAAGTAAAGCATTTTGTTTTGAGGAAACCCATATTTCTGACATGAAAAACTTTGGAAACGGGTTAAATTTGACACGAGGACAACACAAGGGCTAAAGTTGACAGTGGATTAAAAGGAAAGAGAGAGAGAGGAGGGAGGAAACGCAGCAAAGGGCTGCAGGTCGGACTCCAATCTGGGCTGCAGCAAAGGCCTCAGCCTACATGGGGCGCACTGGGGGAGCTAGAGGTTGCCCCGCAAGCTGATATTTGTAAGAAAAATGATTTAGTTTGGAGTTATAATAGGTGCCCCAACTACTGCTTATCTCATAGTTACTGTGGAAAACAATTGAAAAACAAGAGTGTTTGAAGTTTTAATGTCAAAGTCAAACTTTTACATGATTCATCTTCATACCAAACCATTCGTCAACCGCTCCTTCTTCCTCAGTATAGCAAATGCAATTAGTTCATTATGTAATTACAGGAAGGGAGCAGCAAAAAAAACAGAGCCAGCCCCATAAGAAAAGAAAACAAAGAAGATGAAAATAAAAATAACATTTTTTTTCTTTTTTTTTTTCTTCTCAAGTGCAGATTTGAAGACCTTAGGCATGCCATTGTCTGTTATGGTTTCCAGTTGTCTGTTCTACAGTGTAGTTTTATCTGTACATGGCTATAAGGTTAAAAGCACGAGGGGGATGACAGGTACATGATGTGCACGGAAGTGTCTCGATGAGTGGGCAATGGACTCTTCTCTCTACACTCTTCTGTCTGTCTCCCCTCTCTGTTTTGCAGTAGACTGAAAGATATTCATGTTTAAACGTGCAGTATAAAAAAAGATACACACCCACACAGATTCATGTACAGCAAGTTCCCTTAAATCTGGTTGGAGACGTTTGAAAGGTGCCATAATGAAACTGCCATAAAACAGCAGTTTGAAGAAATATCTGCCACTTTGAAGAGGCAGGGCTGTGTCAAGAGTCTCTTTCCAAAGCTCACAAACTGGACGTTAGTTCTTCAAGACCTTTCCGGCCTCCAAGGGATGGAGACACACTTATCTCAACTATTTCTCCCAGAGAAAGAGCATGTGTCCTTCCGTCTCTCGGGGTCTGTACCCTGCAGGATGTTGTGATTGTTTTCATCAATCCCTTTTCAATT
Source organism: Etheostoma cragini (assembly GCF_013103735.1). NCBI lineage: Eukaryota > Metazoa > Chordata > Actinopteri > Perciformes > Percidae > Etheostoma > Etheostoma cragini. Next base: position 16,543,852 of record NC_048408.1, read on the forward strand.
AACTCAATGCATCAGGCCTTTAGTTTTGTTTCATCCTCAGCGCAGTCCATCAATAACAGAGCTCAGTAAACAGCCATGTTGGGGATTTGGGGGTAATGAAGGCTTAGGGAGTTAAGTACATCAGTGGCCTAAAACAAGCTAAAGGGAGTCGGTCACAGAGTTGTAGGTATATACAGGTATACAAAGTGTAATCACACATGAAGCACACTCCTTTCTCAGGACAATTACCAATGTAAAATTAATGTACAGGACTCACTAGTTTACTGTTTTCACACATCCAGTTTCCTTTCAGTGAGGGCACAGTCAAGCCGCAACAATGTGTGGCAAAAACCACAAGTAGTTAGTGAACAAGAACATTGTCGCACATCTTACCTGAGTCTTGCTCTCTTTTGTGACTAAGTCTATATTCTACAACAAACTATGGACTAAACTGTAGCACCTCCTTTAACAAGCATGCCCCCTCTGCCTCATTTGATCCAAAACAACCAGAAAAATGAAGAGACACACTTACTGGCAATTTCCAACAGTGTTACATTTGCCAATCCAGACATTAATGAGATCAGTGCAGATCAAGGGAGGAGAAGAGAGGAGAAAAGAAACTCATTAAGACCACAGGGACGATCTAACCCTATTATCCCTATCACACCACTGAACCACACACTGATGATGGGAATTAAGATGTGCTGGCCCCGATCCACACCCACTCTTCAACCCAGTGCAGCAGAGTGTGTCTGGAGTCGTGCAGTTGCTGCTGGGAAGGACGAATGTGAAGGAGTTTGTTATCTGTGCAGTTCAGCACAGCAGTATGGGCGTGTTCAGGTCGGCACTGTGTGGTGAAAAGGGTGCAGCAGAACTCTGCGCTCCCACTACATTGTGTTCTTTTTTGTTACAGCCTGCAGCACCTTTTGTGCCCACTTTGGGCTGTGGAAATTGAGAGAAAGGCCCAAGGATACTCCAAACTCACTCCATCATAAAGTGGGAACAATTTTGTCCACTGAAGCTAACTCCCTTGCTGCCATCATTATCTCCATTTCTCCATAAGCACACACATATAATACAGATGTATCTAAATAGGCGTGGTGTCCAAAAAGGCGTGAGGTTTAAAAAAGAGAGAAACAAAGTTGGCATTATCTTTCTTTCATGCATAGTCCTTTTTTCTTTTCCTTTTTTCTTACAGAATTTTGGTTTTTCTATGAGTCCTACTTACAGTATGCAGAATATCTTATATTCCCACATTGTCTATCATTACATACAGCAGATGACGTGTTTGAAATTCCCTTTAATGTAGCCCCACACATCAGAGAGAGATGAGTAATTATTTAAATACATTTCATGTTTAAATACTCGCTGGGGGGAGCAGGCAAATGCTACAGCTAGTTCAATGAAAGGCAATATGTTAAAAAATGATGAATAAATGCACATACACACATAGTGCATATGAATTGCGCGTATCTTAACATGGGTTTGTGTTTCTACTTATATTTTAATATGCTGTGTGTGTGTGCGCGTGTGTGTGTTTGTTTTTTGTATGAAAATTAATGCAAGTTATTATATACCTCATGTTACACGGCCACTGAATCATGTCATAAACGGTGGCCCTATGCATGTTCACATTCTGTAAATGCACTGTATGAGTTTGTGTTTGCATGCTTAGGTCTGTGTGTGTAAGTGCGTGCATGCTTGCATGTGTATGTGTGTATGTGTGTGTGCGAAAGAACATTTATGATACATGAACACTGTTAGGATACAGTAGGTGTGTTGGGAACTCAGCACCTCTGTAAACTCTGAAACGGCGGACAGCAGCAGAGAGATACAACTGCTGCCATATCAAATACACACACACAATATATACATACAGACTGAGTGCGAAGGCAAAATAATGAACATATTTTCACATACGCTGGAATTCTGTGGCACTACTGACACTCTGAGAACCTTGTATGGTTACATTTGATTACTGTAAAAAAAGTATTTTTCCATTGTTGCAGTTTATTCTGAATCATTTGTTTTCAAAGATACCTGATTTTGGAGATCAGCACATTTTTCTACCGTGTTACTGTACAGTGACCACACTTTTGTCAGTACTTTGATACTCTGTTTATGACTTGTTAAGATTATCACGGGATTAGCAGTTTGATTAGTTGATATCCCTGTCTTGTGTTACAATAAAGTTAATTAGGCATTAGAAAGTTTGATTGGTTTGAATTAGATCCAAATAACTCAATCAAAGACCCGTTACTTCTTTTCATCTGTTTGAACTGGATAAGACCTTTATGGTTTTTCAGCAGATGGTTCACCAGTTGAGTCCAAATCTTGACTGCTGTAGCCTCGGTAAAAGGTTGTATATGCATTGAGGCATTTACAGCATCAGGATTTACTCAGTCTCAATGTCTCTCTTCTTCAAACAGACCCCTCTTTGTTAGAGGATCAGGCATGCATTGGATTCAGGTAGAAAGATGAAGAGATGAAGTTGTCCTCTTCCACATAGACGGATCTCTGCCTGTAGGCAACTTTCAATGATAGTTAAAAAACAGGTTTTTATTTTTTATTTTTTTTTAAAGTAGGCTACTCCTAGTCTGAGCTCTCTGATAAGGGGACCCATCACTTTCTAAGTTTAGGTGCCTATAAATAATAGTCAGAATCCAATCCAATCTTTTCTCAAATTTTCACATGTTCACGGGTTTCAAAGGCCTTCTAAACTGACTTGCCAGTATAGTCTTAACGCTCCCTGCTTTTTGTTAGAAAAGGGTGTGATGTGTTGATGATTGCTCTGTTGCAAAGCTATCACAGGTAAACCTCTCGGCGTGACAACGTGAGGCAGGACGTGGTCTTGTAGTCCCCTCCTGTCCGCGTCAGTGGTATGACTTCAGGTGGGTTCTTGCCTTCTCCTCCCTCCTCCTCTTGCTGGCGCCTCCCGAAGCCTGCGCTGCTAAATGTGTCATATGATGCCGAAGTCATCTTGCGGTTCAGAAGGTTACGGTTATGATCGCCCATGTTTCTATTGCGGTCTCCACTTCCCAGGGTGCCGAGAGGATCCCCATTGGCTAAGGGTAATCGCTGACCTTCTCCGCCGTCAACCACCCCGGCTTCTGAGCTAGCTGCACTGCCGGCGCTCTCGCTGTCACTCTCATGGTCGTTACCACGGAGATTGTTGTTATCATCTCCGGGGGCGAAGGTAGAGAGCCGTGGGGGGTCGCTGCCGTGGCGCTGGCGAGGCGAAGGGCGGACGGGCATCCAACAAGTGTCAGAGTGGCCAAACTCATCACACTCTCTGGTACACTTTCCTGTCAGAGCTACGTCTGGCAGCTGTCTGGCATCTGGACACAGGAAAGAGACAAAAAAAGAGGGATTGTAGGAAAAAAAAAGAAGAGAATGTCTTAATTTAGCAGTTTAATTTAGAGACACAGACAGGAAATATGGGCAGTGGTATGCAAAGGTAGACAACCAGAATCAAACTGGGGATAATGCTGTAATTATATGGTCTGTGTGTGAACCACTAGGCCACCAAGACCAGGCACTTTTACATCCCATTGGTGTTGGTTCAAAATGTTAGTGAGGCTACCAGAGATGCTGAGGCTGATGTTCTTCAAGGGCAAGTGGTCAAAGGGGAAGTCTATCATCTACAGTTCTGCTCATGAGTACAGGAACCTTAGCTTAAGTTGACTAAAAAGAATAATAAAAAAAAAAAAATCATCTTTTGGAAATTTATCTTATTGCCTTAAGTAAACAATTAGGAAAAATCCAACCCTTAAGGACACCTATTTTCTTTGTGAATGAATAAAGGATTGTAAAATAGATAAATGTTCTTCCTTAAAATACAAGGGTCATGAGTATAAACACCCCTATGTTAACTTCCCATTGAAGCAGGTCAGTTATTTCATGGATCCAGGATACTATGCATCCTGATAAAGTTCCCTTGGCCTTTGGAATTATAATAGCCCCACATCATCACATACTCTTCACCATACCTAGAGACTGACGTGGGGTACTTTCCATAAAATCATCTCTCAATGCAAATCAAACCAGCTGTATTAGGCTAACTGAAATAAAACCATGCCAATCTCTAGGTATTTACGATACATTATTCCTTCACAAAGAAAATTGGTGTCCTTAAAGGTTGGATCTTTCCTCATTTTTTAAGTAAGGCAGTAAGGCAACTCAAGCAGGGGTTCCTATACTCATGAGCAACACTGTATGTAAACCATTCATTTATGAATCAATATTGACATCAGGTTAGATGGACACAGGACTTATAATGATGATAAATGAGGTAAAGGTGACTTTTTATTTACATAAATGCGCTGGAGTCATGTTACAGATAGTTAAAGGTAAACTAAAACATTCCATACATCCCTTATGAGCAACTGAAAACAATACATTTATACAGTTTTCCTAATTCTGCTTTACTTGAATTTAACACATGAAAAAGAATATTTCTGTTGCATTCTGAAAACTAATTCCAGTTTAGTTGCCTACATACAACAGCAGCAGGAAATTCATGTGAAAGCAAACAAGCACATCATTATAGAGTATAATTATAAACCACACAATGAATTCTCTGCTCAATTCCTCTGAATCTAACCGTGAATAAAATGTATTAAACTCCACAATATCCTGAAGATTTCTCACATCGGTGAAAAAGCAACATTCAACCTCAATACAGCCAGTCACCAAAAGCATAGGGACCTTGGTGTGTTGCTTTAGTTGTTCCAACTTTGGTGTGGCCACATACAGAGAAAAGAGGAAAAGAAAATTAATTTTTTGCTTCCCTCCACCCTTGACAAACACCCAGTAGAAAAAGGTAAAAAAACACAATTTAGTTGGTGAAAGGGAAGATTTGGGGTGCTGACTGACAACAAGGCCACCAACGAGCCTAGGACACACCATACTGGCTTTTTCTAAAAAGCTCTTCTCATATCATCCAAATGTTCCAATTGCTTTATTCTATGAAACACATTCCTATCACATGAGGAAGAAAAGCCTCCTGAGACCTTGACAGCAAGTCAAGGTCTCAAAGTGTGTGTGTGTGTGTGTGTGTGTGTGTGTGTGTGTACGTGTGTGTGTGTGTGTGTGTGTGTGTGAGAGAGAGATTGTTAGTTTCTATATAATCAAAACATGGGTAAGCCGTTCACAGAATACAATACATAAAGCCTTGAGAATCAAAATATAGTTATTGTATCTGGTAGCCTGTTGGATGCAATTCTGAATGAGTTCAGTACATTTTATTGACTTCTTAGTGTGTGTGTGTGTGTGTGTGTGTGTGTGTGTTGCTCTGACCATTCTCCACATGCTCCTCCTCTCCCACACTGCCCTCTGGTGTGGTCCGCTCGTAGCCTTCCTCAGGCAGTGGCAGGGCTCCCAGCCGCGGCCCTGATGAACTCTTGCTGCTTGGTGTCTCCGAGTCTTCCAGGCCACTGTCATAGCAACCGCCATCCTGGGGTTGGCTGACTACAGAGAAGGTCACCCGGCGAAGGGTCCCCTGCAGGAAACATAAATACACAATATGGGATTAATCATCCTGGATTCCTAATCTGAGATTCTAAATCTGGGGATTAAGGCCTGTGGGCAGGGGTCTGCAAAGACATATTGAGATTATCTGATCGTGTTTGCCTTGATTATGAGCTTAGCTGCTACAGTGCAGGGTAATAGTCATCAACCAATCATGGCGGTATTTCAAAGTTTTCAGTTGGTTTTTAATCCCAGTTTAGATTAATGCTGCTGGACATGGCTGATGTTTACAAACCTCTATCTGCCTGGGGACACTTGACACTCCAGACACACTGGAATGGTGCCCAGTAGCAGCAGCTGGGTAATATAGAGTCTGTTCTCAAAAACACTTACTTGGTGCTCTATTAAAATAAGTGAAGGATGTTAAATGAACAGTGATATCTGATGATTTTGTATATTTTTATCATTGTAAATAATTGATCTTATTAACACGTCTGTGTACTAGAAGCCTTTTATACACATCAAAGGTTAATATTTACGGCAAATAACATAGGCATTTTGGTTAATTCTTAAGTCAATTCGAATTACACCATCTTGTTATTCATACAGGACAGTGATGTGAATAAATACTCACTAACTAATCAAATCTGCAGCTGAAAATAGTTCCCAACAAAAATACTATTTAAACCTAAGTAAAGATTACTAACTATTACAGTGTCCATATGTTTTAGATATTGATGTAATCTTTTTGAAAATGAAACTATAATATTTGCTACCTGTTTCTAAAGATTTACATCTTTAGAAGAAGAAATGGGCTTTGGGCTGAGTGTCACTGAAAACTAATGAGAGAAGGCTTAACACATTGATGGTCTTGATCTTGTCGTGGATTTGTTAACGACAACAAAAATATCGAAAATCATTCTTATCCTTTCAGCTCTTTTCGTTTTTTGTTTTAAATTCTTCTTTTTTTAATCATCCTTTAGCAACCCCTACAGTATGTTTTAGTTAAATGGTTAATCTGAATTTTATTTGAACAAAATGAAGTTTATAAATGATTAATAATAATTGGAATATAATAATAATAAAAGAAATATTTCTTCTGTTTTGGAAAGCTTGAAGTGCAACCCTGAGGCTTGGACATGCATCACTGTGAACACAAGACAAACACGCCATCCACCACCACCGACACACTCCCAATCCTGCAGTGGAAGGGGGGGGGGGGGTGATTCAGTGACAAATCACACCCTTGTCTTAAACTCAGCATCCCACCTGCTGTGATTTCCACACACAAATCACCCCATTCTAGTTAGCAGACCAATTTTCACTTTGGATAAAAAAAGACTGTAATAAATCCATGTTGAGAGAATATCAGAGGGAGTTAAATGACTCTGTCTGGCCTGGAGGGATCACTCTGCATCAGGAATCCCATTTCTATACAAAACCCCTCCTATCTCGTCTTATACTAATTTATCTGCTCGCAAAATTACAACCCTTTTGATTTAGAGCTGCTTTAAAACACGCAGCGTATAGTGAGGAAGAGAGGGAACAGAGGGATGGTGCAGATTAGGGTGGAACAACTTCAGCTAGAAACGTCGCCTCAGGATAATCTGCAGGGAAAAGGATGGACGGCTGGCATAAAAGCCCAAACTGAACCTTTTTTTTTTCAAACACCTAAAGAAAAGGGAACATTTGAACATTTCAACTAATGAACATGCAAGAAGAGGAGCGAGGAACACAGCTACATCAATTAAGCCCAACGGGGAAATTAATGGAGCACTTGTTTCTTCTGCCATTTCTTACAAACGCTTAAATGAAAAGGGGATGAGAGAAAGTGACTCAGACAGCAGAGATTGTGAGCACAAGCAAGACTTAAGAAGAGATATTAGATTATATGGAAAAAGCTGCAGTTCTTGGAATCTCAGTGGCTTCATCTTAACTCTACATAGAAAGCAATAAAATTTTTTACCTTAGATGAAACAGTCCAACCTCTTTTCTAGTTGCTCAGAGTCGGGGCAATGGCACAGAGAGGAACAAATGTGTAAGGCCACAGAGGGCATAACTTCAGTTTTTCTGCGATGAGAAAGAAGTTAATTGTATGACCTCATTGTATTAAGTTTGTCTTTTGAGATCAGTGATGTCGACATCACAAACAATTCCTTGACTTCACAAGCTGTCAAAACTGTTTACTTAGGATCATTGAATAATAATAACAACATCATGGCAGAATTATTTTTGAATGATCCCAGAATCATTAATTTATGATAATGATGTGGCAAATTGATAATTATTTCTGAACACAAGACAACAAGAGACATTATTTCTCCACAAGCATTTCCTCGTCAGCCTTCTTTGCAAACCATCTGGAGAAAAAAAACATCACATCATTTTTATCCATTTCTAAAGTTCTAAGTGCCTCTTCTTTTACTAATTCAAACAATGACAGTAATGATCTCCTTGCTCAATTTTTACAACGTTAAGCAAAATTAAAATGTGTATTTTCATTAACACTGGTAGACATTGATGTTACTTTTCAATATGTTGTCTTTAAATAAAAAACAACATATATCACACGTATTTTGCTTGTGTTTTTACAAACAACAGCAAGGACATATGCCATTTTCCATTTTCATAGGAAATACGGAACCTGAGAATAAATAGATTTTGTATTGTACAACTGATATTTTTTCATCCAGATAGTTAGAAGAGTCTTTGAGAAGTCCACAAGTGTTGTTGTTACATAATATTAAGAGTTCAAAGCCATTGTAGTAGCTCTGTGAGCTGTACTTGGGCTTAGAGTTACATGTAAATGCTAATGTCAGCCTGCTAACATGCTCACAACGGCAATGCTAACATGGTGATGCTAAGCAGTATATGGTAATACATCAGATTCACAAATTTTGGCTAGGATTACTATATAAATACAGAAATCCAGCCTGTACTACGGGGCCAGACTTGATCGACAGACAAGGAGAGAGTTACTATTGTAGGCCTGCTGCTGATCGCTGTGTGTGTGTGTGTGTTCTGTTACAGAATTCATCTGTTCAGCCTTGATTCCATCTAATTCAATTTCTCTCTAACCCTCTTTCTGGTCAGAGCTGCCCCCTTTCATTCCTTCATAATTCATCATTCATCCTGATAATTTTATTTTCTATTTCTCTCCTCTATCCTCCCTTCCTTTGGACGATCCTGCAGTCAACTACCTTCACAGCCTTTCACAGCTATAACTCTCCCTCTTACTGTCTCTCAAATAGGCCTACTTCCTCCTCCCCCTCCATTTCCTTCTTCTCTCGCCCGTCAGCTTTATGATGTGACGATCGATGATGTGTCCTTGACCTTGTTATGAGTCCCTCTCCTCTTCCCCACAGCAGGCTTTATTGACCCACAACTCCCCTATACTCCCTAATCCCCCTTTTCACTTCTTTCGCTCATCCTCCGTCTTCTCTTTCTCAAAGTCTTCTGCTCACTGACAAACCTCTCTTCAATTCTTTTGGCAAATTCCATATTTTGGCACATTTTAGTCATTAAATTCTACTAATTTTGCATTCTACACTTTCAGTCCCTGTCTCCCAATCTGGCCTTTTTTGTCTCACTTTTTTCCATTCTAAATTTGGCTTTATACTTTTTCACTTATGCCTGGACTACTCTCTACCCATTCTAACAATTTCTACCAGTGTGAAGTTTTTTAAAGCTTTTAACATTTCCGTCTTTTTTGCTCATACCTCTTTCTTATGTTCCGTCTGCTTTCTAAGCTTTTTCCTCTAATAAAAAATTCTGTAGCCCAAATGCCCTTGATCTTTTTTCAACCTAACTCACAAAGCCTATTTGTACGTGCATGCATTCAGTCTTTATTGCGCAATTGCAATAAAGACTGATTCCTGAATAACCAAAATATCTAGTGAATGTTGACACACATTGATCTGTGTAAGCACAACCCCCCACACACACTCTGCAACACAGACACATACGGATGAATTGGCCAAGGTCCAGTGTGGCCTATGAATTTATGCCTGATGGTATAATAATTGGGTTTGACGGAGGACATAAAAAAACCTTCCCCTTAATCTGACACGGGCCATTACAGTTCAATACTGACATGGGAGCTTCACTCATTTGCAAGGCAGGGGGAATATGTTTGAGTGGGTGTGTTGAGTGTGCTACAGTAAGGGAGTTACTGTACAGTTATTTATGGAAGATATAGGCAAGAATCAAACAAATGCATGATGGGTTTGAACTCCGAATAAACTTAACCATCTGAGTCTTGCAGCGCTAAAGGAATTGTGAAAAAGTTCCTAATATATCTTTCATTTCAGGGCAAGAGAGTGTTGCGGTGCACGCGTGTGTACATATGCTTATGAGTATGAGTGAGACTTCGCACCTTTATGTTTGTGTTTTATGGCTGTGTATGAGTGTGAGACGATCAAAGCCTGCAAGATGTGTGATGTCAGCCTGTGAGATTACGTGCGTATGTGTGTGTTCGTAGTGTAAGCAGATGCGTGTGTGTGCGCGCGCACAGGTTGGCTCAGTCATCAAGGTAATTAGTGTGTAAACCTCCTTGCTGTCGGTTCAAAGAGAATTAACGAGCTGTAGTTAATTAACAGTCCCATCTCTTCCTGTTACATGTGTACATGTGAATATTCAACGCGTGTGTTTGCGTGTATGTGCAACATCTGCACGTCTGACTCTTTGTGCTTGTCTGAGCACATTTGGATATGAGTTTGTGTTTGTGTTTGTCTATGCCCTGCTACATTTTGGTCTGCATAATGAACAGACAGGATGTGGCTTATGCATAAACCACAACTACAAATATGGTTGTAGGACTAAAGCCACATTTCCCTTTGGTTCTCTGCTCAGTCTCATTTATTTTTTACATCATCTAGGTAAGAGTGCCCATCTATTTTATTGATTAATTATTTGTTTGTTACACATACATTACATTGTTTAATTTCCTCTTTAGTATAGCAAGTATAGCAAATATTTTTGGGTCACATTAATGCTCAGATTGGAGGTCAGATTCCCACTGCAGACATCTGTTCATCCATTTACTAAAGTGAGGATGTCATGCATAATCCATAGCTCAGTGGCCACAGTGCATAGTCTAACTGTACCGGCATATCCCATTTTAGACATATCACAACATATGTGCACTTTACAATCAACATTCAGCATACTAAATACAGACTAGGTAAACTTATAATTATTATTTTCTGCACCATAATATAAGTGACATTTGACTGACCAATATTTATTTATGATCAATATACACTGACAGTATGGGACAGCCTTTTGGCCTAAACTGATATTTGATAGAGAGGATGTGGCCAAATCACTCGATAGAGGCTGTTATATTATAAAAATTACATTTGGGCTAAACATCTCTTGCATTTTAATTACATAAAAGATGTTTTACTTGCCTGCTTGCTTCTCTTTATCAAAAATTTATCCGACTGTGGCAGGAGGCATTCATATGTTTAAATGACTGCAAATGAGGGATGATATTTTCTAATATTTCACAAAATCTGTTCATCAGTTACAATGCTGTAAGCTGTACTGATGCCCGTCGGCCAGCATCACAAATGATAGATGATCTTCTTTTACCCACTTTCCTCCATGTAGTTTTTACTGTGCTGAAAAAAGCAACTGGAGGTAGGAAAAATATTTTTTCTTTGAAATGGTTATGTTTTTGTGTTCAGACCGCCAGAAGTCAGACAGTTTCATGAGCCAAATGTCAATCAAGCAGACACCATGTCCAATTTGTAATCACTCCCTCCAGACACCTGACGTTGACTGAGGGGTGTAGCCTTTCGTGTTAATATCCCCGCCAGTTGTCCGTCACTGGTGATTTCAGCCTGTAGACATATTTATTGCAAAGCGCCAATATTTCTGAATATGATTATTTTCCTACCTGAAACAGGATTGTGTGACCCTTATGGGATATGGTAATTCTTAATTATAGGGCAGACTCATAGAATTCTTTAAGTGGCTGAGCAACTCTAGTGGGTAGGATGACCTATTTAATGGATAGATCAACCATTTTCAGTAAAACACAAAATATGGTTTTATTAAACAATGTATTCACACAATAATTTTTTTTATGAGTGAATACATGTTAGAATGTGTGTAGAATATTTTGATGTAGCTTCCAGTAAATCTCAACTGTACTGATCGAGGAGATATCTGATTAATCAGTGCAAGATCGATATAACGGTCTAATATTACTATTTTTGATTATACGTCACCCCATTCTGTGTCTCATATGATAGCTTATTTACTCCCTAAATATAACTGAGCTGATAAAATGTCAGTCTGCTGCTTATTACAGCTATAACTGTGCAGAATGTGTAAGGTGATATTGCACTTTTGCTTCCACAACACAGAGTGAAAACTAATATGCTTCTGTTGACACGACATAGGTGTAGTGCCAGACTTCATTTCTGGAATGCTGATCAGTCAAAATGACCTTTGCCTCTGCTCTTTTGTTTTGCCACCATTTAGAAATTGTGTTGAGCTAATGCAGCCAGCAAACGTGTGTGTGCTCATACTTTGAAAGTGGAGGGAGTGTTGGAATGAACAAGTGAGTTCAATAACTGCGAGTTTATTATATTCAAATATTATTAAAAAAGACTGAGTTTGTTTTGACTGTTTTTTTATTACAAATTATTGAGCAGTTCCCTCCCCTCAGCAGTTACGTGATGTCACTTTGCATGATTAAACTGTCATGCAAAGATGCTTTGTGTGGCAAAACTAACTACATGGATCGATACAGACTATTGTGGAATTCATATAGTCAAAGTGAAACTTATTGTTCTAGTGATGACATGTTTCATTACATGTGTGCTTTTCCTTACTCTTTACTATTGTTTTCTGTCACTGAAATTGTGCTACCATATAGCCCAGATGTACTCCAGATGTCTTCTGTTATCATTTTATCATAATCTCTTATAAGCACCTAAAGTGTGAACTTTGGTGGTGAAAAATCTCATGAATATTGTTAGTGTTTTTATCTCATCTACACAAACCTCTAACACTTTTTTCAATCGCTTTTCCACTGTTTTTTATCACAGTACCAATGAGGCCAAAACTAAAACAAAAAAACAAAATAAAACTAAACTTTGACTAAGTGATTTAGTGAACTAGTCAAATGTCTCTGTTCTTGCTTCTTAGATTACATTTGCTCCAAAATCTGAAATGTTTGCTGGAAAATCTTTTGAAACCTTTTGCTGTCAACTGTTAAGTTATGCATCAAAGGCAGAGAGGGGGAGAAACAGTGAAATATTCTGACAGAAAGAATCACGCGGGGGCTGTGGGAACAAGACAGATGTGTTAACAATTAATTTGACAATGATATATTTACACTGGTTATTTAAATATAGAACTGATCTAAAACTGTATTCAAGATCTTGTGCCGTAATGTGGGGTGACGTGTTGGAATGCAGTTTCCTGAGGCTATGCTGAAAAGAGCAGATGTCCTGTTTGCACGTTGGACCCATTAGGTCAAGCAGACAGGTGAAGACAAGTGTCGGGAGACCAAGTAGGAGAAAGAAGGCAAAGATGATGAATAAAACAACTGATAATTGGGTGAATTAGCAAAAAAACACAAGACAAAGAAAGGACTGTTAATCAGTATGTGTGGCAGGGTACAAATGTTCTAAGAGGAAAGGGAAATACTTTTCTGACCACAGACTGCCTGAAGTACAAATGAAAAGACAATGAACGCTGTTAAGGGGAAAGAGGGTGGACTGTTGTGGTATTTGCAGAATGCAGTAAATGGTTTGGAGCAGGTTGAAACTCAGCACAGGGAGGGACGAAGCAATATGAGAAGCATTTCTTCAGCTGTCTGACTCGCAGATGTTGATGAGCCAAGGCGCCTTGTTACCACAACACTCACAAGGCTTCCATGCAGCACCGTAATCCCTACATTAGGCACACCTGCTTGCTTATGTTCACACTTGCAGGTGCGTGCGCGCGCGCACACACACACACACAGACTTATAACTATGCAGTGAGACCATCTCTGCAGTAAAAGCAAGCCCCCTTCTCCATGCTTTTACTTATATTCTTTCCCCCTCCCATATTTCCTTCTCTCTCACCCTCCGACCACTCTCCCTTTTGTCATTTTCCCCTTTCTCTGCTTTCCTCTCCTCTTTCTCATTCCACCCCTCTTATTCTGAAGTTCATCCCACCATCTCTCTTCCTTCCTACCCTTTCCTTCTCTCTTTCTTCTATCTCAGTCTCTCTCTCTACATTGCTCCCTCTAGAAGCAGGTGATGTAGAAGGGTGCTCAGCAGTATCTGACTATCAGGCCTGACTCTGTGAGAGGAATGATAATCACTGTGCTGCACTGCAGAGAGAGCAAGAAGAGAGGGAGCAAGGGAGAGAGAAGAGGGAGGGAAAGGGGGCATGAGGTAGAGGGAAAGGGGGGCAAGTGCGGCAGTAGGAAAGAGGGGGCAAAATAAAGCGGGGAGGGGGTGAAGATTGCAAGAGAGTGGGACAAAGAAACAAAGAAAAAAGAAAGAAAGAAAAAAGGATTAAAGAAAGTGAGCACTGCTTTAGTAACATTTACCATCTCTGTGTCATGCACCCACTTTCTGCTAACACAAAACACCTTCTCTTCCTCCACTCCCCCCATTTCCCCCTCATATACACACACTTACACACCTCCAACAACACCACATCTACCACCACAATAGCTTGTTGTACAGCAGCCCCGCGGCAGGAGGGAGAGCCTTAGCCTTGTGTCTGAGCGCCAGAGAACATTAACTGCAGCAGCGAGGTCATCTGATCGGTACTATGCGGTCCCTCTCTCTCTACTCCTCTTCACACTGCTGCAGTCTGCTGCTGGCCCCCCTGTGGCCACCAGCGGAACTACCGTCCACGCTGCCTCCCGACATGCCTGTCCTGATAAACAGTTTTTGAAATGTCCAATGTATGCATGTAATTTGCTGTCCTTTCTCCTCCTGGGAGCATCTAAAGCCAAACCCTGAAACCTATGATCATTATCCTAACTAGTTATTGTGATTGTGTGTGTGTGTGTGTTTTTGGTATGTTGTGTATGTGTGTTTGTGTGGAGGAACACAGAAAAAGAGACTGCTTCACTGCATGCGGGTCTACTGCATCACCATCCAGCACAGCTTTGTTACCATCAAGCTGTCCACTCTGGCATTGAGCTTTCTCCCTTCTCCCTGTCTCCATCTGGGCTCTCCACCCTGCAGATACACATTGAAAATCACTAACTCCATTCACAGCATCAGGCCTTTGAAATGTTTATCCTTTTGTGTAGCTGTGAATGTCTATAGGGGGGGGGGGGGGGGAACAAAACAAAAACAAAAAGCTCATAGAGCGAGGTGTAAAGCGAAGCTTACCAGACAAATGCCCATGATTCAGATTAGCTCCTTTGTCAGTGTGTGTGTGTGTGTGTGTGTGTGTGTGTGAGTGTGAGAGAGATTGTGGTGTTTGCTTTCCACTGCTAGACTGTAAAACAGTCATCTCTCTTAATATCTATGACAGCGGCCATTGTTAGGAAAGACGCAAACAGGATGGTGGGGTACAACTGGTCTTCTGTGTGCACGCGTGAGTAAGAGAGACCATACATATGTATGCCTGCTATTTAGATTTTACAGCCCATTCTGTGTGGATATGTGTGTGCGTGGACCATTAGACTAATAGTATGCATGTTAGGAACAGGCCTTTCCCACCCACTGCTATTGTCCATTATTGTTGACCAGAGGAGAGTGAACAATGGCTTCACTGTGGGGGCCAGTATATGAAAGCGCAAAAGTGAGGATGAGGCTAAAGATACGTAGTCTTACAACACACAAGGCTGGCGGACAGGCACACACACTCGAAAAAACACAACTCCCTGTTGAGAGTGATTAGGAGTGCTGCTGTGAACAATAGACAGAGTCAATAAAGGACCTCGGAGACATCCGGCTACAAGCGCAAGGTCTCTATCCTTCCACTTCCCCCCTTCACCTCCACCTCCGTTTCCTCCCCCAAATTTTCTCTTTCTCTGCATCCTGTACATGTCTTCTTCTTTCTGTATCCTTTTTTTTAATCTACCCTAGAACTGCTCTTTCTCCTTCACTTTCCAAACAATTTTTATTTATCATATCTGACCCCAACTTGCTCTGTGTCTCTCTCTCTTGCATGTACCCGTCTCCTTTGTGGCACTCCTGTCTTTGTGAAATGGGCGGACAGGCTGAGCTGACAGGGGCTGACACGATGAAACACCACAGCACACTGAAATCCATCCTGCCAGTTTAGAATAAGTGTCACTCATTTTACAAGGTTAAGGATAGCTTTGCCTAATGTGCTGTCAGATACAAACACATACACCACATAGGCCTTGCCACACATTCACAATCACTAGCACACGGATAGATTATGAGCCATAAAGTAAACTTACACATCCATGCTCTGCACTCTAGGAGAAGTCCGCATTAACTCACCCACCTACATGACTTAAAATGCTAATACGGCATATCTGTGTATGCAAATTCGATATTCCTGAGTGTGTGTGTGTGTGTGTGAGAGTGAACCCCATCTCAGCCCTATCACCCCCGTGACAGACACAGTGCCACAGAAATGTCTCGGGGCGCCTCGCCCAATGTTTTGACAATAGACTCAGTGTGTGTGAGTGACAGAGAGTGACTCGGGGACACAGAGGGGGCGTTATACTGGGTAGACGACACGCACGCCCGCACACATGCATTAAAGAGGGAAGACAGTGCACTCTTTCTCTCCCTCTGCGCTATTTCTCATTCCCTCTCTCCCTGACGCAGAGACTCAATCATTCTCACACTCTGTCTCCTTTGACGCAGAGAAAAAACATTAAACTGCTCCCTTACTCCCGTTCTCTCTTGTTCTGTGTGTGTGTGTGTGTGTGTGTGTGTGTGTGTGTCTGTGCACGCGCTCGTTCGTGTGTGTGTGTGCACAGAGTGTATAATTAATACAGCTTTCATTTTCTTTGCGCTATGAAGTAGGCTTTTGGTATGCAAACAGACCTCTTGCTGTGAGTGTGTGTGTGATTGTGTGAGTGTGCGTGCTGTTCGATACACCAGAGACCGAGTGCAGAGTTGGGCCATTGAGCGGAAGAAGAAGGTAGGAGGAGAGTTAATGAGAAAGCAAGGGAGAATCCAACCCGTTCCCATCGATAACCTCAAACCACTGTTCAAGCATATATACATTGGCTCCATTTTCGCAGCCCCCTTTGAAAATTATGGTTAAGCATTAGGGTTAAAAAAGGACTTCAGAGAAGTCATATCCAGCAGAGTTTCAGAGCTGAGGCTTTGCTGAGGAGTTAGCCTGATGATTATGCGACTCCTGGCATTAAATCTTTTTTTAATGCTAATTATTCCACAGCTACTGCAGTAAAGTACTTTAGCTGCAGCTGAAAATATGTTTGTTGCATCTTTAAATTACAGGTATAGACATCACTGATGACTTATAATGAGAAAATATATACTGTATTAATTTACAGTATGTCTACCTCAGCTGATAGCAGAGCCTTATAGTGGATCATTTGGGGATACAAGGGTTAAGATGTGCGTAATACACAAATATATAGACTCATCAACAGTAGGGAATCATTTGTTTTCAGGTTTTCAGGGTTATACATGTGAAGAACCACAAAAGAACATATAATGCTTATTTTCTTTATTACTTTATTTGATGAATGTTTTGGCATTAAAAATGTAAAAATAAGAGTTAGTCACTTTTCCAAAGCCTAAATATATTCAGTTTAATATATCAGAGAAGACAAAGCAAATCTGAAAAATATTAAATACTCACATTTCTGAAACTAATGGCTGTTTTTGGCATTTTGCTTGAAAACGTTGTGCTCAAAATTGAGTTTCTTTTACGGGAATAATCAATCAATCAATCAATTGGATTATCATTTTAGCTCTGAACTACTCTTCTACTACTACTACTACTACTACTACTACTACTACTACTTCTACCACTACCACCACCACTACTGTTACTACTTATTTTAAGCTTTGAGACCATGTATGTTTTAGATAATTCAATGAATTCTCCACTAATTCTCCACTTTATTTGAAAACTGAAAAATCACCAAGCTATACAGTTTTGACAGGACAGTAATAAGATCTTTCTTGGAGGGACTATATCATATTTGAGTGATTTATAGCGTAAAGTTAAATCTTTGAATGAAGCACTTTGTAGAAAGTGCACTTATGTTTACACAAGTTAAGACAGGCTGTGTGTAAATTGGTTCCTAACATTCTAGATCTCAGACTCCTATTCCACACAAAGTCCCATATGGGAATAGGAATGAATTATTAAACCATTCATAATGATCATGCAATGCGAGAGAAACCCTGCTTTGTAGAAAGAGACATTTTCCTACCGCAGTGACTCAACACGCACATAGAAATAACACCAGATTCTTTGATATTCAATTAGCAGTTTAGTCAATAATTTTGAATTCAACGTTTGATCACCCTTGAAACTACACCGCTGCTGCTTTGTGGTTGAGATCCACTTAAATTGTGGCCAAGCAGCATGCATGACTTCTGCCTTTAAGAAAATTCAGCAAAAGGACGAAATTCCAAAGCAGGGCATGTTGAGGTGAAATTGTATATTCAACATATTTTTGATGGAAGGTTTCCTGCGATGGCTTTGCTGGATTCAAAAGGCCCGTTGTCAGCAAAGGCCGGCATTAAGAAACACTCTCCCACATCTAATTCTAATCAAAGCCTGCTCTTTTAAACAGCCGTGAAAGCTTTCATGTTAACACAACACCACGACCAAAGCTTATTCACGCTTTTAAAAGCGACTGACCGCTCAATGAGCGTGTGTGTGTGCCTGCGCCTGACAATACCCCGTATCTATGTCGACACACTCTATCCTTGACTCTCATCTTACCGATGATACTGTTTGTGACTCCACCAACCACGCATAAATTACCAGTGAGCCGCACTTACACTGTGTACGCCTGTATGTATGTAAGCATGCATGCACACAGGGATGTTTATATTTTCCAAGCCATCTCCGGTTGTCTTTTATCCAGCCAATTAGAGGTTGCCATTTCATCCCCATGGAAAACTGCTTGGGGCTCTAATTGGCAGATAGATTTGCATTACTTTGATTACAATTTTTGTGTGCTTGTGTTAAAGGTAGTGTGTATGTCTGTGGATCTAAGTCAACCTTCAATAAGAGTGCGTTTTCCCCTTGTTTTTCAGGTGCAGTTAGTTGCCATCTTCATCCTATCTCTGTATTTGTAAAAGAGCAACACATAACCTATTCAATAATGCATGTCTGATTTGTACCTGTGCAGCATTGACCCATTAAGAACCAACTTTACTGTAATACTGTGCAATTAGTGTGCTGTATTAGTATCAAGTTATTGATTTAAAGTGCAGGTTAATCATCCAACTTCAGCTTGTATTTTGGCTTGAGAGTGTCTGTATGTAGACAGCTGAATATAACCATGTTATCTCACAGATGATGTTGGTAGTTATTTATATGTAATGTCCACAGGAGAGAGTTAGATGCAGTATGGTGTGAGTGCGTGATTATGTAGTCCAAGCGAGTATGTGTGTGTCAAACAGGTCAAGCTATTTTAATGGCTGTTTGAAAGCACCAGTGGGATTTCTCTCCAGGGGTTTGACCATCTAGCTCTTGCAGTTCAGCTCTACCTGTCTCTGTTTGTATATTTGTGTGCATGTGTAGGTGGGCGTCTCTTACTGTATCTGGTCTACTGGTCTATTTCTGACATGAACAGGCATGTAGGGCTAAACAAGAATCAAAACAAACACTCATACATACATGCACACATACATTAACATGGTGAAATATGGGGCATCGCTGCAGGCAGAGGCCAGCCCACTCAGATTTATGTAACTTTTTTGACAGGGCAGGTACAAAGCTTTTGTTTTTCTCATTCTAGCACACACTCGGTTCAAAGGCATGCACCCGCAAAGTACGCAAGCATGCACGCACGCACACACACATGCATGCACGCACGCACGAACGGACGCACCAAAATAGCCCGAAGACTCTGAGCTGGCTTTAATCGCAGAGTGAACCTCCCCACTTCCTCTCCTGTCTTCTTTTAACCCTAGACCCACATACCTCATTTCTATCTTTCTCATTCCATCTCCTCCATTCTCTCCATCAGCTTTCCACCCCTAGGCAATAACAAAGAACACATTCTCATCTTGTAGCTTCACATCTCCCCCAACCACTCACGGAAGTGTGCCTTTTCTCCCAGTTGCCTTATTGCTCCTCATCTCCCTGCCAAGCTCTTATAACCCCAACCCCTTTCCCCCACCACCACCAATTCTTTTTTCTAAGCATACTGACCAGGAATTTCTTTTCTCCTCTTCCACTGATTTTACGTCTCTTCTTCTGCCCCTTTCTCTTCCTCTATCTTATCTTGATCTTCCAATGTATCTATTTTCCAGCAACAATTCTAAAACAGATGGCTACACCCTGCCTGGGGCAAAAACATTGGCTTTGGACTACAGCACTACCAGGGCCAGTCTTTCACACTCATGCAAGATCTAATAAGCTGATATCCAGCGAGAAATGTGCTCTAATTTGCCAGTAGCAAAAATGCATAAACTATATTGCACAGTGCAGATATGCACACCTTAGGCTTATTCCTAGGTAGCATGCTTATTTGGTCCAAACATAAAAAATGAAAAGTAAAGATTAAAGCGGACTGAGGAAGAAAGGGAGAAGAAAATGAAGAGGGTTGTTAAGAGCCATTTGTAAAATTTAAAGAAACTATTAAGTGTTATTAAAAAAAAGTTTGGAACCATTAAAAAAAACACGTTTTGAAAAGATGGATCCAGATGGAGAGTGATGAAAAGAGATGAAACCACTTAGGGAGAACAGAGAGATCAATCAGAGGGAAGACAGACGGAGGAGGATGTGGGTGTGTGTGAGTGTGTGTATGTGGTGGAAGGCGGGAGCAGACAGACATTAGGGACTGAGGGTTGGAAAGAGACACTTTTTAATTGGATGAGTTACAGAGCAATGAGTCCAGAAGCAGACCGTGCAGGCCACTCGTCTATGGAATATTCAATCATTGATAATGTTGTGCTTGAAAATAGAGTTTGACCTGTCATCTCAGTTTTGTAAGTTTCATACCTGTACACTCTTTTTGAATGTTTTTGTATATTCAGGTCTGCATGTGCTTGTGGGCTTAATTTTAAAAGTCTGAACATTAGGTTCCTGCTTGTTTATACTATGTTCTTGCAATCAATGTGTATTCAGTTCCATGGCTTCAGGCCTAATTCTTTTCCAACTAGTAAAGCAAAACAAAAATCACGTACAGGTGTCTGTCTACATGTTCACAGACTTCTAACAGATTTATTAGGTGTTGAGGTTTGCTCTTCTTTCTAAAGACAAGAGAAGGCGGAGGACATTTAGCAATTTGCTTGGAGCTGATAAACCGGTAATAGCTGTTTTTAGCTACGAGATGCTGGGCAGATGTCTGACACTAATGCACCCTAAACATGTGATGTACAAACCGTATGACAGAGGCGTCAGTATGCATACTGTAAAAAAAAAAACTGCTTGTTGGATTGTTTTTTTGTATCTTCTGAAACAGATGACTATCACTTGTTGTGTGGACAGCCTCACAAATGCCTTACAGGACAGACTATTCAAAAGTGTGCACACTTATCTCCAGTAGGCGGTTTGTTAATTTAACCGGGAGGACGGAATCGACAGAAGGGCGGGAGCAAAAGTCGCAATTACAAATCAGTCTGCTACTTTAGCACCACGGACAGCGCCACAGATTCATCAATGCATAGCACAGTTGGGCTACTGATACTTCAGAGCCATGGTCGGGTCCATGTATTCTAACTTGGAGAAACCTCGGTCCGATAAAGAATCAATGAGTCAAGCAGACCAGATTAACATATTCTACATATTCAACAGATTAACATATAATTTGGCCTTGAAATGTTGTGCGGCCCAGTTTGCGTCCGTCTACAGAACCCTTTAGAGGTGGACCGAGCAATTCATGTTTTATTGAACAGCTTGTGAGATTGGGCTGCTTTCAAACAGTGAATGCACAAACGCACAATGTTATAAACAGAAATAGCAATGCTCATACATAAAAAATGCAGACTGAATATATATATATATATATATATATATATATATATATATATATATATATATATATATATATATATATATATATATATATATATATATATATATATATATATATATATATATATATATATATGTGTATATATATATAGATATATACAGTATATATTATATTTTTTTTTCACCAACAAACTCAAATGTACGAGCATGTTAAACTAAGTACTTTGCTAATAATATGTTGTTAATCCAATAGATATAATACAAATTATTCACATACTGCCCTCAGCGCTGATATCTGCAACATCAGCTACCAAGGAAACCAATTTAAACCACCTATCCTTGGTTTACTTTACTTCAGTTTTCAGATTCAATTTTAGTTTACTCGATCCGACTTGATTCCACAAAATTTAAATTATTTAATTTAGCTGAGATGGGCTGAGGCCAATTCAGTTCACTTCAAATTTCAACCAAGTCAATTTAATTCAAGCCAACTCAATACCACTTAATGCACTGAAGATTCTTTTGTGTAGGTGGATAATACCGGTCACAGGGCTACTAAGCTGTCTTGAATCCCTGTCTTGTGTAAGAAAGAGAGCTTTTGTTTAGCAATATTGGATAAAGTTGCTTAACCCACAGACATCCATTAAGGTAATGTTGGAAGGCAGATGAGTTGAATGCAGAGCTGCTCAATACAGAGCAGTCTTCAAGAAGCAAATAAAAGAAAGCATCTCAGCAAGGAGCTTGTTATGTAGGTCTTTGTGTGTGTGTGTGTGTGTGTGTGTGTGTGTGTGTGTGTGTGTGTGTGTGTGTGTGTGTGTGTGTGTGTGTGTGTGTGTGTGTGTGTGTGTGAGTGTCAGGGAGTAAAGAGAGATTGTGTCTGTAAGCCTCTACGGATGTGTGTGATTCTAGGAGACAGTGTGCCTGGGCTTGTGCATGTGATTCCATCCAGAGGGAATGGAAGAAGAAACTGATGTAAGAGCTGGAAAACTTTACTCTCAGCTTGTGTGTCATCATACTCTTATCAAAGTTTGTCTGCTTGCGGTGAAAAGTGTATATGCATAAGGATCTGGGAGGGAGTGTAATTATGTGCTATTATGTACACACAAGAGCGTGTTTTACTGGGCACGTCTGTGTGTGTTAAAATCACTTGTCTGACAGTGTCTGCTGCGCGTGTGTGTCTTTGCCTCAGCTTGTCAGTGTGCGTGTGTGTTTATTGGAATGACATTCCCACATTCCTGCCATTTCACAGAGAGCTTGAAACAAAAGCTTAAGGGTTTACTTGTTAACAAAGTAACATTATCAGCTGAATAGCCTGTCTTTATTATCTTGTGTGGTAAACAACAGACGGGGAACTTCCAATCGCATTCCAGCTTTGGGTGACCTTGATATGTGAGGAAACAGACAGACTGACTCTCCCGTCACTTTGTCTTTCTGTCTAAGCTCATAGACATAGACATTTTTTGGGACCTTTTTCGGACCTATCCATTGACTTTTTATTGCATGATACAAAAAACTAACCTCATTTCTCATTACTACATGCTTCCCCTTACCATAACCTGAATTCGTTCTTTTTCAATTCTTCTTTTGATCTCCCAAACATTAAAAGTGACGATGAACAAAATATAATCTCATCTTAATCCATCTGAAGACATTTTAACTTTTGCCTTGTCTACTCTGGCCATATAGTGAATGCATCTTGTTAGCTCAGCAACAGTAGCTTTAGTCCTTAATCACTTTCTACACTCAGGCGCAACACTTCTGTGCAATCGGAAAGATTTTGACAGGGCTGACTGGCCCAAGATGAGATGTGACATTGAGTTAAGATTTTTTGCCCAACTCTGGTGAGTTTGTTCTTTTAGCCAAGTATGAATGCTGTCATTTGAACTTCAGTGTGGATCAAACAAGTTTGCAGCTATAAAGTGAGCTTACAAAGTTTAACTAAACAGATTTACTGGATTTTTTTGTCAACTGATCCTAGAACATGTAAAATAATCTGATATAGGAGAAACAAGAATACAGGTTCTTTTTGGTTTAAGTTTAACACAAAAGGAATAGAACTGAAAGGCACCAATGTGTCTGGACCATTGAAACAGAACTGCATCTTTTAATACAGCATATTTCTAAGGTATCCCTATGATCCTGATCAAGCGGAAAATCTATATTTACAGGCTAAGCATGTGTTCCACCTCTACATAGCTGCGCATCTAACACAAACACACACCTGTGTCCATTTTCCCCTAATGTTTGAACCTTTCTTCATCCTCTCTCATCACCTATACCTTTCTCTCTTTCTGTGGCTCATATTTCCTCTCTGATGCCCACGTCCCCCCCCCCCATCCTTTGTCTCCAGGTCACTAGATCAGTTTTCAGTCTGGCTCGTCGGGTGATCCCCGCTTTGGTTACCTCGTCCTTCTCACCTCTCGCTTACCCTCACCTCCTCACCTCCCCACTTACTTAACCCGTGAGCATATGGTCAGCTGTGCTACCTGAACTTGCAGTGCCTTTTAATAAATACATCAGTGTGTTGTATCATCATGACAGGGGTCACGGGTCGATTACAGAGTGCGTGAGTAACTGAGAGAAGGAGGGAAGGGAGAGCGTGTGTGTGTTTCTGATGCTTTTTCTCATTGACAGTGCCTTCACCCTTATGACCCTAATGCACGCTGAATGTTATCACAGGAGGTGTATGTGTGAATGTGTTCATGTGGCAAGCCTGAATGCCTGGAGGGGTTAGTGTGAGTCTATGACAGACGCTCATCATATTTAATCCTGGAGGGATTTCGTTGAAATGAAAAGCTGCTTTTCAATTTTATAATCCAGTAGACCTAATCTCTCCGCCAGCGCCTGTCCATAAAGTCCAATTAGATGGACAACACTGGCCAGATGAGTCCTATTCACAACAAAGTTATCTCCATAGCTTGTCTTTGCTGTCTCAAACCACTGTGGCACCCTGTGTCCTATGAGCTCAACCCTGACCTTCACAAAGCGTAAAAATGGGCAATGCAAAATACACACAAAAAACTGCGCTGTCAATACACCAGTTTCTACTGCAGTCTTGGCCTTGTTAACGAGCATTGATTAGACTTTGGATGTGTGTGTGTGTGTGAGTATGTGTGTGTGTGTCTGATTCGATTCAGCCTTTGTGGCACCACACTCTCACCCGCCCTCACACACTGGGTCCAGAGACAGAAAGTGCTCACTACAGTAAAAGAAGAAGTCACACTAGTGAAAACGCTGAGTTTGTTCATTCTCGGAGGTCAGTGTGGTGCATGGAAGACAGAGAGGTTGCAGTGGTTGGGTGTTTAGATTTATGGCCGCGCATATGGCAAAGAAAGGGGGAGAATGACAAAAAAAGAACAACGGGTGGGAGTCAAAAGGATAGGTAGAAAAGAAAAGGACAGTGCAAAGTGCTGATCGAGAAACTTTGCATTAAAAAGAAAAGTAAAAGAACAAAGCCTTGTGAAAGCTGAACAAAACAACCACTACGGCATTTGTTGTAGTTAATTGAGGACAACAGACACCAAAAACAGTTTTGTGTTGGAGCGTGTTTGGTTTGGCGGTTAGAGGTTAGAACGAGGCCACTTTGCCCATATTGACTGCAGTGCCATGTGACTGCTGTGATCATTAATGTGTCCTGATGCCAACGGGTATCCTGATGACCCACATCTCAGCAGTCCACTCTCACTCTGGCTGCCACCCAAGCCAGACCTCTCTCTCTCTCTCTCTCTCACTTACTCTCTCACTCTCCCTGCCACTTGCCACTTAAAAGCACATGCTCCAACCTTCTCCTTTATACTTTCTCCATCAGTGTTAGGGCTTGGTATCAAACCTCAATACTTTTCTGGTACTGACCAAAAATATCAAGAAGTATCCAAACCAAATGGTAAGGTGCCAAATGTTTGTAGACATTTTTTAACAAATGTTTAATGTTTTACATTAAAATATGGAAACACACACACACACACACAGTCTCCCTTCATCTCATTCTTCTTGTCGGCATACTGCCTTTTTATTATTGCCCCTCTTTCTCTTGCACATATCTTTAATGGTCCCATGGCATGGCAATTTCACTTTATGAGGTTTTTTAACATTAATATCAGTTCCCCCAGCCTGCCTATGGTCCCCCAGTGGCTAGAAATGGCAATAGGTGTAAACCAAGCCCTGGGTATCCTGCTCTACCTTTGGGAAAATGAAAGCTGAGATGGGCTGATCTGGAATCTTGCTCCTTATGAGGTCATAATAATAATAATATGGTCGAGGTCATCGACCAGAGAATTTGGCCCACTCATGAAAGAGAGACATCATGGCTTTCAAACGAGCAAAGTGACAGTCAGTCAAGGCCACACCCTCAGCCTCCGTCTTGCCCCCCCCCCCCTTCTCCTCAAAAGCTACAGACTCAGAAATGGCACATACTAAGGAAAGCTTATTGTGTGACTGGCTCTAGCAGCTGTAATTCTGCACCAAGGCAGAATTTTTGAAAAGAGACTTCAGATATGGTATTAAGGAACCACTAAGGCCTATATAAAAATCCAAAGAGCACCATGTCATGGGACCTTTAACCCTCTCTTCCCGTTCAGATAGTGATGGTAATTTTGTTTCTGTTTTGGTGAATCTTTAGGCTTAGCTCAGCAATGGGAGTGAACGGCTCCTCATTTAGTACCTCTTCTGGCTGACGGGCTTGACATACAAAAGCGTCACCATGACTGGCTCTTAATGTTGCTCCCAAAGTGAGAACTTTTAGAATGATATTTACTGCAACAAGTTGCAATACATTATAGGAGCTGTATGAGCTGTTTTATCAAGTTGTTGTCTTGGATGCAATCTTGCTCTTTGACCATGACGCACAGTTTTTATGACTTGCTTTTTTAAAACTTTTTTTTGTTTTGAGCACCCAAGTTGGTGTGATGATGTGCTACTTATGCTGAACAGTTGTTGTAGTTTTTACTGACCCAGTAAAGTAGCTTTAAAATTGTATCCCCCCTGCTCCTCTCATTTACTCCAGCTTCCCTCCCTCCTAACCTGTTATAATTCCCTCCCACTCCTGATCTAATGCTATTGCCAATTCTGAGAACGTCCCAGTTCCTACATTTGGCACTTACTCACCACCTATTACTCCCTTGAGTCTATCGTTCACTTGCACCCACATATAAAATGCATATGCCTTTGTGAAATAAGCAGCCTCCCAAGCGTAGTGACATGCACCCACCAACACAAACCTGTGCATGTCGGCGAACTGTTTGAGTTAACAAATTTTGACACGTGCGTGAACGCAGTCATGCACGAGCACGCAGGTCTTAGGCACATGCACAGAACTACACACTCACAGAGCTGTGTATAAAACCTGGGGGGGGGGCAACTCCACTGCAGCAGAGGAGTTAATTACCACATAGGATCAATAATTCATTATGCTGTCAGTTTATGTGTCTATGTGTCGCTGTGTGTGTGTGCTAACACATTTTGCGTGCACGTAAGCATGAACACCAAACTCTCCCAGTAAGCATTTTCCTTTCCTGGGAACGGCAGATTAAGAGGATTGAAGCCGTAATGGATTAACCTCTGGTGTGTGTGTGTGTGTGTGTGTGTGTGTGTTAGTGCGTGTGGATGCGAGCACATTCCTTTGTGTGTGTGTGTTGAGCGGGATCAGCACCATGTATGAATTGATTAGCCTAAGAAGCTCCTCTACTCCGTTTTTAATGACCACATCAGCACTTTTTCACAACGGGGAGGATAAAAGTAGAGTTGTCTGTCAAGAAAATGAAATACCGCCCCTTTAAGAGGGGTTACCTGTCACTCAAACATCACTCTTGGGAGCACTCGCCCTGGACTAGGGGACTAGGGAGACCCTGCTGTGTCAGTGTGTCTAAGATGATAGATGGTGCCTGTGTGTGCATTAGTGTGTTTGTGTGTAGGTGGAGGGGTGAGTGACCGTCTCTATGCAGTATTTATTTGTCAGCAGGACTTCAGCTTTTAACTGCAGCTTCTCGAGCAAACACAAAAGCCAGTGCATCCATTTCAGTGCAACTAATATTGTTTATGGAACAAAAATATATGCTAAATGGAAGGAAGATAACAGCTTGACAAGGGAAACTGAAACATGAAATGACCAATTACCCTGTTGGAAGCAACTATTCGCCCACTCCCTTTGTGTCCTTTCCTTTAACTGAACTCCTCAGGGGTTTATACACAGGGTAAGCATGTGTTACACACACATGCACACACAGTCATGCATGTACACACAACTGCTTATTCAGATATTGTTCGGCTAGCGCAGGGGGTTGATTCATGTCCCTTGCATTAGATCCAGCTAAACAGAGGGCTGATGTTTGACATGGAGCACGCTCTGACAGCAGCGTACCGTCACACTGCTCACAGGCTTAGCATGCTGACACAGACACACAAGTGTGTGTCCGTGCGTGCACACTGTCAGCTATTTGGTGGAGATGAAATGATGTTTAGACGTTAGCGACGGGGTGTGCAGTAGGGTATGTCAGCACATGTGTGAATAATAAGAGATGAAGCTGAGGAGGAGGAGGAGAAGGAGGAGGAGGAACTGATATCAAGAGTCAGAGAGTGGACAAAACGTACAGAGATTTTTAAACCTCAGAGCATCCCAGAGAAAAAAAAGGTAGAGGACTCATAGAGACTAAAGGTCTTTTTACAGTAGCCATAGCAGAGCTGGCGTGCGCAAATGTGACGTCATGAGAGCACCGTAACTATTTATACATGCGCGTGGTGGTTGCTACATTAGCTTCAGTCTTCTCCTGAACAGAGGTGGTGCTAAGGAGCAAAAGCTACCAATTTTGCTATTTCTGCGGAAGAAGAAGAAGAAAAAGGTAAACCATGGCAGAAATGGCAGCAGCATTGATCAATCAATTAATGCTTTGATTTGATTTGATGACCTACTTTGACTTTACTTTGTTGGATCAAGCTTTTCCTTCACAAGAACTCAAGAAGAGACTACAAGAGAGATTGGCAGTCACTCTGAGAGTACTGGCAGCCGGTTACCCTCAAACTCAAATTACCCCACTGGGGATCAATAAATAGTATAAATTAAAAAAATAATTTAAATAAATTAAATTCAAATAAATTAAATAACTATATTAAATTAAATAAAAAAATTAAACTCGTCCATGCTTCCTGTTTCTGCTTTGTCGTGCACCTTTGAAAAAAATAGAGGGGTGCATGACCTCTGGTCGCGCACTCAAAATCCTGGCACTCCAGCGAGATCTACGTCATTTTGACATCACATTGGCGCGTGCAACCTTGGGTGCGGCTAGTATACCGGCAGCTTATGTTATCCCAGTCCCTTCCCAGAGCTCCTACCTGTTTGCTGTACTTGTTCCCAGTCTGGCAGCCATACTCTGAGCACTGGTCAGATCCCAGGGACATGGCATCTGCATTGCCACTGCCCCCGCTACTGCTACTGCTGGAGCCGGCACTCCCCACACAACCCCCACTACCCACAAAGGTGTTGGAGGGAGGCAGGTCCTGGACCGCCTGGTGTTTCTTTCCTTCAGCTGGGGGAGAGTGGGGCTGCAGATTCACAGCGGGGAGAGGTGAGCTGGATTTGTAGTGCCTGGCCAGGTCTGGGCTTGACTGGTGCCTCCTGCCGCCACCCATCCGTGGGCTGCCCGGGTCACCGTCCATAGCACAGTAGCGGGCTGCCAGGCGCTCACTAGCACTGCTCAAATCCTCCTCATCGTCGTCATTGGCATGGCGACGCAGCCCATTGACTGTGACAATACCGCTGTAGAGGGATCTGTCCGCCTTCCCTCCTCCTGCAGCTGCACCAATGCCACTTCCATTGCGTTTGTCCCGTCGAGGTTTGCGTCCACGGTCTGATCCTCTGCTGCAGCCGGCTTGTGGTTGGGCACCTGGAGGACTGAAGAAGTCCTCCTCTGGCTCCTTCTTTCCGGCCTCGTAGCCATTCTTGCCCTGAGCCCCACACTGCCGAGCTGTGACCACAAGGAGGATAACAAGGATGACCGCCGCAGCTCCTGCCAGGACACCAATAGCTACGCTGAGGCGCTGTTTCCCTAATGCACGCTCGCTGTCTGGGTCCCCTGCAATGTCCAGTGACAGTGGAGCCATCAGACTTCGGGCCACCTGAGGTGAGAGGAAGAGAGGAGAGGAACAAGAGAGAGAGAAGATGCAATGTAAAAGATGAAAAGTAAGAAAAACAGACAGATCATCAAGTCCAAAACAGCGACTGTAAAAGATGACACAGTGGGTGGGAGCCACAGAGAAACATCAAACAGCATCTTCCACTTACTTAAACTCACTGTGTTTTAGTGGGGGAGCTTCTCTATTATTCCCTAAATATGTAATTGCTAAATATATAATTGCTCTTGCTTTGCAGTTGCACCATTTCAAGTTCTGCAATATTACAGGAAATGCCTGGATTATGCTGTTCAAAGCTGGTTAAAGGTATAAAAGGAAACGGTCAGGGACAGTTAGAAGAGGAAAAGTAGCAGAAACAGTCAATAAATGTGTAACATAAAGGCAGCAGACATGCTATGACTATATCCCTAGAATACAAAAACATCTACTGTCTCATCAATGAACAATGGCCCTATTGTAAATGATAGCGTAGGCGGGATTTGTTAAGGATTTGCAATCACAATTTCTTGACTGAGAATCGGATGGTTAGACAGCTAGAAGGCTACTGTAAGTGTGCTCTTGAGGTTGCTCGGTTAAACTAATGGTTTTAATTGATGCAAAATCTAGGCAAATCCATGATGGTCCTCACCTATTTAAATATTTACACACACACACACACACACACACACACACACACACACACACACACACACACATAAACTGTCTCTCTCTCTCTCTCTCTCTCTCTCTTTGAGCGTGTACAGTAATAAACGGATCATTACAAGAAAGTGGGTTATGCTCAAGCACAAACATACTCATTACTGGTTATAGAACCTTGCTCTACAGGAGACAATGAGGCTGTGGAGTTCTGGTCTGTAGAGCCCTGCAGGTAATATCGGACAGGGTAATGAATCTGAATATTTCTAATCAATACATAGCTACTATGTTGGGAGGATCATTATGCAAAGACCAGACAAAATACAAAAACACACACCTCTCACACACACACACACACATCCACACACACTAAAATGTATGCATGCACCTACACGAGCCAACACAGTGTGTAAGTTGTCCATTAGTCCTACAAGTCATTCTCCAGCCCTGACACCTCGTCTGGGAGCTCATATGACAGTTCCTTTGGCCTGTCAGGGTTGGAAATGATATACTCATCTAATCCCTTCTGCTTTAAGAATGGTGGGTAATAAGGCTTGCACAAACGGAATAGAGACAGAAAGTGAAGGTGAGAGAGAAGATACATAAAAATAGCTGCAGTATAACGTGGAGTCATAACTCCAGAGAGTGCAACTCACACAACTGCACTGTGTAACTTGATTATAACATTATCCAAGGCATATTATTAGGCTTACTCATATAGAGTCACATTATGCACTCTCATTTCTCGTTACCCCTAAGCTAAGAACGGGACTGTGTTATATTTCATTGTTTCATCAATATCTATCTCTGGGTTAAGTTTGATTGTTTTTGAGCGAGTTGTGTTGGTTGGTTCTATTCCATTATTCTGCTTCCACTGCAGAAGGCCTCTCTCCGCCAGGTTCCACTCTCCCCTCATCCCCATTGTTCTTTTGCCTGCAGTATTCATTTCCATTTTCATTCTGTTGGGCATCTCTCTGGCTTAGCGCATCCCTTAACTGTCTGCCGTTTTGTGTGCGCAAAACACAGAGAGAAAATAGTGCTGCAGTGCCATATGTGTATATACTATGTGACAGAACGGCCACGTTTGTTTGTTTGTTGGGAATGTGCGTGTAGGTATATTTGACAGACAGAAGCATTAGAAAATGCAAGTTGTATGGTTGTAAGTCAAGTTACATACTGAATGCAAGTTATATGTATAGCTGTCAACATGCCAGTGTGTATAGTGTATGCATGTATGGGCACACACAAGACAGCTAAGTGATGAGCAGAATAAGGGCAGCGGCCACCTTCATGCCGTGTTCGAGTCCTTCCTTCTGACGCATACAAACTCCCAGTGGAATCTTCTATTCTGCTGCATGAGCTTTGTTCCGGCTGGGCTTTACACCACCATTTATCTGCTCCAGTCTCCAAGGATATTGTTATCTCCATGTCACTGCAGATGGTGATTTTGCAACTAAGACGAGTTCTCAACTGACCACACTATTGACTTAGTGCCTGATCATAGTTGTTGCTTAATGCATTCACATTTCAGCATAAGGAGAGAGCTGCACTTTGGTTAGTGTTATCTAGTATTCTTATTTCTAGAAAGCTGACTGTACATATTTAAAAAACGTAAGAATTCCATTTCTCAAAATAATAAAAAACTCTTGATCTGAGATGAAAAACTGTGAGAATGTGAAAATATCATCACTAAGAGCCTTAATCAGATTCACAACACAGTGCACGTCTGATGTACAAAGCACCTTAAAGTTTCCCAGATGACAACTATTTCTAGAATACCACAATTTCTTCTTCCTCCAGCTCAAACTTTGCAGTATCCTATTGTAGCTAATTACCCAACATGTGGTTCACCCAGTACTGCTGGATAGAAAAGACTGGAGTCATTTTCTGCCATGGAGCTGCAGCAGTAGACGTATTCCTTCCCTAATTACATCTGGCATCCAGCCACTACTAAGTTTGACTTCATCATGAGATGGAGGTATTCTCTCGTCAATGACTTCTACTCAATTGCTCCACCAAGTTCTTTCCTACAGTCAAACTAAACTATGCATTTTGTAATCAGAGCCGGCTTTAATACTGGCTTGGACATATTACATGCTATTGTTCGATTCAATGGCCCCAGTCATTTGGGCACATTGTAGTTAATTCTAGCTGTCAACACCATTGTTTGACTGTTGACCACGTGTTCTGTTCTAATCCTGAGCCCCTTGATTGTTCAATTTGTCCTTTTCATTCTACTCTTAAGTGACAGGACACCATTCATGAGGTGTTCTACATAGTGGCTAGTGCTCAAATACTACACCTTCTATCTGTGCTCAATTGTTCATCGGAAAAAAACAGTGCAATGAAACACATCTTTTGGACGCCAAGTTATCTCCATTGAGGTGAGTCAAAACTCTCAAACTATGATTATACAGAATGTGTTTTTCTCCTGCCAAAAACACAAGATTAAGCATTGAGTGTCATTCAAAACATGTATACTTAGAACTTAAGGGGCATACAGAGCATAGTGCAAATGCAGTTTCTATGCTACTGTCTGGAGTAGCTATACAGTAACATAATACAAATTTAGAAATCAGTTAAAGTTAACATTACATGCTTGGAAGTCATTTCCAATCCCAAAGGGACTTCCAGATTTAAGCAAGTTGAAACAATCAGGGAGGCACCAGAAAATCATAACATGCACAGTTGGATGTGAGGTGTGTCCTCCGATATAATAATCTTTGGTTGAATTTTTTACACACAGAAGGTTAGACGGAGTGCAATAAAATACTTTTTTTCATAATGTTTTGACACAAATGGGGCATATCAAGGGATTTAAAGATGCCACTGTATTTTAGGGTACCAACACAATCGGTGTTTGACACATTATTGCTTCCTGTCTTTCCTATCTCAGAGCTAATTTAGGTTCACACTGTTTACGTCACGCTACATGCACGGACTTGACAGCTGAAGACCTTTTCCTTAGAGAAAATCTGATAATTTGTTCTAAACCAAGTTTCAAGTAGGGGTTAAAACCACAAGCTGTGTCAAAACAAACACTGCGATCAAAAGGCCACTGAGTAACTTAATTATTAGTCAATATAAATGACTTTGCCCACACCAGAGACCAAGTTTTAGTAATTATTACTTGCCAGCATTTATAGCTTAGTTGAACATTTTTTAAAGCATAATGGGAAGTTTGTTTGACTAATACAATGAGGGCAGAGAAGAGAGATTTTCACCAGCATAAGGTATACGCTAAATTAGAATTCCTGCTATTTCTGGTACCTCAAATGTCTTTAAGTCAAGTCAAATACCTCTTCACCTGAGTGTGGATCTTTCAAGCCAACTCTAACCTATACCACACAGATTTATTCAATACTACGCAGATGGTTTGTACATGTATTTCACATTTCCTTTATTCCCGCTGTAAACATTATTCATTTAGAGTTAATAGTGGTTTTCAGTTTCTTTCCTCTGACTTTGTCCAACTCTTTTCTGCTCAGAATCTGACGCATGACACAATGAAAACTTCCAAACCTCATCAATATACACTACTAAAGTGCAACTTTTCAAATGAATATTGTTCAACCAACTCTGCAGGCCCAAATTGGGACAGGGCCACCTCTCTCTCTTTCTCTACCTCTCTAACACACTCTCCCTAAGGCTCTCTCTCGCTCTTTCGTGTTCTTCACACACACACACACACACACACACACACACACACACACACACACACACACACACACACACACACACACACACACAATGCTCTCAGCTCTGAGTTCAATGTACCTTAAAAGAAGAACTACTTCAGTAATAGCAGTTACTTTAACCACATAGTCATTATAAGAATGCATTCTGGACAAAGAGCATTCAAACTACAAAGAAGCCGGCATTGCCAATAACTTTCAAAAGGGAAACAGGCTTCTTTATCTGGGACACATATAGACACAATTATTTCCTCAAAAATGGGCAGAAAATTGCAACACCATGCACACTGCAGACTTTGTGCATTTATCTCATTCTATCAAGAAAATAATCGTCCTACCAGTTTAGTTCAAACTGCTACAATCAGTTGTCATTACCATCCTCCTCCATTGTAATGTGTTATCAGAGTGGCCATCATTTGAATGGATCAAAGGATAATATCATTACTGCCATTATGGGTTATCATTACCAACTCTGTGGAACAATAGAGGAACTGCACACACCTAGTTACAATGTTTTTTATTACCTTTCTTCCATTCAAGTTATATGAATTTTTTTATACTTTACTTGATTTCACTGAAATCAGTTTGAAGAATATATCTTTATACATAAAGGTTACCTGTGCATCCACTAGAGTGGCGTTGGTCAAGCTCTCGTTGATGAAGACATGAACCAGGGCGGTGGCACAGAGAGAGGGGGCCCCACTATCATTGACCCGGACCACCAGGCGATGCAGACCTCTATGGCGCCGCTCCAGAGGTTCTGCCAGGGTGATTACTCCATTGGTGTGGCCAATTTCAAACAGCCTGAAGGGATTTCCCCCCACTAGAGCATAGTGAAGGTCTGCATTTGGGCCAGTGTCTGAGTCTAAGGCTGTTACAGTCCTGACAATTGTGCGGGCACTGCTTGCAGGTGGAAGGAGGGTGTAAGACTCATTGGTTGGAGAGGTGATTGAGGGGGCGTTGTCATTTTCATCCGTCACAATGAGCGAGACGGTGGCAGTGGCAGTTTTGCGGGGCTCCCCTCCATCCACAGCCCGGACACGGAAGGTGTAGGTGGAAAGCTTTTCACGGTCAAACGATGCAGAAGAGAAGATAGTCCCTGTGTTGTTCTCGATGGAAAACATCTCTTCTTGCTCTTTCTCGCCATCTTCTCCTTCCGCCTTCACTACCGCCTTCTTCTCATCAACTCCATCCATCTCTACAAACAGACTAAGTTCTGCGTTCTCGCCTTCGTCAGCATCAGTCACGGTGACCATGCCAACTGGGCTGTTGGCAAGCAGGTTCTCTTTCACGTAGAATGTAAAGATTTCCTGAACAAACTTTGGCGCATTGTCATTGCGGTCGGTCACCTGGACGACAACAGTGGCAGAGCCTTGTAGAGAAGGTGTACCCTTGTCCTTGGCAATGATCCGGAGTTCATACCTCTCGCGCTGCTCACGGTCCAGAACCCCAGTAGCACGGATGTCTCCATTATCTGCATCTATGTAAAATGGCCCGTTACCCGCAGGGTCCAGGGAGTATGCAATCTCTGCATTCTTGCCGCTGTCTGCGTCTGTGGCTACCACAGTGACTACCCTTTCACCAGGTGAATTGTTCTCAGCAAAGTGGACCTCCACAACGCTCTGGGCAAAGGTTGGGGCGTGGTCGTTGATATCTACCACTCGTACCATTAGTGAGCTGTTGCTGGACAGACTGGGGCTGCCAGAATCTACTGCCACAATGGTCACACTGTACTCTTTGGTGGCCTCGTAGTCCAGCAAGGCAGAAGTATGTAAGAAGTATTTTTTCTTATTCCTGTGAAAAATAATTGAAAAAAAAGTTTCAGGAATGTGGTTGCTACCCTAGATGAAGACAATAGAGATCTTGTCTGTGAAATGATTTTTAAAAAGCACTAATGCTGCTCTCTTTTAGTAAATTAGCGGACTTAACAGCCACCAGGTTGTTGATAGTCACTGTATTAGTCTAAGTATGTTCTCATACAGTATATGCTAACAAAAGGTCAGAAAATTATGACACATTTACTGTTTTTCATCCTGTCCAAGGTGATATCCTAAAATTCATTCTGTGGTGTGACGATTACAACGATTTGAAAGAAAGACAAGCCACAAAATCTGCCATTTAAATAGCAGCCACCAGAGTATTACTGGAATATTGGCTTGACAAGTTACACTTAATTGATTGTCACAATAGTTGTCAATCCATTTTCTGTCAATCTACTAATTGGTAATCAACTAATTATTCCATCTCAAATACGCTTTGTCTCTAATACACAATTCATTGTAAGAGATCTTTCTTCATGACTGCAGGCATCTGTAGAGAGACAATAATACTGGAGAAAATGTGACAGGTTTGTTAATGAAAACCAACTTATCGATATGCTGAAGACATTTATGATTATTATTTTGACTCAAGATTGCTTTAGTCAAGGTCAGCCCTACAGTAAATACAACAACTACCCTTAATGCACAAGTGTCATGAGCAGTAGCAGTGATATCCTAAAATGGCCATCACTATTTCCCTGACTCCCGTCATCCAATAGCTTTAGTAAAAATATCTTTTCATTGACTGGGGAGCACTGACCTTTACAGCCTGCACGTAGTATTATTCCTATAAGTCTAAAACCCTTGACTTTCATTAATATTTTTGCTCAAAGTTTATAGATTGTATGACATTCAAATTACTCCATAGCCTCAGTGAATGAGTGGCACCACTTGAACCAAGCTTAAATGAAATCTGCATGAAACAACACTTCACTCATCTCTGTATTCTCAGTGGAAAACTGAAATTGTATAATTCCTCCTAGAGTAGTAGTGTGGGTGAGACTTATAGCAACTGCATGGTGACTGTGTAATTGTCACGGTTAGAAAAAAAGTGGGATGAAAACAGTAAAATTGTGTTTAATACAAAGTTATGTTTAAATGTGTTAACATTTTGAAGAAATGTATACAGATACTTGAGAATTACCTACAAATTAGTCCGGAACGATCTTAAAACCAATATTTAAGTCCTTATAACCTCTGAATCATGGACTGTATAGTAGGAATTAAGAACAGATTGCTGAATGGTATATTAATGAGCCATTGGCTAATCACTATGGCTATTTTCTTAAAGAATAATAACCACTAAGTTTAAAAACAATTCTTCCTGGTATGTGGGAATGAAGTGCTTAATGGCACATATCCAAATGTTATTTGTTTATTATGTACATTTATTATTGTCCCGCACCCCACCTCAGGGGTAAGGTGGTGCATTATTCTGCGCTATTATTAATAAAACATCATTACTTCATGATTACCTTAACATTACTTACTAAAGAAAATGCATCTCCTTAACAAAAATGAGAGGAACTGATGATTAAGCACCTAGCTGCAATCTGTTTCAAGTAACTTATTATATAGTCCTTTATTCAGAATATTTCAGGAATTACTTATCAATAAACAGTTAGTTGCTTCCTTTCTGATGGATTTCTGTAACAA
The DNA here is from genome assembly GCF_013103735.1 of Etheostoma cragini. NCBI lineage: Eukaryota > Metazoa > Chordata > Actinopteri > Perciformes > Percidae > Etheostoma > Etheostoma cragini. Next base: position 16,581,320 of record NC_048408.1, read on the forward strand.
ACTGTGATGGTTTACCTTTAGTTTGGCTTACCTGTCAAAGGCTTCATCTGCAGGTAGGGGTGGGAGCACTGTTTCACCAGCAGGCTTCAATGTGAATGGGACGTCTCCAACAACTGTACACGTCACAGCCCCATTCTCTCCCTGGTCTCGGTCGGACACCTGTACCAGAGCTACTGGTGTGTCCACCAGTACGTTCTCTGGTACTAACGCTGCTCCATCTCGAACAGGGATCCGCCCAATCTTTCGGATCTCTACGACTGGCACATTGTCATTTTCATCCCGGACAGCCAAAATCACAGTGGTGCGGTCAGTGCGGGGTGGTTGACCCCGGTCTCTGGCTGTTACTGTGAACCTCAGCTGCGCTACATCTTCCCTGTCTATCCTGTGAAGGACGCTCAGCCATCCAGTTGCCTCGTCCAGCCGCAAAAGCCGCCTGACGGACTCCGTGGCTGCGCCAAAGACATACTCCACCTGCCCGTTGACTCCAATATCACGGTCTGAAGCTCTGACCTGGAGGACAGGTGTACCTGGAGGAGCATTTTCTGCCATTTCTGCCTCATACGTGGACCTCTCAAACTGTGGGCTGTTGTCATTCACATCAGTTATGGAAACACGAAGCAGGGCCTGGGAGGAACGGGGGGGGGTTCCCCCATCTCGAACCCTGAGGACGAGTTCATATGAATCTTTTAGCTCACGATCCAATGTGCCTTTCACAATGAGCTGTGGTTGTTTTTCACCATCTGGTATATCTGCAACTTGTAGTTCGAACACAGTGCTCCTGGGTCCTCCTCCAATATCTCCACTTCTACCCCTCCGGTCCCCAAGTCCATCCGCTCTAGCAATGGGGTTTCCTCCTGCTGTGCGTCTTGTTGAACTTGACCCAGAGGCACCATCTTGGATCAGCTCATAGCGGTCAATGCCATTTCGCCCAAAATCCCTATCTGTTGCTGTTGGCAGCAGGTAAAGGGTTCCTATTGGGCGATTCTCCTCAACTGAGAGCTGGAGCACAGGTGAGGGGAAGGAAGGTGTGTTGTCATTGATATCTGTTATGACCACACGGCCTTCAAACAGGTCTACCCAGCTCTGCAGTGGTCCAATCACTGACACCTCAAAGTCCAAGAAACACTCATTTTCATCAAATATCATCTGGCACTGCGGGAGCTTCTCTCTGTCAATGCGCCTTGGGCCTGTTGTCAGCTCACCTGTCACATTGTCAATCTTGAAGAACTCAGAGCCACTCTCCAGGGCGAAGGTGACATCCCCGCTGCCTGTACCTGCTGTGAGGCCCAGGTCGGCGGCCACGTTGCCAATCTTGACGTCAGGTGGGCCCTCCTCCGCCACCCGGTACCGGAGAGCTGAGTCGGCACCCGGTAGCTGAGTCAGCAGCTGCAGCACTAAGACCACGAGGCTGAGAGCCTGCGCCGCGGAGGAGTGCACTGCACCAAGCCTCTGCATGGCTCCTTCTTCCTCTCGCCTCTCTCCTTACCGTTGCCTGCCTCTGAGCTGTGGCTTGTCTCTTCTTTATTGGTGTTTTGTGGTCTGGTGTAACTCACAGCGTGGGTGTTTTATGTAGACCTTTCTTACTTTCTCGCTATCGCTCTCTGCGGACTGGCGCCTGAGGTCCGGCGAAAAGCTTCCACACTCTCACCGTAGTTCACTTCAGCGGTGCAGGCTTTCTTTATTCTTCTATTTTAGGCTACTGAGCGGTGCTTTTTTTAACTTCTATAATAACAATTTCGTTGTCTTGCTGGGCTGTTGACGTCATAAAAGATATCAAAAGATCCATCATGCTGCGAAAAAACAAACAACTCGTTCATCAGCCTTTGATTAATCCTCTTCACTCTTTCTTTCTCGTAAACCGGAGAGCTATCCCACTGTCACACGAGGACGCGCATCAGTACATATTGTCATTTGTGAGTTGTTTTTATTCCAGTCACATTTGGGACAGCGGCTTTTCTCGCGTTTTTCACAGTTAGAAACTGCAATGCAGCACCACACAAAAGGAAGAAGAAGAAAAAAACACCGCACAGCTCTCCGGACGCCGAGTGAAAATTAACTCAACATCCCCAGCAGAGGACTGAAAATCTGTTTGAAAAAAAGTATTTGAGGTGCTGCTACTGGATCTTTTCTTACCTTAAGATCCAGCTGCGTTGTCCTCTTTTTCCCGCAGTGGAGCAACGTGCCAAGCCGTCAGATTCCTCCACGCAAGTTATGAGAGCGAGTTTCTCACAATATTTGTCTTCTTCGTATGAAACGGAAAATTAGGGCTTCTCCTGATGGTCTAAAATTGAGATTCCAATATCATCATCAGTTCAGCGTATGTAGCCTGTGTTCGGGATGGAGGTCTCGGTGATGGACCGAGTGTAGATGCGTCTTTTTCCAAGAGTCCCGCATTCTGTCTCTCTCTCTCTTTCCTCCACATGCGCCTCCTCCTCCTACCCCTCTTGCTTTTTTCTTCTCACCTGCACTGCTTGGGACTGCTGCTGCCGGTCTCAAGTGATGCTGCAGTCTCTCTCTCTCTCTCTCTCTCTCTCTCTCTCTTTCTCTCTCTCTCT
>NC_048408.1:16583974-16609539 GCF_013103735.1 Etheostoma cragini
AGGGAACTCTCTGTACCAGCTATTAGTGAACAGTTTATGGCTGGTAGAGAGTAGGCCTAAACAAACACTGACAAACTGCTGAGGGGTGACATCTCTCTCTGTCTGTCTCTCTCTCTCTTGCTCCCTACATGACATTTCCACGATTTTCTATTTCTTTTTCATCTTCAGGAGGAACCAAGAGGCGTGTGTGTGTCAGAGATAAGTAACAAAGTACAAATACTTTGTTACTGTAGGCTACTCAAGTAGATTCTTTTGATATTTTTACTTTAATTTTTAATTATTTTTGGGCAACTTTTTACTTTTACTCCTTAGCCTACATATACACAAATATCGGTACTTTCTACATTTCACAAAATTGCCTGCTAATTTAGTTTTGGACAAGAGGTCGTCTATCAGGTGTCATTTTAAGTAGGCCTACATCTCGGAGAACAGCGCGGACACCCGCCTCACATCGCGAGCGGGCGCGCACGCCACACGCAGATGGTTCTGGCTATACCGAGAAAAAACATAGACAGTTAAAGAAGTGGACCAGAGAAGGAGGGCATAGGTTGACGTTAGGAGATAACATTGGCACAAGCTAATTGTTGCTAAATAACATGCTAGTTAACATTAGTAATTAAACCTAAACAGCTAATGGAATCCAAACTGTATGCGTGCTTTACCTAACAATTCGGTGATTTGCTGACTATGCGACGGTAAGTGTCATGTCATCAGCCTATTTTTACAAAAACGTCTGCTAAGGAGCCATAAAATGAGGTACAAGGTAATGGAGCCTTTTATACATTGTCACGTTTCTTTAGAAATAAACAACGGACAAATAGAGTCTTGAAACGCTTCAGGTGTAAAGTTATTCACTGTCAGAATGGCGCCAAAATGAATGGCAGTCTATAGGATGCTAACTGCAGGTGATGGCTTGGTAGCAAAAAAATGGAGCCATGGGAGCTACGCCTACAGAGAAAAATTCAAGAGAAAAGAAAAAGAGACTAGCTGTCCGGAGGATAATCAGTTGAGATTGTGTGTTTGTGTTTCTTGAGAACTGGAAGTCATATAACTTACGTTGTCAGTTCATTTAAGCTTGTTGTATTGGTCTATCATTCCTGTACATTTAAAGTAGGCTAAGTTAGCTAAGGATTTTGTTGTTTGTGTTCTTCACGTGTTAGCTAGGTTGCACGTTGCTTGATTCTAATAAAACATCAAAAGAGAGAAGGTGGTTTTACTAAGCTGAGAAAAAAGCCTTCTCTTACTTTGCTCCATGATCTTAGATAACTTGCAAAACTTGCTCCATCTAATGATCTAGTACCATTAAATGATTTTAAGGCCATGGTAAAATGCCATGTAACTCAAAAATGTTACTTCCACATGTGACTTGTTCCTTTCCCTCTATGTGTGATGCTTGTTGGTTTGTGAAAAGAGATTTCAATCTCAAGAGACTTCCTAGTTAAATAAAGGTTAAATAAATAAAGAGAGAAGTTGTCTCCGTCCGTGTTTTAACAGACACACCTGGGGTCAAGTTGGAAACCAGTATCAACTTTAAATACAGTCCTAATCTAGTCCTCACTAACACGTTTCAAATAATGTCACTGGACTTACTGTTATTGTTGTTTGGGTCATCATTACCATATTCAATCTAATTGACACTTGACGCACCACTAAGACGACTCGACAGATTCTGCGGCATTTACCATTCATTTGCGACAAATCAGTGCAGCTTGACCGTGCTAACGTTACCACATAGGGCCTAGTAGTATGGACGGCAACATGATTTAAAATGAAGAAAACAGAGATCCAGAGATTTGGAAGACAAGCAGCAAGACATTCCCAATCATCCTCGGCCTTATCTGGGAGATGTTTGAGATAGCATCGAGAGTGACTACTGGCCCATGTGCTGCGGAACTTCTTCATAGGTGTCGGTATAGTACTTGTTGGAGCTAAATCCTGCTCCGGTCTCAGGGTTCAGTCAATTACTAGTCAGAATCTCAGATGATGATGTGTAAATCCTTTTTATTACGTAGGATATATCCTAGAGTCAAAGTTACATGGATCAAGCTATCACAGCTCTCTCCTTCCTCTCTTGCACCCTGGTCTTTTTTGCTAAATGTATAATGTAAATCCCACACAATGTTTAAGCACATTAAGAACATTCAACATTTTAAATCTCAACATAATTCATATTTTATGCTTTATTTTCTTTACAGAAGCTAAATCTGAGCCCACAAACATACATGTTTAAATTTTAAGGGGAAGAATAAAAAAGAGAAACTTGATCTGTAAGTTCTCACAGAATCACAACTGAATTCATATCTTGCTGCTCAGTGAGAATCTTATTAACCTGGAGTCCCAGTCACTGTCACATTAATCATATTTGTGATGTTTTAGGCCCATTGGCAGACATCCATTTAAAATCTAAGTAATGGCATATAAAGAGCATGTTTTCATGTCCACTGATGTTTCTCAGCGTGCTTTCTAGCAACATTTGTGTGGTCCTGAAAGCTTTGCATAAACATTTGCATGGCTACTTTAACTTATATACTTTAAGTAAATTTCCAAGCCTGTACTTTGTTACTTTTACTTGAGTAAAGAAGTTAATTTAGTACTTCAGGGGCATTGTCACGCACCCGATCCAAGCGCACACACGCCCTCTCTCGTTTGACCTACGCAGGTTTTATTTCCCTCTAAATCAATTGTGGGAATTGCCCTTTGGTGTGTGTCCGTGCATGCATGTGAATTTTAGGCAGAGGGAAAAGAGAGACAGTTTTAAAGAGAGCTTTAGCTTGGGTCAGGTTAGTTCACTTTTACTTGAGTTGATTTCAGATTTGACCTAATGCAAAAAAATCATCTAAAATAAATATTTTGGACCAAGCATACTGTTAACCTATCCAACCCATTAAGGTATAATTGAGCATGAATCCTCTTTCATCAGCAAATGAACTGTCATTTCAATTTGCATACAGAATGAAAAATGAACAGTGGTGTGTGTGTGTGTGTGTGCGTGTGTGCGTGTGTGCGTGTGTGCGTGCGTGCGTGCGTGCATGCATACGTGCCTGTGTGTATTATGGCAGGATGTTCTTTGGAGAAAACATTACCTGGGATGACATCCGTTCTAGCCTAAAACCCTAATCTAATGTTTGTGCCATTACAAAAGAGGATCACTGCTTCACCACATGGTCTACAAGAATAACAGTGGAAAAAATTAAGACAAGCATGACATACATATTTGATAGCATTTGGCAACTGCAACTGTTTCAAGTTCAAGTGAAGTATCAGGGATAGGGATCAAGTTTGTCAATTATACTGAAGACATTTTGTGCTAATTTCGCAGGCTATTTAAGGTCATTGTTCTTAGATAATAGACTTGTGGATATGTGTTCATCTAACGGAGGTTCATCCATTAGAGCTCGACCGATAAATCGGTGGGCCGATGTTAGGCACTTCCAGAGCTATCGGTATCTGCATATATAATGACCGATAAAAAAAAACACAGTTTTATTTACATTTTTGAATATTCATTCATCAGAATCATGTATAATGACAAATAAATGATTCTGATAAATGGAATTTTTTAAATAATAAAAACGGACTGTCCACCATGTTATCAGTGTTGGCGTTGCATGATTTGTCCACCAGATGGCGCTCGAGAACATCCCTTTTGTCAACACTCACAAATATTCTGTATCGTTGGGGCTAGATAAGCTCTTTTTTGTTGCAACTTCCACTTTAGTACCCTGATTTCAAACTGCTGATAAAACCAACAACTTTCATACAGTATTTGAATGTTGATTAGACAACAGCACCTGTCATTTTATGTCGCCATCACTTTCCGGTTCATGGGCTGAATCCCACAGTTATGTAAGTTGTTTTTAATTTAAAGGATAAGTTTGCCATTATTTATTGACATATTTATCTTGTTGTCACTGATCCCATGGCTAACAACGTACCAGATCGAATTACTAAACATCTGTCTTTCCCTCTCTGTGGCACTCAGTCACAAGCCCAATGGTTCCTTCTGAAGGTGTAAGTCTTTGAAAACAGGTTACAACTCAACAAGTCCTCAGTTGGTAACTATTTTCAGCTGCAGATTAAAACACATTTGGTGTTCTAGTGATATAACAACAGCAGGAAGGTGTAAAAGGGATTGACTCAAAATAAAGAAGTGTCCGGGTTCATCATAATAACGAACATGTCATCCAGTGCAAACATGTCATCATTTCATTGAAATTTAAAAAAAAATAAAAATGTAGAATGTCTTATTCTTTGTATATTAACAGCTATGCATATGTTTTAAGTGATCAAGTGTTTAAAAAAATGAATATTCTAATCATTTTGTTCCTTAGCTAACCACTGCAAGTTACTACTCCTATTAAGCATATTTTAAACTGAAATCATGACCCTCAACAATAGAGGTGTGAACAGGAGAATCTCATACAATCAGGGACAGAAAAACAGTCAGTAACATAGGGAATAGTTTGATGCAACATTAGTGAAGTACTATTATATTATAATCCATTTTATTTTGATGTCAGCATTGACTCCAGCACAGCTGAAACTCACCCAGCTCAAAGTTCACTCACCTACAATCTATATCTGTAACTACTATTTCACTGAAAATTCTTCAGTTTCCTCTCATTTTCAAAATAAAAAGCAACACAATGGAGCATTGCTTATTTTTTTTATTTATTGCTGTTTTGGTGCAGGTACACACATGAAATTCTGCTCTTAGATTCGAGCATCTATACTTGTAGTGCACTTCTGGCACATTTAGTTGTTAGTACTAATGATAAACCTCTAATTAGTTTCTCTGAACTGTTCTATCCATGGATGACTCTGTATTGAAGGCCGCAATGACTACAAGCCTGTCGCTGTGACAGTGGTTGAAAAGACATTTGACAGTCTTATGTAGACCCACCTGAATCAAGTCACAGACCACCTACTAGAGCCTCTCAATTCACCTCCTACAAAGACCAGTAGATACAGTACATATGCATGCCCAGGGATATATGGAAGGCTCCTGCCTGGTGTTGGACTGAAGCTCAGCATTCAGTGCTTTGATCCATGAACTGCTTCACACTAAGCTCTTCCAACTCACCATGCCTGCCTCCACCTGTCATAGGATCAGAAGCTTTCTGATAGGTAGGCGAGAGAAAATGAGGCCGGGAAAAGCCAAATCCAATACCCTGACAATCACCATGGGTGACCTCAAGGGATGTGCGCTCTTTCAACTCTGGCAACCCCAAGAACGATGAGCAAAACATGCTCAAAACAGTGGAGAAGAGGGCTGACTTGAAAAGGAGCTCCGCATCTCTGCATGCCTTTATACTCAGAAATGTGATGGATACTGTGGCCTTCAAATTCCTTCCAACCAAGGTTAAAGCTAAGTAGAAATCCTATTAATACTCTATTGCAAAAAAGGAGGAAATGTATCTGTTGGTTAAGTTCTACACATAATTACTGACTGTTTGGTAAGTCTGTGCCACTAAAGAGGATACAAAGAGCCTACTATCAGTTTTTCAGAAAACTGAATTTAAAAAAAACAGAGACAAAGACTGGCGTATAGAGATGATGAGGTCAGGCAGTGATGGAGCTTAGACAGATATAACTTAAGGTGGGACAAAGTCTGGTTGAAATCTTCAAGCCAAAATAAAAGGGGTTGCAATAGCAGAATGTGAGAAGTGGAATGAAGACAGTTGTACTGGTGAGGCAGACAGATTTGTAAAGGGGTGCTTTAGATCACAGAAAACCAAAAGGATTGGGCTACAAAAAAGACCTGAAAAAGAAAAAAAAAGACCTGAGAATGTGTGTGTGCTGTCACGTTTTGGGGTGGTGATGGTGCTGTGGAAATGACACATTCCTTTGGTGTGGCAGATCTGGGTTCAATTCCCACTGCGATTCATCAACCAATGTGTCCCTGTTCAATTGTAAGTTGTTTTGGATTAAAGCTAAATGACATGTAATGTAATTTGCTTGGATTAATGACAAGATGGACATTTTACGAGATTAAAGGTAAGTGTTACAAGAGTGGCGTAAGTTAGAGTCAGAAAAGCAGGTGCGTTGAGTGAGTTAGTCAGTGGTTTGGTCGAGGAAGAAGGAGAGCAAGAGTCAGTGAGAGTAGCTCAGTAGTGTAGCTATAGAGTGTATTTCATTAAAATATTGATTTTTGAAGTGTGTAAATACTTTCCTATCCTATCCTGTTCCTATCTATTTAAACTGAGCTTCATCTTGTACTGCTGCATCCACTTTGCATTTGTTGTTGTATGCGGACTGCTGACTAGCTGTGCACATGCCCCTACATGGCCCTGTATACAGTTATGCATACATCACGGTTGTTACGCCTATATCTCTGATGGTAACTTTAATGTAGCTGAGTTAGTTTGTATGAAAGATAGATGGGTTTACACATGGTGAGGTTGTAAAAACAAACCCCAGTTTACATGCATTTAACATTTAACATACATTCAATAGTTTAACAACTGTTGGATGCAATTGGTCAAATCTGTGTTATCGTGAGCAAATGAATTGCATTCCCGCACAACGTACAGTAAGTGTGCAACAGGCATGTGGATCACTGCTTAATTCCTTTTGTTGGTTCAGATGAGTTCATGTGTACATGCTCATGTGCATTTAAGGCAAGTTGACAGTATTTACCTAAATTTGAGTTATTTAGATATTGGAAATATTTTAGTATTTGGAATGTTTGAGTATTTAAGACTATTTTGAAGATACTTGAGATATTTTAAGATTTAAGTGTTTTTAAAGTTAAATAAATTTGAATTGATATTTGAGACTTTGCAATATTTAAATATTTAAAGTATTTTAGTGAGTTGAGATAATTTTAAATTTGAGAAATAATAAGTATCACTGACATTTAAAGGTGGCAATTGAAAGTATGGTTTACTAGAGAGTTTACAGTAACTCTGTAGTACCTGTTTAAGGACTAGTGTGCATATTTCCACCAAAAGAGAGGAAAGGGAATTATTTTTTGTTTACTAGAATTGAATTTTAGGAAAATAAATACTTTATTTCACTTGTATTATTATTATTATTATTAGTTTGGAATTTTTAAATACATGAAGTTGTGACTTGTGTTTTATGTGTACAGCAAAGGTACACAGGGTGGAGAATTACTCTTGAGTTGATAGTAAATTAACTGATGGCGCTGTTCCCACAGCCTGCACATTCTTCTGATGTATGCTCTGGGGGTTTGCCCTAGGGGACATGTACAGTAGTTTTCTAAAATCACATATGTACTCAATGTTTTAACTTTCATGTATTTGGAGAATAGATTTCAAGTTATTTTGTCATGTATTTTTCTCCCAGGGGGCAAATTCAGCGTCTATAACCCCTGTGAATGTTTATAAGGAGTTTCCGTGTGGGGTTCATTTTCAGCGTTAGTAGGATGGAACAAGTGCAAAGACTCCACCAATTCATTATAACATACGTGAATTCAGAATCTCAGAAGTGACCCTATAGAGATAGAGAGAACAGAGAGAAATGGCTCTACTTTCCTTTCTCACTCAGCCAGTCTCACCTCCACATGCATGCATGTGCACTCACACAGCACAAAATTATAATGGAGGAAGTGGAAATGCTAGTCATCTCACACATACACAAAACAAACGTGAAATTTAAATCCATACATAATTGCACATGTGCTATTCTTGTTTCCTGTTACAATCTCACTTGCTTCAGTCAGACATGCAAGCCTACACACACACACACACACACACACACACACACACACACACACACACAAAAGTCACTTTACCTACTGTACGTTATTTACTAGCGATCCTAGTTATCCTTTCTCTCTGAGTCCCTCTCCAATGCTTCTATCATGTTGTCTATGAAAATGTCTCTAATCATTTTCCTTCTTTTACTGACAAGATACAAAGTAAGGTTTAAACATAAATAATTTAAATATTTTTTCATTTGCTTAACGCATCACAAGTCAGCCAGCTTTGCTGAAGTGGAAAGCGTACAGCGTACAGAAATGGCATCCATAAAGCTGCGAAAAAACTGTCAGCATTATTTTGAAAAAAATCCAGTCTATTGCCAGTGTTTTACAGTATATACAATATGCCTGCAGTTCCACACCATCCAAGTTAAAACATTTTTAATATAGTTTTTGATGAAACTGAATTCAGAATAAGACTAACACACAAATCCGATGCCTGTTTTCAACTGTTTTAGAAAGCAAATAGCCACATTTTTATTTTAATTTCCACCCAGTTATTACAACACATACAAAAGTTATTTCCTGCTGCAAGAACTGATCCTCCCCGTTTATGGTCAACAAACTCCTCTTGCAACTCAGAAAATACCTTTAAAGAAAACACAGATGCTGGTTACAAGTCCTTTTGGGAAGTAAAACAAACATTAAATAATCATTATTTACTCTCTTCACCCAGATTTGTTTTGTTAAACTTCCAAATGTGATCATGTTTTCTTGTGTTTTTAAACATTATCAAAATAATATCAATACATTGTTTTAATTTGAAAAACAAATATGCAAAAACAAAGTAAAAAAACCTTATGTAATATTGACGTTTTTATATATAAAGTATTTATATAAGGAGTGAGGGGTGATTTATACTCAACTATTGCTTCTTTTTTTAATCCATTTAAGAATAATAATTTAAAGAAAACACACACACACACACACATACACGCACGCACACATGCACACACACACACACACACACACACGCACATGCACACACACACACACACACACACACACACACACACACACACACACACACACACAGTCTCTCACCTCTCAATAATAGTTTAATTCATGCAGTAGCAGCCTTAGTCTTAAACTCTCAATTTCTGTGTTGAATAGCTCTCCCAGCAGTGCCCCTGGAACGACATCAGCTTTGGATAAATGCTGACGGACTGAAAAAGCAGCTGAGTCATTCTTAATGAAGATCAGGAAGCTTTTCCTCCTTTCCTTCTTTCCCTCCATCATCAGAATAACAAGCATGCTGGCGTAGACAGCATAGGCTTACCCCAGTGGAAACTTACTGCTACAGCTCTAGCTGTCCAAAAGTTACAGACCGTAGGCAAATAAAAGGCACGACCAGAACAGACTTTTACCTCCCACACTTCACCTTTATTTATCAAAACAGGTTCTCCCCCCTCCACGGATGTCAGCACTTGATTTGCATCGTTCAAAATCTCGTAAGAACATTGTTGAGTCAAACTGTAAGGGTGGCTGCAGAGTGACCGCTAAAGTAGTAGAAGGGAAGAAAAGTCAAAGAAAAAGAGTCTATTGAATCAGCAGGCTCTAAATCTTTTGTAGAAGATATCCTCGCAGCAGAAATCATAGTTTATTGCAGTCACAATCCCTTGAGGAAAGAGCAAACTGTGTACACTTGGCTGCAAATAATATATATTGACATCTGCGCAAATATTATCCCAGGCATGAAACAACATTTGCAGTTAAACTTTGAAATTTTGACAGTGTAGACCAAACCGTATGTCACAGATTCAATCATGCATGGAGCAGAAACTAAGCGCTGTTGTCAGGCAGCTTACATAAATCTTGGACAATGTTTGCAGAAAGTAAACCAACTAAGTAGCGGAATCGTAGGCCTAGAATGCAGATTACAATAGCTTAGAAATTTCTGCTTGCTTTTATGTCAGCAGTTGATACATTTAGCCTCAATATGCATTTGCATTGATTTAAATTATCCCAAATACTTGTTAAAAAAAAGTGACGGCAAACTTGTCAACCAGCCAGATGATTTTCAGGGTGACTGGTGACAGCTGCTTTGGTGTTGGATTTAAGAAGTCAACTTGAATAACTCCTTGCACTTCAGAACATCAGTGCTTCCAGGTCGAGCTAAAGGAAAGAAGATGTAGCCTACATGTGAAACTGTAGTCAGTGACGCGATAACAAACATCAGTGTATGAAATGATTGAAAAAGATAAGAGATGCTGAGGAAAGTCACATGCTAGAAAGTGATGATCTTGTCTGACAGTGAGAAGAAAAAAAAGTGTCGGCGGTTGAAGGGAACATATTATGTTCTGTAATGAATGTGCTGTAATCCTGGCAGTGTTGATCTCATTATTTGTTTATTTCTCCCACACCTGCCTAGACATGCCGTTCACAATGTTTCCACTCTTCATTAGTAAGGAGCTACTGCTGTGCGCTAATGCATGTACTCGGCTGATGTTCATGTCCTGGGCGTTCTGTGTCTGTTTGTGTGTGTGGCTCAGTGTCTGTTTGTGTGTGTGGCTCAGTATCTGCGTATGTGTGTGTACACGCTGGCATATTTTTTCCTTGTGATTAAACCCCTGTGGTGAAGCGATACCACCCGTGTCTCTGCAAAATCCTCCCGTTTTTGACCTTTCTGTCGAATGTGCACACACGCACGTACGCACACTCAAACACACGCACACACACGCACGCACACACACACACACACACAAATGCGTCACATGCACACGTGTCCACACAAACTGGTGATGGATGGTGTTATTACCTGAAGCTTTTGAGGGGCAGAAATGTGCTTAAGAGAACAAACACACCTGCCTGTTTGTGCTACATCATCAGGAATTAACACTCAGATTCAAACACACACACACACACACACACACATGCACACAGAGACAGACACACTCATCCAACATATACAATATTCTTTGTTCTCACCCTATTTTGTTTTCAGCTTCTCCTCACGCACACTCTGTCACCTGTGAAAATTATTCATTAATGATTTATTGAGAATCACACAAGTCACCCAAGCTTAAGAAGCTAAATTAAGCTTTGCATTTCTTACAGGGCATTAAGTACAGATAAACACACTCACATACACACATATACTGTACATTTTTAGTGCACTTGATGTTGCCAGAATGGATCTGCATTAGGGCATTTTAGCACCCTGGATGACCTTGCTTTGTTGCTCGATGGAATAAACACACCATGAGGAAGAAAACGATTTTTTTCTGTGGGTTAATCATGCCGCAGGTAAAGTGATGATTCAAAATGTATATCATTTTGCTGATAATCCACATCTTAATAAAGACATATTGCTTTCATTCGTCTCTGTCTTGTTTTTCCCCTTTCTGTCTCCCCCTTTCTTCTTCCCTCTGTCTCCCCCATCTCCATTTTTTGCTGATTGCTTTGCACCATTAATATTTCATGTGCAATGTGGCTCTTTTGGATAGTGTGAGCATGTGTATGTGCCCCGGTGAGCCTGTTTGTGCGCGTGGATACGCGTGTCTATGCCTCCATAAGTGCACGTTTGTGTTTGTGTGTCTGTGCCCAGTATCAAATTCTGCTCTCACAGCTGTCGGCTAGTCTCAGTTTGGTTGTGATCTGTCTGTCTACCTCTCAACCTTCAACCTCTCCTGTTTCACTCTCTCTCTTCTTTTCTTCCGAGTTTTTTTTAATCTGCATCCCACTGTTCTGCACCCCCTCTGTTGCTTTTTCCAATCTTTTCATTTTCACTGCTTCCTTGTGTTTTTTTCTTCAAAAGCATCCTCTTGCCTTGCTCCCTCGATGTCCTCTCCATCCCTCCCATTCCACTCCCCCTTTTTTTTCTCTTGCATTGAATGTAGTCTCCGGCATTACTCTTCTGTTTCTCTCAGTCATTCTTTTTTAAAATACTTCCTTGATTCTCAGTTTTTTCGAATCTTTCCTTTTACTTGTAAAATATATGTATATTTAAAAAGAAAATGGCATAATCCATTAAACAGAAGTGTAGTTAGTTTCTATAGAAGGTATTTTAAGTAGTGGTGGAGGAAATACTCCAAGCTGAACTTGATTAATAACTCTGTTACAAGAGTCCTTCATCCAAAATTTGAATTAAGTAAAAGTAGAAACGCGTTAGCATCAAAACATAATACAAAAAGTAAAAGAACTCATTATAAGGAAGGCCCATTTCAGAACAATTATTTAATTATTAGTATTAATGCCCTAACATGTACATAACTTAAGTTGCAGCAGGTAAAAGTGGAATTGATTTTTCACTTTATATTACTAAATGGCTTAGTCTTTTGTTGTCCATATTAATACATCATAATTGATTTGTTGATCCTATTTTTTAATGTGGAACTTAATCTTCAAAGTAACACGTTGTCAAATACATTTTCTAAAGTAAAAAGTAAAACACTTGCCTCTGAATTGTACTGTCGAGAAGTAGCAAAAAAATCTAAATACTCTAATAAGTAAAGTGAAATATATCAAAATTGTACTCAAGTACAGTATTTGAGTAAATGTACTTAGTTTCTTACATTTATAAATATTGAATGAAAACATTTTTCACTCCCAGTATTTTTGTTCTGAAGGCCTAGCTAGACTATGAACATGGATACAGTGGTGAAGAAGATAGAAATTGGGGATTTGTGATATATACGACGATAAAGTGTAACGATGTAAAAGAGTCAATGTCAGTCTCTCGTTATAGGCCGTTGCGTGACAGTACTCACTGTACATTTCTTGATAGAGTACTGCCGGGAGAGCGAGGCAGCGACAGCAGTTAAGTGACAGCCTCATATTTAACAGCAGTGATATGTAGGATTGGATTCAACCTCTACAGCAAATGAGAGGGGACACAGTTTTTTAGAATAGTCTTTGAGTGTGGTTAGAGATATATACACTTAGTCAATCTCACATGCAAAGTTCTCCTAGTAAAATGCTACTGCAACTCCGAAAAGTTCAGAGGTTGGAACGGCTTTATATTGCCTGTTGTAAAGTATCTTAAATGTCTCCTTAGGCAGTCCTCCTAGCTGGTGTGTGTGTGTGTGTGTGTGTGTGTGAGTGTGCGTGCGTGCGTGCGTGCGTGCGTGTGCGCGTGCGTGTGCGCGTGCGCGTGTGTGCGCGCGCGCTTCAAACGCCTCCTGCTGATTACAGGCACACACTTTTCCCTGCACCTTAATGAACAAAATCGCCACTGACACACACACTTTATTACCCTTGTCTCTCATTATGGAATTTCTGTGCATGCACCCCTGTGAGTGTGCGTATTCCTGCTAGTGTATGTGTAAATGTGTGCCAGTGCGTATGCATTAACTGTGCTCCACCGTGGGCCCAGGCATGTGATTGGCTGTGGATGAGAGCTAGGGTTGGCACAGCAACATTTCCGCAGAAGGCCGTAAAGCAGTAGGCCTGGAGCGCAGGCAGCATCTGCCCCATGGCTGCTGCCAAGACGGACACACACACGCACACACACACACTTAGATGGATAGATTTAAGTAAAAACTCATGCAGATTGACATACATGCATTGACACACACTTGATAATTCACAATCTCTCATTTAACCCTAGCCAGCCCCCTGTCCCTCATGCCAATCTATCCTCTCTCCTAACATTCGTCTGGCATTCTCTCACTTTGCTGACCTCTCTCTGCCTCTCCACTTCTATCCCTGCCACAGTTTTGTCCCTCCTTAAGCCATTTATCTCAGTCTCATATTCAATTCTCCAGCCCTTTATTCTATTTGTCTTTCCTTTCAGCTGTCGTTTTCTATCACTCGCACTGAGGTAAACTGTGTCTGTCGACCCACTTCTCCAACGCGGTGCTCATTTTCTTCCTTCTCCACCTTTCCTGTCCTGTGACAGCAACACACACTCATCATAGGCCTGCCCCCATTTCATAACACACACACACACACACACACACACACACACACACACAGTCACTGCTCTACCACCCACGCTTGGGCTGTTGTGGCCAGGAGATTCTGTCATAACTCAAAGGCTGACCTTTCATAAGCCACTGCTTCAGACAGATGAATAGCCCTATAGCGAGAGAGAGAGTTTGGGTTTGATCAGTGAGCATGCTATTGTTTGTGCATGTGTGTGTGTTTGTGTGTGTATGTGGGACGTGGTAATGTATCATGGGCTTGAGCATGTGTATGTGTATGATAGTTGTTGTTCTTGTGCATGTGTGTGCATGCCATACCTCTGTGTGTTTGTGTGTGTGTGTGCATGTGTGCGTATATTGGTGTGTGTGTGTGTGTGTGTGTGTGTGTCTGTGTGTGTGTGAACTGTATGGATAACAAGAACCTTCAAGAAAAAAGTAAATCAGAGCTATACAAGTAAACAAAAACCTTCTCCTCTGCATTCATTTTGTTACTTTTTTCATTTGTGCGTTGATGTAAATAAATACTTAAATAAATAATTAAAATGTGTTTATATTTTTTGGCATAAAAGACCTTAAAAACTGTGTCGCCTTGTTTATCACAGTGTGTGGAGGACAAACTTTACGGAGACTCTTTTTGTTATCTGAGGCCCTCTGGACATGTTCAGTACACTATACCTAATACGACTTCTGTCCCACTATTTCCACATCAAAGGAGTTTTAGTCTCTATCTCTCTTTTTCTGTCTCATTTTCTACGTCTACCATATACAGACACATACGCCGGCATATGTACAAACCCAAGTGAATATAGAAATCTGCATGAATGTGGCACATACATGCAAACACATGTAAGATACTAGACTGAAAGCCCTGTTTTGCTTTGCCTGTTTTTCTTTTACAGAGCAAATTAAAAGGCAAGGTGGTGATTTGGGTACGTGGGATCTTTTTTGGGAGGCTTATGAGCCTAAATGTTTGCACCTGCCTGTTGTTACTGTAATTCTTGTTTCAAACAAGAAACCTGGGACAATCCTCTAAACTTCAAACAATAATGCTTCACGATTCTCAGCTTGACTAAATACTGTTTCACAGGACTACGCCACACGATAACACTTTCCACTTCAGGTCTGTCTTACTCTGTCTCCATGATATCTACAAAAGCCATGGTAACAACGTTGCCATGACCACCTTAAACCACTGGCAACAGAGTACATATTGGTAAAGTCAATAGAGCTAAAAATTATGCTAAAGATTATTATCCGAGGACAGAGTGTGACTGATTATTTTAAAATGCCACTTTTTAGACTTTTTTTCAGGCAGAAACATGCAACAAATCATAAACACACACACACCCACACCCACCCACCCACCCACCCACACACACACACACACACACACACACTCATAAGTAGAGATAAATTATAGATCATGCTCCCACTCAGAGCTTGTGCCTGTGCAAGACCGAGTTTTTGGACTAAAATGCTGAGACAGCGTCTCATCTTGGTCAAAAGTGAGCCAAAACTTGTCAAAATGACAAATAGATGGACAGTTAAACATTTACAGTAAAGTTTCAGTTTGACTGATAATTCGAAAAGAAGGCATGTACATAATCTATCAAAAAAGACCATCTACAGTAAGACATTGTAGTGCAGTGTACTTTACACTGAAGACATAGTTAACTTCTGTGATGCATGTGACATACTCCTTTAATCGCATGTGATAGGTGCTTTTTTTTCTCAGCCAGCCAACTATAAAAAGGTCTATAATAGGTGTTTGAGCCCAAAGGTTTTTTCTCATCTTGTGAGCTTTTAGCTGTTAAAATATACACTGAGGAGGAGTTCAACAAGTTCAAAGCAGAGATTTTGTTTTGCACATTTAAGATAAAATACACCTTTATTACTGTAATCCGCAGCGAGGAAATTAAGTTATTGTAGCTGTGCATTGGAAACAACAACAAAGTGTAAAAAGTCAAAAATAATAAGAGGTACATAAACTAAAATAGAATAGAAACTATATTGAGTATTTGGAGGCAAATTACATGATTAAGTGAGTGGTGATGATGAAGTGACCAGAAAAATCAGCATAAATCTTGTAGACACGTTTCTGTGTCTTGTTTTTGTAGCTCACATTTTGGTAGAATTTTGAGGGTTCAACTATTGGCTTTTTCACCATAAATTTAGAGCAAGTGCTTCTTGTGTCATGTTACTTGGAGGCAGAGGATAGTTTTGGACCTGTACACATCTTTGCCACTTACTCTATGTTCTTTTAAATACATGCGTACAGTTCCACCTAGAGAAAGTACAATACCCTGCCATTTCTCATCCAAACTAGATCTAGTTCCAGGAACAAATCACTGGATGACTGTGGGTTTTACTTTTTTAAAGATTCAGCTCTGATGTTCCTAGTACAGCAGGCTGGGTGGAAGACATATTGTATTGCGAAAACAACACTCTGTCGTGTTTGTTTAGTTCTATCAGTGAAATAGTTGCTTAATTATTTGCTAAATGGATCTGTACCAAGCTGGTAGCATAGCTGGAAACACTAGTTTAGATTGGATTTCATTTATGTAAACACAAAATTTGACAATAATATTCTAAAAGAGAGAGATCCCCAAAAAAATAACCAACATAAACAGAGACAATAATTGTTATTGCTCCTGAAAACACAACCACTATACATATCAAGTTCCAAATAACAACCATTTTTGTCATTGGATACTTTTATCCACCATAAAATGGTCAGCTTTCTTGGAAGTCTAATGATTTTAATGAAACATAAAGACAATCATGTAGTAGAAACAATAGCTCCCTTTTTGCTTATTGTGGTAAAGGGACAATGACTGAAAGAAACCAGAGAGGCCACATGATAGCAGTCTAATACGATCGTTCCGTCTCTATTTTCTGGTAGAATAAAGGGCATTACTGACAGAAAATAAAGAAGTCGTAAGACGGTAACTTAATAACGCTCCCTCCTTCTGTGCCTGACTCTTCTAGTGTGTGTGTGTGTGTGTGTGTGAGTCTCTCTTTAAGCTGCTGACTCTGCAGATCCCTACATTGACCACTGTTCTAATTATAGACCACATGTGAACCTTTTTTGACTTGTCTGTGATTGCGTGTGTCGTTTCCTGTATGCCTTTCTAGTCCCAGAGAGTTTAAACAGACATGTCTGTGTGAGGAGCATCCATGTGCATACTGTATAGGCTTCGTGTGTATGTAGCTTGCATTTTTAATGCATCGACTTTAGTGCATGTGCATCTGGCTACTTCTGTGTCTCTGCAGATACATGTAAGTCACTTTGGGCCAGACCTTTTTATTTTTTTATTTATTGCTAATCCCCGTCCCCGGCCAAAAATACAGAATGAATTGTCTTTATCCATGGGACTTTGGGGAGGAGAGGAAGAAATGAGTATGGAACAAGGGAAAAGTAAAGGGGATTGAGGAGAGATGAGAAGAGACTTAAAGGAACCAGGGAGACGGAAGGAGGAGAGGGGGAAGTGGGACTCTTGGGGGTTATTCAGGTGAAAGAGAGAGAGAGGTGAGAAAAAAGTGAAAAGAAAGTGAGTGGCGCACACAGAGGGAGAAGACTGGCAAGAAGAAAAAAAAGAAGCAGTGGCAATGAAGAATCTAGGGGGAGAGCTGCTGCGTTGTTGTATGCTTGAAACCAGTGGGTACAAAATGTCTTTTGACCATGTCTAAAGGCAAACGTGTGAGTACACTGTGGCTGTTCCAAATGGCCCCACTCAAAGGTGCGCCGAAAAACCTGCCGCCATAGAGAGAGGTCATTTTCTAATCTTTCAGATAGGGATAACAGTGCACACTACCATACAGTAATCTCCTTGCAGGTGTTCATCATGTTGCACTTGGTTTTACATGCAATTGTGTGAAGAATGAAAAAAGAAAGCTTGAGAAAGAAGTTAAAATTGCATACTTTCCCACTTTGCATGTCACAGAAATAGTCGCTAAGTGTGTGGGAGGTTGGGGGAAGTTTCAGACGCAGTGATGGGGAAAAAAACCCTCCTTGAAGCATTCTGACAACTCAAGATGTGTGAAAGAAAAGTCAGTTTTAGAGGTGTTATAAGTACAAGTGTTAAGTCAAGGTAAAGATAAGTGAAGGCAAACAGATGCTAACTATACTTGCCATGGGCGTGACAAAATACCGAGGCCTAATGTGCACGCATGGTATAGTAGGACTATATGTGGCCAGCTAGTTACAACTGACTGCTATACAGTTGATTCACTGGCTGTACTTAAGACGGCCTGCACAAATACTCAGCAGTGAAATATGTGCCAATAACAAGAGGCATACATTTGCTAGGAGGGAGAGGAAAGAGGCACAAATGAGCAAGATGAAGAAAGACAGAAGGGCCTGGTACAGAACAAAGAGCACGTGAACCTCCTCTCACTATGGAAACAAGGTTGGAGCTCATTGAGAGCAGTGCATTGTTGGGCAAAAAACTACTTTAAAATACTTGAGGAGAAATGGGAGAATGGAGAGATTTTGCATGAGGACAGAGAGCGATGAAGGAGTAAGATAAAAAGAGCAAAGGAGAGGAGGGAAGACAGGACCAAGAGAGAGCCAAAGTGGGAGGCTGAGGCTGAAAGAGAGATAAAGAAAAAATAAACAATGTAAGGATTTGGAGAGAGTGGAGGGTGAGAAAGTTTGAAAGTAAAGGAAAGAGGGAGCAAGAGGAGAGAGGGCTGGAAAGTCAGAGCGAAAAAGGTGGTGGAGAGAGAATCAGGCCATTCATCCATGCCTCTGGAGAGAGACGCAGTCTGAATTCAGGATAACTCATTCAAAACGCCAACTCCACTTTGTCCCACAACACCTCTGTCAGTCTCTGCTATAGTTACCAAGTGGCTGGGACACATCCAGAATACCTTAACACCATGACTGACAGCAATTTGCAGAATGTAACACACACACACACACACACACACACACACACACACATGCGTGCATAACATAACAACAATGTGGATTCCTCATGTAATGTCAAGTTTTTTGGTGCAACAAACATGATCAGAACCAAACCCTGGAAAGCCATGTTTTTTACTTACGGTATGTGTAAGCTAATGGGGATTCTGTTCTTACTCCATAACAAACACACTTAGCACGCCCAAGGAAACATGGTGGAGTGTTGTCAGAACCCCACAATCTCCCTTCTCTGACACCAGAGAGCTTCCTTAACCCTGTCAGATAATTGGTCTCCAGGGATACAATGCTGCATAATGCTAAAAGCTAAACCTTAATAAGGCTGTAAACACACAGACACACACACACACACACACACACACACACACACACATACACACACACACACACACACACACACACACACACAGATGTAAAATGACATGTAAGACACATTATCGACTGACGCGCACAAGACACAAGAATGTGTACGACACAAACAGGGATATAAATGGTTTAAGTCTGTTTTGTTAAATCAAAAATGAAAGGTGATAAATGCCAGAACAATAAAAAAACAAGTCAATCACTTCTGCTGTCCTTGCATTTTAGCTTCTCATGCAACAATACCAATGCAAACACCAGAACACTGATGCTCCGTTTTTTTCCATCCATGCAGGAATGTTTTCTTTTTCTCTCCAGTATTTTCCCACTTTGCAGTGTTATGTTTTAGAAACAGCAGCACATCCCAAAGGTGTTTTGACCAAGTTCTCTGTATGTGTGTCTCTGTGTGTCTATATGTGTACATCTGTGTGACCTTGTCAGGAGCGTTCCTATTTAATCATCTCAGGGAAATCTCAAACATTCCTTTAAAATTGAACATGAAAGGTAACCTTCTCTATTTTTACTTGCTGTCTCTCTGCAGAGAACCAGGAAATTATCTTGTTCACTCTGCCTGGGATCTGGGGAAGGTGCATGAATAGGGTGGAGAGAAAAGAAGATGAGAAAAAGGAAGAGAAAGGAAGATTGGGAGAAAGGAAAAGAAAATATCAGTCTCACACACAGAGGAAGATGTGGACAGAGGAAAGTGAGAGTGAGTGGGTAGAGAGGGGGAAAGAGACTGAAAAAGAGAAAGAGAGTGACAGCCAGACGTAAAGTAAGTTGGATAGAGAAAGTGAGGCAAAAGGAAGAAGAAGAAGCAGAATGAGCTGCAGGGGTAAAGGGGCTGCTGCCAAACAACAAATAACAACAAATATCTGGTATAATGCAGAATGCTTTGGTCCTAAAGTGCAGGATAAAATGTCTGTTTAACAAGGTGCAGAGAGAAGATGCTATGATGAGGTACTGCTTCATAGTAACAGTAAACTACATTTGAAGTGAATTGTTGATGTGGAGATGCAACTCTAGTTTAGTGACAACTTGTCAAAATAACATGTTGTTTTCCACAGATAAATGTTACTGTACAAACAACTTCACACTAGGGTTCACATCCTCAAAAGGTGTGTGTGGGTGGTACGCACACCTTATCAGGCTTGCTCTAAACATTTATTGCTGTTCTTCTCTTACTAGCTCTCTGTCACAGGTGAGGGCATCCGGCTAAGTGGTGGCGATGGCTGAGACTGAGGCGAGAACAGGGAGAACTCACATTGGCTGGGCTGAAATATTTAAGGAAGCCGTCCAGAGCCTGTTTCACTCAGTCAGTACCCAGTGGGTCAGCCCCATCAGAGACCAATTACCACTGCTGAGCCACGGATGAAAGGCTCAACGCACAGATATAGAGAGTGTGCACACAGTGTACACACGGACATGCTCACAATGTGACACATGCACATAAACACGCAGTGCATGAGCACATGTATACAACAGGCACACGCTTGACCAACTAAAGCCCATGGACGTACATACACATTTTCTTCTATATCTAGTGCCGTCTCTCTCACCAGCTCTGTGTGTGTCTCCTGATCCTTATTTCTCTCTTTCCTAACAAACACAATAATCCTTCTGTCTTTTACAGCTCCACCAAAATCCCAAAGGCTTCACAGAAACACTCACAGAGACCCACATACCAAATGTTCCGCTCCCAAACAATATATTACCAAAAAAGTGTGTTCCGTGCATGCAGAATTAACCAAGGACAGTGAGAGGTGAGCGGGTGTGCATTTGCACAGCACACACACGCACAGTCTGTCCATTTGTGACTCACTCTGGCAGCAGCACACATTCACATGCACATTATTTTCTCACTGTGACATGCAGAAACATACACACAAATGGCAGTAGAGCATAAATCCTTAATAACAATCATCAAAAGGAGAGAAAGGGGGGTTAGATAAATGGAATAAATCACTCCTTAGTCACAGTGATGTGAACTGACAGGCCACCAGATAAGGAGCAATTACCCAGAGACATCGTGGCCAGGGAGCATAAGGTACACACACACACCCTGTTAACACACACACACACACACACACACACACAGAGGTATATACACAGGTAGATAGATAGATAGATAGATAGATAGATAGATAGATAGATAGATAGATAGATAGATAGATAGATGTTTATTGATCCCAAGAAAAATGGGAAATTCCTGTGTTATATAAAGGTATTAGGTGTTAGGTATATACACAAGGGTGCATGCAATCCAAAAACACCTCATACACCAAGATTGTGTGATACTGACACACTAACATGCAGATAGGGCATCTCATAAAAACACACTAATGCAGATGATCTCTCTCACTCACACTCACAGTATACTTACCTTGATTTATTCCTCTTTTTCTCCCTGGCTAGAGAGGAAAAGGTTCTGTCTCTCTCTGTCTTCCTTTTTGTAAGCCCCAGGGAGAAAAGGCACTTAAGATAACATAGACACGACACATGTTGAATTGAGGCTGCTGCTGAGACATACGAAGGCGAGGGGGAACAAGAGAACTCAAGTCAAACAAAGATAAAATATCTCTTCTTGACTGGCAAATCACAAGCCTAGAGGCTGGGACTGGATTGGGACAGTTTAGCGCTTACTATATTTACATTGTAGTTCTCCCTTCTTGGCAGCAATGAATTTCATTTTAATTGGGAACTCCCCTTTGTGGTGTCGTTTAGTGCAATTTCCACTCTTTTCAAACAACTGCACCAAACAAAAAAAACAACAACAAAAAACAAGGTAAACAGTTATGTTGCTGTGGTTGCCCTCTTTTGACCTCTATTTTAATTTAGTGAGGGAGTGCATTTATTTAACTATTGCAGCCATTTCAAATAAACACGTTTTATATGCTTGACACAATGCATTATTAAGGCATAATATTTAGGTCAAATTTCAGGCAGTCCACTGCATTTTCAATTTAGACTTACAGATAGATTAAACAGAGTGGGATTTAACTGCAACCTTAGGGAGTATATGGAGTGGGTGAAATGTATCACATACTGAAAGACTAAACATAATTGTAATTGTCCACATAGGGGATCAATAAAGAGTAAAAAAAAAAAAAAAGGTGTAAACAAGCCACGGCATTGTTGAATCCATGTGTGAAAAGCACAGTCTGACTAGGGAAAAGTATCGTGAATTAGCTTCAGCTAATAACATTATCATACATACATCAGATGACCCTTTGAAGATGAAGATTATCTATGTTTTTTTTGTGTCTGTCCCTATCTAAATAAACTTTAATAATAATTGTTTTAGAGGGATAGCCATGATCAATCCAACCTGAAAGATGTTTTTCTTTCATTCTGCACATGTATGCCACGATCTCATGAACACCTTTAATGTCAATTCAATTTATCTATGAAACAACTTTTACATTTCACCAGAGGAATGTTCTATAGGTTGACACTATTTGTGTAAATGTGACCTAAAGTAGGAGAATTGGAGAGTATTGGCATTACAAAAGGGACAACCAGCAGTGGATATCCTACATATTGTGCATAGGAAGAGGATGGCAAAGTTTAGCTCAAACAGCGTGATTAATAACAGATGCATTATTTTGCTAAAATCTTTTTAAGGCTCATTAAATGAAGCCTTACAGCCTGGGAACATCTGCGGACAGTAGCTGGTAAAGAGTCACTCACTGAAAGAGAAGCAGTTCACAAAAGAATGTAATCATCTTCAAAAGAGGAAGAGAAACATGCTGCAAGGTGACTGAAATTTGTTCTCAGTATAACAACCAAATTTAATGTTTTAGGTTAATAT
This sequence comes from Etheostoma cragini, assembly GCF_013103735.1. NCBI lineage: Eukaryota > Metazoa > Chordata > Actinopteri > Perciformes > Percidae > Etheostoma > Etheostoma cragini. Next base: position 16,606,660 of record NC_048408.1, read on the forward strand.
ATTCAGTGAACTACATTTAAACCTAATAAATGTCAGCCGTTGCAAGGAAGGTAATGCCTACCGCGAAGAAGTCACATACTTCTTCACTATATGTGGAGATTTGTGCTGTGTGATGTCAGAAAACATATCACACTCTAATTTTACATTTTTATTGTGATTTTATTTTGTCTATGTTGAATCAACAATTTTCTATGTACAAATGTCTGAAAACATATCACACAATATGCAACTTTCTGCATTATAGTCAGGAGAGACGTGTTTTCAGATACGCAAATAAGGTTTATTGTACAGTCAACAAAATTTTTGCATAGTCTTTGGCAATTACACTCCATCGCTATACCAATATTTTGTATCTATGTATAGGGACAGAGAACCATCAGAACCCTCGATGGAATTTAGACACCGGTGTTGGTGACAAAGGAGCCTGAAGACCAGATCAAAGGAGGCCCTGAACCTGTCAGCTGGAGTAGATGACTGGAGGTGAAAGGGGAGGTGGAGGGTTGCACTCTTTGCATGCAACGACAGCTGATAGCAAAGGGAGAAACAGATTTTTTAAAGCAGGGTTGTGACTCTGTGATTGGCCCTTGAAATATATGAGTTGGATTGGTTTAGAGCATTGATTAAGAGCAGCACGATAAAACGTACATTTATTTGGATAATATCTGAAATGATTTAGGATTGCATCGATTAAAAGGTAGGTCTTCTTAAAAGAATTTACGCTGAGCTACATTAGATAAGCTGGCCTAAGTTTTTTAGAAAGTAATCATAAGTATTCTATATCTGCAACATATGTTCGGACAGCGTTTCCTCGATAAAGATACTAAACCACTCCCTGTGCACTTCAAGGTGCAATAAGTAATGGCCCATAACATTTTGGTAAACTCACATTATAAGTTGTACTTTACTGCTATTTCTCAGTTCATAATAATGATTCTTAGACTTAGACTTAGACTTAAACTTCTCTTTATTGATCCTTTTGGGATGACTCCCGCGAGGAAATTGAAATTTCCAGCAGCAGTTTTCAGCAGCTTAAAAAAAATTCTACACAGGAGAAAGAAAATAAACACTTAACAAAAATACATTAGAAAATGGCCTAACCTGATTGATCACAACTGCAAACAATGCAACACAGGTGGGTCACATCAGTTTGAGTGGCAATTAGCAGTAATTTGCCAGCTGTGAGGTTTAGAGGCAACATTAGAGAACTAAAAGGCTCAAAAGTGGCCAACTTTTGAGCCTATTGAACGTTAAAGGTCCCATGACATGGTGCTCTTTGGATGCTTTTACATATAGACTTTAGTGGTCTCTTCATACCATATCTGAAGTTTCTTTCCCAAAATGCAGCCTTGGTGCAGAAAAACAGCCAATAGAGCCAGTCCCACAATGAGCTTTCCTGTCTGTAGCTTTTGAGCAGGATAGAGAGGGGGCAAGGTGGGGGTGTGGCCTTGACCAACTGCCAATTTGATCGTTTTAAAGCCATGATGTCTCTCTCTAATTGGTGGGACAATTTCTCTTGTCTTTTATGCAGGCTGGGGTAACTCAGAGTAATGTTAAAAAACCTCATAAAGTAAATTTTTTTATGCCATGGGACCTTTATGTATAGAAAATCACCACATGTCATAAGCAAATACATGCTTCACTGTTAAAGAGTGTTTAGGCAGCTACAAGCTACAATATAGACACATACAGTAAGGGGTTGACAAAGCATGCAACCTATTGAGACCCACTTTTGTTTTCAAGAGTGATTTTAGTATTTTAGTATTTTGGTTATTATCATGTCTACTTTTCAGATGCATTTAAATTAAATGAAATCAAACTTTGAATGAACTCTAACTTAAAACTCAATTCTTCAGATGTTACTGAAAAAGAGGACACATCTGTCATCTGTGCTGGTGGTTGGAGGTTGCTGTTGGGGCCACATGGAGAACTATAAATAAAAGACAGCATCAATATATAACAAAGACAGTCAATTTTCTCTTGACAACAATCAAACTAAGCTGAGAAACAAAAGTCATGACGCAAATTGCTTTATATGCTTATCCTCAATCTGAAGTCAGAAATGAACACTCCGACTCCAGTGTAATAACTTTCTTTATTTCTTTTTTGTTTTCTCTCACCTACTGTTTTTGTTTTCTCTCCCTTTATTCTTGCAATACACGCTCCCCCCTTGTTTCCTTAATAATTATAACGAGGGGGGAGTTGACAAGTCCAAAACATGTAGCAGGCCATGTGCCGCTGAAGGGATGCTGTGGAGATGATGTAGCCCCCAGGCTACACATAGACATCATGCCATGAATGAGAACAATAAATAGCAACGCTATTATTTAACAGACTGCAGAGTCAAACGCTGCTGCAATGTGTGACCTTTACATTGCTGGTGGGCTAATACAGAAATGAAGAGAGGTGGAGGAAAGAAATTTGGGGAGCAGACAAACCCAGATGAACACACACATACACTCACACACAGTTGTATTAGTGCATATACGTTCACATTTAAAATTAAGCATTCATGCATGAGGATCTAATATTGTTATTAGTGATGCAGAAGATACTCACATGGACAGCCGTGCACACTTGCTGACTGTTCTGATTACATTATGTTAGCCCCATGAACAAATGGGTGTGTGAGTGCATGTGTGTGTGGTAAATCAGGCAATTCTGCAGTAAAAGTTACTGTCAAACCCGACTATTGCAGGGATGTGCTGATAGAGAGGTTTTGGAGCAGCAGACCTCTGCCTTAGGCGTAGAGGAACTTGGGAAAGGAGGATGGTGGAGGGGGAGGGGGGTAGACAGTGGAAAAGAGAAGAAGCAACAGAGACAAGAAAACAGGAATGCAGCAGAAAATAAACAAGGTTATAGAAATGGGGGGGGGGGGGGGGG
>NC_048408.1:16609567-16619567 GCF_013103735.1 Etheostoma cragini
GAGTGAGGGGGAACCAAGGTCAAGCCAGTGACGCAGGGAGAGAAAAGAGAGATAGAATGGTGACAAATGAAAGGAAGAAGGGACAGAGAGAACATGTGACAATGAAAGAAAGAGGAAGGCAAGGAGGGAGGGCTGGGGAGGAGGAGGAGAGTGAGACCTTCGCATGATAATTTGTTCATTAGGAAAGACCTTGACCGAGAATTTTCTCTCTACATCCTGATCTCCTGACTCTGCTCCTCTTCTTTCCTCCTTTTCTCCATCAATGCCCCCTCCACCCAACCCTCCCCCTGTAACCCCCCACAACCTACTTTGCTTAGTTTTCTCTTTTTCTTCCTCTCAACATCACCGCTCTCTCATTATAGAATCCCTACTCAGCAACTCTAAGACATTGTGGCATGGTGAGAGAGCAAGCGAAAGAGTGAGACATACAGACAGAGAGAGGGAGGGAGGGAGAGAGAACATGAAAGGTTACCATCATGTTACTTCTTTTTTTTCTGCTTTTCTTCTTGTTCTGCAAGCATACTGTGCATTGAGTACCCCCTTATCAACTAGTGGTTTCAAGTGTCCTAAGCTTTAATGAGATAAATAAATCCTTTCAAAGGGAAACAAGAGGATGGGGGAAGGGATTTTTTTAACAGGCATGCACTTTGCCAAACAAATGTGAAATCAATAAGGAGTACCGTTAGACACGTGAAGTGTTCCCCATCAGCTGCATACCTAAGTACAGCAAGGGAATCTCCAGGCTTATAAAGTTAAAAATGAAAGAAACTGATGACAAAGGATTTCTTAGAGAGTTACAGTAGTTGGCACAGACTTTGTTTACACTTTTTGTTAAGAAGAGGGCATCATATTCCGCAGTTAAAAGGAAATTGGTGCTTCACGATTCTGACGCATTTCAGAAGTAAGTAATTTTAAATACCAATCTCCATCTGATACGGATGGGAGTGAAAATGTGAAAATGAACTTGTAAAATTTCCAAGATAAGACAAAGAATAAATAAACCATTCAAATATAAAAATCTCTTACACACCCTTAACCTGATGTGCCAGATGGGTTGGAACACAGAACCATCTGAGAAGTGGTCATTGGAAACTGTTTAGAAAGGGCAGGCAGTTAAAAAAATATCTGGCGATTAGATTAACCATCTGTCTCTTATGTCCACCATTGTTGTTTTGACAGTCATGGCCAACCTAAACCATGGCCATTGCTGCCAGTAGCTCCTCACAGGATGCTGAATGGTTCGGAAAGTAGTTCAGACACAAACACATTACTTAAAGCCTGACAAAATGGATTTTCGTGTAATGTGATCCCGCGATTCTTGCATAATCCATAATATAAAATCTGCAATACCAGACAAAAACACAGTAGATAAATAAAAACAGCAACAGAAATTTTTTAATGTTTCACCTCAAATAATTGAACATTCCACACTACACTAAAATGAGTCTGTGGAGATTTTGACCACTTGTGGCGCTATAGAGCAAAACGTTGAATAATGACCCAATAGACTCTGAGGTAACACCATGACGTAAGGGTCACGTACCCAATTTGACAGGAAAATACATTAAAAAGCTAGTATTTGAGAGCCTTGATAGTTGAGCTATTTGTACTATGAACATTATACAGGGGAAACAGTGTCTTAAAACTAAGAAAAATGTTTTAAAACTCTCTGCTTTTCATGGGAAATTGGAATGTGATTGACTGTTACAGGGCTTACAAAGCTATTTATAAATTTGCACTGGTTGTCAGTAGAGAAAGTGGTAGAGGAATTGTCTTCTATTGTTCAGTATGGAATTGTTTGGTTGGTTTGGTATCTTTGTACACCAGAATGAGTGGTAGTACAGAGATGCAAATAGGGAAATTGAATGGTTAAAACATACAGACAAAGCCAAGACGATAACATGCATGCAACACCACAGGTGTCTCCAGCAACCTCTGCAGGTGGCGCTTAATACCAGATTGCACAGCAATCTCTTCCCATGTGGCCACCAAGACCTTAAACGTTGTCCTCAGGACAATATCCTCCCGTTGTGCTGTCACCTTGTTGTGTTGGGGAGGCTGGAGTACCCCTAAGGTTCTAGAGGCTGTACCGGCAGGGGGTATAATCTCCTGTAGGTTCAATAAAGCCGGGCAGTTTCCAGAGGAGAGGCCAGACGAAAAACAGCACACTGGCCCTCCAGGTTGAGGGTTGGGCGAGGGGCTCACAACCCCAACCCGGCAAAAACAAGATGAAACGAAGACATGGGAACAAAGAGAGAACTTTGACCTGGGAGAGAAAGGCTCTTCAACTCGAAGGACCATGACACTGAAGATGGGATATACCTGGTCACAGATAGAAAAGAAAGCCAGTGACCAAGTTCTCTGGAGGTCCTTTGTTAATGGCCTATACCCCCCAAGGGGTGTCAGGTATAAGTAAGTAAAGTCAGGATCAATGTGGATGTTAATAAGAAATACGTTGGAATTGCCAAAGATTGCTCTTGAGCCCCTGACCCTTCACAGAATATTTGGTTTAATGGCCAAGTGTTTACCAAAGTGGTCCTGCGCAAGATGATCACAGATGAGATCAATAACACAAATGCCAATAGCTATTGTATGTCAGGTCGAGCAAAAGCAAGCCATGTATGTGCCTACGGACACGGCCAGCTTCAATGACTTAAGACCAACACCTACATTCCTGCATCAGCCAAGAGTTATTTGTCGGAACTTATTTCTTTTTCCTTTTTATTGCAAAAAACAGATGCAAAGTGCTCAAATACTTTCTAGCAAGAGTGGAACAAAATGGGACTTGGTGGCCATTGTACGGAATATCATTGGCTTTCCAATTCCTTGGTCACTCCAGCTAAAAACATTACACCAACGAGAGGTGGCAGGTAGCAAGTGCAATGGGCCAATCACAGGTGGTTTCAAATTAATTTTACATGTCTCTGAATGCTGTAAAAGAGGCAGCCCGGATTAGGGAACAACAGCTGACAGCCTAGAGTGAGACTCCAAGAAAAGACAGAGCAGCTTGCTGCTTGTGAACAACTGTGTTTTCTGTAAAGAGCTTAGAAAAACCAGTGGAGCCCTCAAATGAGGAGACTACTAGAGAAGGGCAACAAACAAGTGACTATCACGTCCAGGTCTCATGCAAATGACGTAGCATAGCATAAATATGAAACAAACTATCTCAAGAATATCAGATCTGCATGTCACAATAATGAAAACATGATTTCATAATCAATAGATAAAATACATTTTGAGAAAAATAGGTTTTGCTTAACAAAGTTGCATTGGGAACTGAGGTTATTATGGCAGTTTAGTCAGTTAAAGGTACCATTTGGAGTTTCTGATCACTAGCATTGCTGTGGAACAGTGCAGTTATGTGGGTCCCCATTTGGTTTGTGGGAGCTCGACCTTGAAAGTGGGTGGAGGTAACACATCAACAAACGTAGGGATGTCCACTTATACTGTGTGGAATTGAAACAGTGTATTGATATGGAGAACCAGGGACAAGTATACTAGAGTAAACTCAAGCAGCTTTGTGTGAATCTGAACTATCCTGACGTATGTGCTTTTTTCTTCTGGCTTTTAGAAAGCAAATATCAGTTTGATATCTATGAAGTACACATGTGTGCTTTTATAGTTTAGTTTTCCTTCCTTTAAATGTCAGGTTATTGTGTAATGGCCTATTTTCACTAAGTGGAGCCTTTCTATTGACATAATTTGTTGTGTTTAATTACCAAGGCTGTAGAGCTGTTGGTTTAAATATCAAAATCTAGCTAGTACTTACTGGATTTAAGCAAATGCCTGGTATTCTATACTCTCTCAGTGTGTACTGATGATAAACCTTAAGATCTTCAAAATGCTGGTTTTACCTGCCATGGATAATCGTTCAATGGCTGTTAGGATGTTCCGATATGTTCCCTTTGTGCCTACCCCCAACTGAGACTATCTGTATACTAACTCAGCATTTTTCCTACAATTTTGCTGTTATAAATAACATGACTTTGTTTAGCTGGTTTTGTTTAATAGACACAGTGTGAAAGGAAGTGTAGAAAGGAAAGCAATGCTTCATTTGATTTTAGTTGTACAGCACAGTTTCACACAGCAGAAAATTTGATTTTGTCATCAGTAGCAACCAAACTTACGGAAATATTTTGGTGGGTTAGCTAAATTTAACTTTTCCATTTTAAGACTGCAACGGTGAAACACAGCATTCTGCTTGTGGTGTCCATCTGTGGGTATGGATCAATGGCTCATAAAAGATCTGTTTGGGTATGTTTCACACTGCAGTCTGTGCACATCTTGATTGTACATCCCTCAGCTCAAACAGCTTGACACTTGCTCAGGTATTGTTTTGTGGGTGAAAACAACTCGACTATATGTCTAACTCACTGTAGCAACTGCCCTCTAGGACTTAATGATTTTACCATTTCATGATAATAAAACTGCCTGACTGCAGCAGCGAGTGGATGTCACGTCTTTGTAATAGTGCATCTTAGATAATACAATGCTTGTTGCATGTAATATTGTGGCTTGATTTCAAAGAGCTGAATATTCAAAGTTCCTGAAATGTCCTTCACTGCTGCATTGAGCTCCAGTGATGCTCAGGCCAGCACTGCTTCTACTATATTGGGAGACTATATTGGTTAGGCCACCTTTGGGTTTAGCCTGACTCACAGTGTGGTCAAGTCACACAGTCAACAAAAGAAAATTAAATAAAAATGAAGCCAAAAGTTATTATTATTATAGCATTATTGCTAACCAACCCCTGGGTTGTTTCAGAGCTTAGAGCTGCGTTTCCATGGCAACAATCAATGATTCCAGTTGACAACTGACTATAAACTTTCAACTGACAAAAAAAGCTTGTGGTTTTTAGCAATGTGGTTCAATGAGCATTGATTAGGTTTCAGTGCTCCATATCCTCTTGTGAATAAGTTCATTTATTTTGCTATTTGTTTAAACATAACTGTTGCAGAAAGGGGCAATGTTTCTGCTGAGTGAACAGAGGTGAGCAGAAGCCGCTGCTCTGTTATTCCATGCTTTTCCTTTGAATCGTGCCTTAATTTAATCAGTTAAAAGGAAATTAGTGAAAGAAACTCAACAGCTTTAGTCATTGACATGACGCTATAACTGAATTATAAAAAGAGCTGTAGTGAATTTTATGAGCATTAAATTATTTATTGATCTTGACCTGAATTGATTCAAATTGAACTGAATAAATATGTGATGACCCTGTCTGGTCCTGCCTCATCCTGTGCTGCAAAACAAGGATGGAGAGGCAGTTTAGACCCCACAGCCAAGATACTCAGAGAAAACAATGGCACCAAAGAATGACGAACACACAGAGTAAAGAAATGGAAAGGATACACATGAGCTCAAAATACAAGGATGCATGCATTGTGGTGTAGGCCCCTAGGGAGCTGGAGAAAACCTTTTATACTCATGTAAATATGCCACACACTGCAAAGACTACACATACGCACACACACACACATACACACACCAACACACAACAGAAAGCAGGATTTCATGGGCAATGATTGGCTCAGCACATTGACCTTGTTCAGTGTGTTTCTGTGTGCATGTGCATACATTTAAGTGCTTATAGAGGTTTCTAGGCAGGCTAAGACTCCAGCATGCAGTTTTCAGAAATTTCTCATTTAGCTACGTAAGCATTTTTATTTTTTTATTCTACCATATTAAAATATAATGTGATGATGGACGGACCTTTAATAGATGGAGCCCCTAGGCTCTTATACAGTGTGTGTATGTGTCTGGGTTTGTATGTGTGAGAACTAGAATGTGTTGAACGAGAGAGAGAGAGAGAGAGAGAGAGAGAGAGAGAGAGAGAGGTAGAGGGAGAGGGAGAGGGAGAGAGAGGGAGAGAGAGAGGGAGAGAGAGAGGTCAAAGTGAAAGTGGGGCCAAGACGGAGGATGGAGGGATACAGAGAGAAGGAAAATGAAGGGAATGTAATACTAACCTGAAATGAACAGATTTTCAAAACAACACTGTCTTTTTCTGAACCTTTTACATTCTATACAATGTACATACACATGCACGCATGCATGCACGCACGCACGCGCACACGCACGCACACGCACACAGGTTTCTAAAATCAACTAGCCTTTGGATGTAGAGCGCCGAGAGGAGAATTGCCTTAGGCAAGAGTTGTCCTATCTAATAACACCCTAAAAATAAGAGAATGAGGGAGAGGAGCAAAAATAGGAGAAGAAAAAAGAGCAAAGTGCTGAATATTTACATAGAAAAGAGTGTGGCTGGTCAGGCAAGCAGGCAGGATGGCACAACATGCAGGGACAACAGTGCACACACAGACAAACATACACAGAGACATGTTCATGCACCCTAAAAGACACGCAAACACCCACACACACATATAAACCCCAGATTTGCATGCAGATACATACAATGTCAGGCTAAAGGAGCTGACGCTTGTTTTGATCTGAGAAGCTAACAGTCTATGTTCAGAGCTCTGGGGATATACCAAGACAGAAATATAGGCTGATCACTCAACCTGAGGAAACACTGACATGCAAATACACAACACTTGTTTAAAGAGACTGCCATATACACAGAGTGGATTCCACATATCTCCACATACATATTGTAAAACATACCCTAACCAATGGTCTAAAACATCCCTGTTAAATGTGTTTACAAACTAGGGAAAAATGAAAAAAAATCACTCCTTATAGCAAAAACAAGTCACGTCGAACTGTTTCACTAGATGAGTAACATGTATGGAGGCTATTTTTCTGTACAGAAGATGCTGATGAATATTCTAATAAGAACAACAACAACAAAAATCACCATGGATTGCTTGGCTCTGTGTTCTGTGTCAACACTGTTTGCAGTCTGTGTTATCCTGCATCTATTTCTCATCCAAGCAACTAATTAGTGAGAAGCGGTGCTGAGTCTTCTTTATTATTATGTATAGAGTTCTATCTAACATCAAGTCTGTATACTTTTCCCATTTAGAAAAATATCTTTCACATTGGTTGGACCCAGTGAACAACAGTATTCAGGACAATGATTGTGTTCATGCTCTGAGGAAATGGGTGAATCAATATATTCCCTGGTACACCATGGTGATGTCCTCATTCTCAGGTCAATTGGTGGAAATAATTGAAGATTTTTATTTGTTGTGTCTCAGACATAATAAAATATTGATAACAGTAAACAATAGCTCAGAAACAGCCCACAACATTCCCGAGCAGTTAATAAACACGCAGATTGTTTTCTGAACCATTTTGCATGCTATTCCTTCGACATCAAACTTTTTCACATTACCAGCTGAAACTAGGTTTTTAAGTTACCAGCCATTCAGAATTTACATAACTGTAACTGAGATGTTTTTTTTTCTTTCATCTGTACAACCAACAACCCTCAGAAAGTGCATTATTAACTTATAGTGCTCATTATGACAGAAAACACTATTTTGAATTAATGGCTGCATTGTATTCCTTGTATGGTGTACGGGTCTGAGGGATCCGTTTTCAATGGTTGCTAAAAGAAAAATGATGCTATTTATTATTTCTTCTAACCCAATCTTATTGGCCTTGGCTCATTTTCTGTGAAGAACATAAACAGGAACTTATTTTCAATGACTGCACACGGCCATTGAAAACAAGACTCCCCCCCCTCCCCCCCACACACATAACTATTATTTATTTATTTATTTATGAGGTGTTCGGCTCCACTATTTAAATGTAGATGCTGCAACTGCTATTCTCACACAAAATTACAAAATTATTACATTTCAAGCACTTTCACCTGTTCTGATTAAGTTCTAAGAAATAAGCAGAATTAATGAAAACATCTTGTTTCTATTTTTTTTAAGATAAAATAAGGTAATATGAGAAAAGCCTTTATTTTTTCCGCAGTGGGGAAACTGCGGGGAAACAGATAAGAGCAAGATAGGTAAGTGTACAGAGACAAATAAATGTACAAAATATGCCAGTATTAACAGTATTCTACAATAAATTACACATGAATCATTAACATTTTTAAATTGCACTTTGAAAATTGCCCCCCAAAAAAAAGGATGCCCAGATTTAATGATAATAATGGCACATGGGATGCAGGATATATTGCACCGAGTCAACAGTGTTCGTTGTACAGTCTGACGGGCCGCTGGAAGGAAAGATCTGCGGTATCCCTCCTTCACACAGTGGGGGTGGAGCAGCCTGTCACTGAAACTGCTCTCCAGGGCTGACAGGGTGTAGTGCAGGGGATGTGATTTATGGACCAGCATAACTGGTTTGGCCAGGACCCTTCTGTCTCCCACCCCCCTCACTGTGTCCAGAGGACGGCCCAGGACAGAGCTGGATCTCTTGATCACCTTGTCTAACTTGTTTCTGTCCCAAGTTGGACAATGTGATCAAGAGATCCAGCTCTTCTCTCAACCTTTTTTTAAATATTTGAATTTCCTTGTTTTCTCACAAAAAAACGAAAATGATCACATGATCATACATGTGATCTTACAGGGGTAAATGGCAAATATGAACCATTCCAATCATTGGTAATTGAGCTAAAGTAAATATCCATTAAGTATTTTTGCGTAAATTGTTATGGCTGTATTGATTAAAAAGCCTAATACTTTGTTGGGTCCACCAGAACCGGAACATTGGCTGTGTGACAACAAACACAACACAAGGGTTAGACGTGCAAGCCTCTCCAGGCAAACCACATTGCTGTCTGTAAAGGTAGTCTTGCATTGCCAGACCATCTCCACAGTGCTGTGTGAGCACTGGATTATGGCATCGCCCATCTTGTCTGGGAAAAAAACGCTCTGACTTTTGGGGTTTTTCTTAACACCAAACACAACTGTTCTGGGCGGTGCTAAGTCGGGACAGCGGAGATAGTAAGAGGGAAGCCACATCCAGATGTCAGGCCTTAATCCCAGCAATGTACATCCATTGATCCTGACTGGAAGGTGCAGAGCGGCACGGCATGAACACACAACACCACAAATCTGCAGCTAGATGAAGACAATGTGTTTTTGATTAGTTAATCAGATCATGAAAAACTAGTGTAGCAGTTGATTTGATTTCAATAAATCTGATGTCATTTCAGTCATTATTCTAATTTTGATGTTTTAAATTCACTTCATATCTGGTGATACAGTTGTGTTTGGTGCATTTCAGTAATAAAACCAAGAACTGCTGATTTTATGGATTTATTTTCTGGAAAGAAGGCTGTGACACACAATTAGCCCAAAACTGTCAGACAAACACAATATTCTTATGAAGTCCTTGAGACTTTTATTAGACAGAGCCTGTATTATGTAGAACCAGCAATGTGTTTAGGCCATGCATCAGGAAAAAAAAACATTTAGACCAAATATGCCAAGTATGTCATATAGGTCATCGATGGATCTAATGCCCTGAACCTTTTCCAAGATATGTCTTTGTGATCCACCTGCTGTCACAGCACTATCTATTCATAGGTGGGGAGGCGTGGTGGTATTGTGTCAAGCTGTGATGTCAGCTTTCACCCTTCATAAAGATCGTGCCAGCTAACCCATTGAGATGTCACTTCTCTTCTATTCCACCAGCTCTTCAGTGTCACTAGTTTGTTAGAGAATATTGTGTGTTGGTAAATCACTGCATGAAGCTGCAGCTGAGATATCTTGTATGTGTATGTGGATATAACAGTGCTTGTTCTTGACAGTGTTTCTGCAGGCGCAAGAAGACAGTTTTCTTACTTTTAGTTTACTTTTCTCTTGTTTTTTTTGTTAAAAGTTGAGGTTACGTAGTCTGTGAATCTGGAGGTAACAACATTGTCACCACAATTAGACAAAAGCAACATTTTCTGCAAATATCCTTCAACAACTTTGTCATAAATAAACAGCTTTTGCACGTACTGACCTTTACGAGCAAAGCCACTGAATGTAGGCTGCTGTTAGTGCTGCAATTATAGATAGACAGGTAAACAAACACTTTGTTAATATTGGCATTCAGATTCAGCTTCTGTTACAAAAATGTTGTTTGAGTCTCT
>NC_048408.1:16624567-16648845 GCF_013103735.1 Etheostoma cragini
CAGCTTGTGTTACTTAATAGAAGAAATATCAGGGTGGAGTGTTTAGCTGGTAGAATGGATCCAGAGGCTGAGGATTTAACCAATTGACTACATTGGCATGCCACCAAAAGGCAGGTTTCTATGAATAGTGTTGACCTCTTTCCCTCACGAGGCCTCCTTCGCCATCCCTCTCTCTGTCTGTCAAAGGTCCTGTGCACACACTTCTGAACTGTCAAGGCAAGCACATCTTTCCTCAGATGCATTCATTTGAAGTAACAGTCAATGATTCTGTGAGATCATCCTCTCTCTCTATTCAGGTTTTGCAGAATTCAATCCATAGCTGGCTAGAAAGTGAATTATTAATCAACCAATAAATATAAGATACTGCATCATTATTTCTATAGCGGTCAGACAAGCATCGCCTGCTGATACAGATTAGAGCCGTCCTTACAGCATCAAGAATAGCTGGTAACCTTACTGTTATACTGTACTTGTTTTGGTGACTGGTCAATGTGTGGATTTGTGTTTTATTACGTATCTATAACAAGTTGATATCACAACAAAATACGTTTTCTGATTGTGGTTGTTCAAAACATGTGTACACACAAATTTGGTCAGTTACTACTTAGAGTAAACTGTAATTATATTGCAAAGTTGGGTTTCAATTCATGTTGATGAATCTGAATTCATATTAACAAAGTAAAATTACCTGCAGTAGTCATTGTATGAGAAGAAGGCAAATCATGTGATAACTTGCATCATCAAACTGCTGAGTTTTCACCATAAAGAGTTCCTGCAACACACATTACGCTAGCTGAGCTAGCAACATGGTGCATAGGGTCATTAATAGAGCAACAAAGTCTGTGTAGGGAGATGGATTGGTCGACAAAACTTTGCACTTAAACACAAGAGACCGCTGTTCATTATTTATGAATACATACTTTGTCCGTGTTGATAACATGGTAAGAAAGTAACATTTATTAACACCAATTAGTTTAACTGCCAGTTACGTTTTATATTTCAGCAGACTAAAACATGAGTAAATCCTTCCACAAGTGCACAGTGCAATGAAAGAAAAACCTGACAATAGCACCCACTAAAATCTGCAGGTTTTCATGAATCCCGCCAAGCTCCAGATTTTTTGGGAAATGATTACATCCCAAATAGATCAGGCTGATTGTATGGATTTATTTCCAGTATACCATCATAGGCAGCAGGTATACTTGACTATTTTGTGCACTCACAGCACACTGCCGCAGAGATTTGTCTTTTCTCTTCTGTCGTCATTATACATTTAAGGAGATCTCAAGTTATTGTATAATAATCAATTTTTGAAATATTGATTCAGAATCTAACAAGATGAAAATTTCAAGTCTTATGTGAATTGAATTCCTCCACTTTCATTATTTCGGCCTCTGTAGATACAGTATTACTATCACTCACCTGCTGTTTCTCCCCAACTCCCTCACTCATCCACTCACTCCTTTAATACATGGATTCAATAACAGGAAAATGTAACGGACACTTTTCAAGCAAAAATGTTATGCAGCCAGCAAAACACACACACACACACACACACATACACACACACACACATACATACACTCCCTGCATGGATTCAATTGCCTCTGTGTTTGTAATTATGGCTCCGCAGGAAGTAGAACGGAGCACCTGGGTGCCCTGCAGTGGAATACACTCTAAATGAACTCTGTATTTCTAATCTAGGAAATAAAAGGTTGAACTACTGTTTTGCATTGACAGTTACATTTTACTGTAATTCAAATACCATGATGGAACTTGTTCCAAATAGTTATGTTTTCCCAAGTAGCCAGTTTTGCCTGAAGAGTTAGATTTACTCATATACTGCACTAAAACTGACATTCAAAATATTACACATGATTACCACAATGGTTTTATGTTACTGCTTATTTGTTTTTTTGCCTGTCCAGCAATATGAAACACTTATTGTAAAGTATTCCGTACACAAGAGACATGCCAATCTACACACAGGAATACAAAAAAAGCTTACTTGTTAACGTACAAAAATCCTTCACATGTATTGTTTGCCATATGGATGTCAAGACATACATACTATCCCTGCAAAGTGATTTAGGGGTCTGCAACAACCCTTTACCTTTATTTTCTCAGTTTCTCTCATCCCCATTTGCCTTTTCACTTAGGGTTGAAGTGGATTTAATCAGTAGTATGGGCAATGGCTTTCAGTTGGAATTAATTGGCCAGTCTATTTGATCAGGAAAAAAATGGGTATTTCTAATGTTTTGTGTTTTCACTCTGTTGCAGTTTAACTGTGTGGGCAATGTGTTTCTTTATTCTTGGTTTCTCAGAAAGCAATTTTCCACCTTTTGCAAGCAATGCGAAAAAAGATTAGTACAGTTTAAGTTTTTACACACTGATAAGCACTAGGAAAAAACAAGAAATAGATATTATAGAAGAAGAAATGTGAAATAAAAGAACAACATCTAAAGTAAGACCCAATTAAAGGGGAGTTTCTTTCAGAGCCAATTTAATTGTACCTGTGTGATGTTTTTTTTTTTTTTACACAGAATGTGGGGCAATGCTGGCGGCATGGTAATGGCAATGCTGGTCAGTCCACCACCTTGGTCAAGACCAAAATATCTCTATAACTATATAATGGATTGCTGTAGAATTTTATACAGTTATCCAGAAGATGGTCCCCCAGAAGATGAATCCAACTGCCTTAGTGATCCCCTGACTTGTCCTCTGGCTCCATTACCATGCTACTTGATGGATTGTCACACAATGTTGTAAAAATGTTTATAGTTTCCAGAATCTTTAATGATCCACCACATTTCCCTCTAGAGCCGCCATGAGGTTCACATTTGTGGTTCTGAGTAAAAAGTCTTAACAACTAACGTAAAGATCAATGTTAAATTAAGGTACAAACAGGAACACGGGAACAATTGTAATACGCAGGCTGATCAGATGGAGCAGTTCTAGGATGTCGAAAGCAGCTAATGGTCAATGGTTTAAACATTAAAGTTTATTCTTGATCTTGAAAATAGGTGACTACAGATGCATTCATTGTTCCATTTACTAAATTTTTTTGGAGCATGCAACCTCATGTCAAGTTCTAGTTTTTTCTCTCTGTAAAGCAAAGCTTGATTGTGTTGATTATTTTTACAAAAAAAAAAACGACTGATGTTGAGTTGATCTACTTAAAACATAATAAATAAACAAATACATGTGGTATTGTCTTACGTATCACATTTACAGTGTCATTTGATTGCATTATAGTACCTTGCTGAAGACTGGGTTTGATGAATTACAAACAGTATGACAGTTATTTAAAGTGGTCTGCTTTTACAGGTTTGGCTATTCAATATCAGATGTTGACAGATTTCAAATGAATCAATCACGGGGCATGTCTGCAAATAAAGTCTGTTTCCATTCTTTTAACTGAATTCAAATTGGACTCGGGACATATTATTTAGCAGTGCCTCATGTACGGAGCAGTCACACTCATGCGTGTAAGTACATTGCTCTTCACACAGACCTTTGAAAGTCCTAGGAGTGGAGACTTAAAAAGGCCACTTGGACTCTGTCAAAGCTGTCAAGTGGAAGTCAGCTCACTTGTTTGTGCCTTGCAGTTTCTGTGTATGGTGTGGGTGTGTAAGAGTGTGTGTGTGTGTGTGTGTGTGTGTGTGATATTTATCAAGATACAATTCCCAAAATTCCCAAGAGAGGAAGAAGGAGACAGAGGGGGGGACAGGAAGAAAAAGAAACCTGAAGTCAAACTGGAGAAGTGAAAGAAGACACAGCTCACAGTTAGAACTAATAAGTTCCACTTCTGCACGGACCTTATATGTATAGATATATATGCATATATATATATGCATATATATATATATATATATATATATATATATATATATATATATATATATATATATATATATATATATATATATATATATATATATATATATATATATATATATATATATGTACATACATATTTTCAACTCAATAGCAGTCCAAACAACCATGTCAATCTCAACATGGCTATAATTTGTTTCCAGTCAAACGTTTTACACATTTAATCAAATGATTTCTGATAGTAATTAATATGCAGTGGTAAATGGATGTACTTTATGTACAGAGTTGGTTGTAAAAATACTTCACTTTCTCATGTACAGTTTGAAAAATACCGTACACACCATAGTTAGAAATACTGTAATAAGATGCTCCATTAGTTTGTCAGTGCCAGTGGCAATATGTAGCAGAAGAGCAAGAGGTATAAACTGGTGGTAATTGAATACAGGGATCCCAGTGGGAAGATGAAGGGTAGCCAGGCTATTAGACAGAATTAGCCACCCCCTCTCCCACAGGAGCACACGTTTAGACACTGTGCACACAAGTGCTTGTGTGTATGTGTGAGGACAGGGGCGATTCTAGGACCAGACCTTTAGGGGGCTCAGCCTCTAATGAGAATGTGACACGGATAAAGTGACTTGCAAAAGTGTTAATTTGGGTTCTAATCTGTTCCATGAAATTACCAACTTCTTTCTGGGGACTACCAACATTAAACTTCACAACCGCACAGATTAGATAGAGACTCAGCCAGAGGCGGGAGTCAGGCACAACCACCTCTGTTTAACCAAAACTACGTTTCTATTAACCCTTTCCTTGACTGGGTTACAGGTGCAAAGCATCGGCAACAGCAACACAGGATATTATACCTGTTTCAAGCCCTTTGAACCTGTAATTGTTTGTCTTTTGACACTAAGTTTGCAAAATCTAACGTGAAGCACTTAAATTGATTTTAAAAATATTTTTATATTTATAATTTTAGGGGGGCGGAAATTAAATTTAGCTTGAGCGTCACTCTAAAGGTTGTAAAATTGCATGAGTCCCCTTCTGGCAGGCTAAAAGCCATTCCATTAAGGACGTTTTCATACCGATAGCCTTTGGTTTGGTTGAATCGAACCAGACTTCGTTTGTCCAGCTGGTGCGGTTGATTTGGGCAGGTGGAAATGTGAAAATTCACAAAACTCTGGTGCTAACCACAAGCAGACCAAACAAACGTACCAAGACCTTCTAGAAGAGGTGGTCTCGTTACGCTGTCAATCAAACTCTGGAGCGGATTGTTTTCCGCAAATCTGAGCTAATGTCTCTTGTAGTCAGGTGTGTTTAGCAATCTGTGATGAAGTAGAGCAGCCAAGTGTAGCAGCGTGCAGTGTTTCTATCACAGAAATTGGCTGCGGTCAAGCTTGCTATCCATCACTCTTATCGCTGTGGTCAAACCAGCTGCCGCAAAATTGGAGACAGACGCCATCAGAGCAGAGCAAAGTCTCGGTGAGCAGAGCAGATGTCATAAACGTCTCTTGCAAAACAATGTCTGATAATTTTAATGAAATTAGCTGGTTTGACCACTACACCAGAACACAAGACCTTCTATCTGTGTCTTTGTCTTTCCAGACATATCTGACCAATAAGAGGCTGGACGTTCTTGCCTGATTTGTAATGACACAATTTGGTACGCTTGGATTTTCCCAGGAGTGAAACCAAACCAAACGACCAAGGGTAAATCGCTCCAAGTTTATTTTGTTATCTGTAACCCCTGTAATTCCTTACCTGTTTTAGTTGTCTCACCCTGTACGCCTCTGCTACGTGTGAAAACTTTTATCAAAACGTTTATTAACTCACGCTCTGATTCAGACCACTGCAAACAAACATACTTCACCTATTTTGACTTTGTTGTTCATGTATAACCAACAATTAATACAGGATCAAAGATTGAAGGATTGGGTTTCCATGGAAAGAGCAGAGACAAGATGTTGTGTGTGTATGTGTTTGCATATGCAATAACTTGAGGAAGGTGGATGAGTTAAAGAGGAGCAAAAACATGAAACAATTGTGAAAACAGAGAATGTTAAAGATACAATTACAGATGAAAGGAATTAGTGTTAGATGGAGGAAGGATGAAGAGATGCATGAATTTTGGCGGGAGGTAAATTGTTGCATTTTTTGAATCCACAGGTGATTCCTTGTGTTACTGATTGCCAAATACTAATACTAACTAATGTGTGTGCATGTGTGTGACTATGTGCGTTTGTTTCTATGCTGTCACATTCCAAAGAAACTAAAACAGGTTCTATTTCACTCGCAGTATTGAAAGCCTTGAATTAGCCTGAGCAGAACAACATTACAAGCTGTCATGGCCAAGGGTGGACAAATGAATGGATTATGTATTTCGATCAGGTGCATGCTTGTGTATTTGATGGTCATATTGTGTGAATTTGGTTCGGGTTACTTTATTGGTACCCGTGGATAAACTATGTTTACAGTCTAAGAGGCAGGACATACTAAAAAATGTGTATACAACCACATAACATACAACAGACCAGACATTAAAACGTGTAATAGAGACAGTAAAACATGGATGAAAGAATAGAAAACAGTACATGACCAAAGTGCCTGTTCATTTTGTGCAAGTGATTCTAATTCTGCAGTTTGTTTAATAGAGTGATTGCCGCTGGGACAAAACTGTTTTTGAATTTTATAGTTCTACAACCGGGGACTTTTAGCCTCCATCGAGAAGGGAGATACTGGAATTCCCTATTCAGAGGGTGTAGGCTATCTCCTAAGATGACCACAGCGATCCGCTGTAATTTTATACAGGTATGTGGCGTGCAGCGGAGACTCCCTAGTCAGTTTACTTGACCATTTTGCAATTTGATTTATGCGATTCTTGTGCTTAACTGAAACACACCCAAACCATAATGCTAAGGAGAATGACATGATGGATTCAATAAAAGCATGATAAAATGAGGCCATCATTGTCTTGTCTATGTGAAAATGGTACAATTTTCTCAAGCAATATAGATGCTGTTGTCCTTTTGTGTAGACAGCTTTGCAATTCTCTTGGAAATTTACGAATGGGCATTCTAGAGAAATCAGTATCAGTCCGTTTTAATGTACTGTATGTGTATATTCAGTGACAGTGAATATGAGCCATGGCTTTCAAGTTTGTACACAGTAAAAGCACAATAACAAATATGAGGTACAATAAAATAAATACAGTAAAATGCACTGCCAGTATACAATAAATGTGTCCACATGAGATCAACACTCTACCTGGTGTTAAAAACAAAGAAAAGAAGTGGGTTTTAAGAAGAGTTTTAAAATGAGACAGAGAGGAGGCCTGTCTAATGTGCAGAGGCAGCCCATTCCAAAGTTTTGTAGCTGCAAAGGCAAACGCTAGGTCCCCCCTGAGCTTAAGCCTAGCTTTAGGCACCGTCAGGAGCAGCTGGTCAGCTGACCTGAGAGATGGGTTGGGAATGTAGGGGTGCAGCAGCTCAGAGAGGTAAGGTGGGGCAAGGCTACTCAAGGCTTTAAAAGCAAATAACATGATTTTAAAATGAATCCTAAAATGCACAGGCAGCCAGTGGAGTAAAGATAAAATAGGTGAAATGTGCTCATACTTGCTTGTGCCTGTTAAAAGACGTGCAGCAGCATTTTGTACCAGTTGAAGATGCGCAATGGAGGACCCACTTGACCCCATACAAAGTGCATTACAGTAATCCAGATTTTTGCTAGCTGCCTTAACTGGAAAAAACTGGACTCCACCACAGCTTTAATCTAATCTCAGAAATTCTAATTGTGTGCATGAAGTGTACGCTGTTCAAGCTGTTCATTCATTCATACTGATTTAAAATGTTCATGTTGCATTGAACAGCATTTAAATCAAAGATATCTTCAAATGTTGCAGGAGGAAGATGTTCAACTATTTAAAGTGTGTTTTTTATGGTTAGCAATACATTTGTTTGACTGATCCTGTAAACAAGCTCACACTTTGGAAACATCATTAAAATTAACAAACCAATCTGAGTTAGAGCTGCTGAATTCTCACATTCTCGCTTTTATGGTGATATATCTCATTAAACGTCTTAACCTAGTGGACGATAAACTCTTTACTCACCATCCTTTTGGACAGTAGGGCATCTAAAAGCTAAAGCCATGATTACAGAGCCAGGGATATATTTTACAAATACGGAAGTAAGCCAGTGATAAGAGCCAGTCTTTTCTGATGCTTTTTTGGAAGCATGAAGGTAGCAAGTTATTGAGCTGTGACTGAATTAACGCTTAATAAGCCGGAGGCACAAGACCATTATGGAAAAGTGGTTGACACTTTTGCAAGAACAGAAGCGAAATATAAGGCACAAACCTTTGCTTAGATACGTGTTTATGGATATTGTTGTTGTTGTACATGGGTTTGCAAACAACTTCTTTGTATCAGAAGAAAGTTCTCCATTAAGGATATACTGTATGTTTTTGTTCTTTCCAGCCTTTTTTTTGAATGAAGGTCTCCTCTGAGATGGAGAAAAGCCAAGAGAAGTGCAGGAATGAAAAAAAATAAATGACGATGAAATATCTAAACTGTCAACATGCTGAGCAGTGTTTTGGAGAATTAAAGACAAACACAATACACAGCCAATTTGACAAACACATGCTGTTGTCTTTTTTTCTTTTATTTGTTTTTATGAGTTATTATTGTTCAGGAAATGCAAGTCCCTACCGACAAATTTTATGTATATATTTTCATCAGAAACTGGAAAGAGAGGGTCTATTATGCAGTGGGTTTCTCAAACGGGAACTGAAGCAGATGACACAGCTATAATTTGGTCTCTCAGATGCTCCATCGACAGTCTCAGCACACACTCTGCCTTTCTGTCACTGATGGAGAGTCACGACTTCTCAAGTTGAAGAATTATGCATGCACAGAGTTACACACACACACACACACACACACACACACACCGACACATACACACACAAACACACACATGCAGAAACACACAAATGCGCACACAACTTTTGGGTCTGTTTAAGCATTCTGAATTAAAGAGCTTCCACATACACATTCAGATAAGGCTCACACATAAACACAAACACACACATAAACTTAAAAGACTCATAAAACCACGTAATGAATAGTAATCACAGGCATTTCCATAACGCAAAACATAATCCCTGATGAAAATTCAGACAAAGAAATAAATTATAGTGGGGAAAAACAGCCACACACCGAAACCAGTGCAATAACGTAATGAATGATAATGTGAAGTAAAACTGCTCGAGTTAGAGGAGGTAGTGATGCTTAAGGGCAGTTGTGCGTGCGCGCACATGTGCATCTATGCATTCACTCAACATTCATGCCTTTATGTATCATAAAAATGCCAGTGCAATTTCCGGACATAATATGCCTTTAAATGTTCATCTGCATGCGGAGGTGGGTGTGTATGTGAATGTATGAGTGTGCGTGTGTATGTAATCTAACGGTTTATGCAGTGAAGTTAGAGCTTATTAAAGGGAGTGTAAAGCAGAGAGACTGTAATTACCAAACATAAATGAGAAGCTCTCACCCAATGCATTAAATTACCCTGAGAGAGGAATGCCAGCTGATAATTGGACTTTCTCATCTTAGTGTGTGTGTGTGTGTGTGTGTGTGTGTGTGTGAGATAGAGAGCATGTGGAGATGGGGATGAAAACCATCTTAAGTTGAAAGATGTTGCACAATTTTGTACTTGCGTCTGACTGTGTGTGAGAGTGTGTGTCTATCTGATGTCCTTCCTCTCTTGGAGAAAAAGTTGTTGCTAGTCCTCTTGCACACTTTCAGAGTAATAAATCCGTTGACGCTCTAGTTATGACAAACCACGGTTCACTTCAGGCTTCACCTCCCCTGAGTGGGTCTGTGTGTGTGCATGTGTGCATACGTTTCTATGTTAAAAAAAAATGTATCCACATGTACTGTTTATTTGTACGAATAAAAATGGATTGTACCTTACAGACTATTCCATGTATTGTAATGTATTCCATTTGTATCTGTGTTTTCTGTGTGTTTCAAGTGTGTGAGATTAATTGTGTATCAAGGTTAGTGTGTCAGCGTTAATGAGAGGTTGTTTGTCCTGGGAACGTTTGTGATAAAGACTGATTGTCTATCGATAAATGTGAGACCCAGCATTAATTCAGGTATGTGGACGGGTATGTGTGGCCGTAGATACTGTATGTATACCAGATTTGTGAATGTGTGTGCATGTGTGGTTCTCCCTGTTGTGTGTCCCTGAGTGCACTTCCCTCCTCCTACTCCCCTCTCTTTCCTCTGCACTGTCCTTGCAGTGTCCTTCTATCTGCCTCTCTCTTTCCTACTTTCTCACCATCTCCATCTCCTGGCCTTGCTCTTTCTATCTTTCAAAGTCTTCTTTACAGATGCATCCCCCCCTTAACACACACACACACACACACACACACACACACACACCATCGTCTCTCTTCCTCTTTGCGTTTCACTCTTTCCCTCCTTCCTTGCCCTCCCTCTTTCACGCTAACTTTCTGCACCAGGGGAATAACATGCTTCAGAGCTTTCAGATGGAGACAGAGAGTGCAGCTCCAATCAGAACTGCACCAGACATTTTAAGTAAACACAGCCGCAATGCTATCACACATACATGCCTCCCACCCTGCAAAGTCTGACGGTCAACTGTACACACAAAGGAACACATGCAGGGACTTTTGCAAGGGAAAACATGCCATCTGAACCTGAAAAATGAATCACTTTAAAAAAGCTGGAGCACAGGGCAGATGCCAGTACAGAGGGAGGAAGATGAAACAGGCTGTCAGAGTAGAAAACCTGCAGCAGATTAGAAGAGAAAGACTGGAGAGAGGGAGCAGTTGGGCAAAACAAACAGAAGCCAGAGAAAGGACTTGATGGAGAGGAGAGTTAAAAGACACATAAAACAAGGTAAACACACTTTAGCCAGACTGACCAATGTTAGTAGACAGAAACACACAGAAGCAGTGGATTGCGGATAATGGCGATAGAAAGACAGGCAGTAAAGCAGACAGCACACAGAGCAGAGTGACAGACTGACAGAGGGATAAACCGACAGAGACACAGCGAAGGGGTTAGTTTGCTAAATGGGTCTGCTTGATAATTGTGTTCTGTGACAGCTGACAGTAGCGCCACTTAATTAAAGCCAAGCAGGAAATGACTATTTATAGAGGCTCTATCCCATCAGCACTAAATGACATGGTGTTTTATTTCCCTGCAACCAACTGGCCGCAAAACGCTGACTTTATTTAATACGATAAGTGTGTGTTTGGAGGGGAGGGGAGGTGAGTGGTGTGTGTGCATGTGTGGGTCTGTGTGTCATGGTGGGGGGAGCCAATGGGAGGAGTCTGCCCAGTTAGGCATGTAATCTGCACTAAAAATGTGTGTGCCTGTCTGCAGGAAAGATACATCTATATAAAGAAATAAATCAGCATTATTATATACATTTGTCCCAGGCAATTGGAAGCGAGCACTATATCGCACACATACACACACACATACGCATGTCCCACGACAATGCACAGTTTGACAGCATTCTCCCTGACAGTTTGAAATGTCAGCCCCAAGTGTCCGTCCAAGTGCGCAGATGAATATGTGTGTGAGTGTGTGAGGTTGTAGAGTCACCATTTCCTGAATGTCAGCTAGACAAACAATTCATGGAGGATTCCTGCTGCCTCCTTTTCTGACTGCCATGCACTGGATTTGACTTGAAGACCAAAACTCTCAAATGTTGGAGTTAAACATTAGAAATACAAAAACAGAACAGGCATCTCTGCCCAAGAATGCACTCAAAGCACTATGCTATATTTCTGGGATTCGTTGGGTTCGCCTGTTGAGTAACTTTAAGTGACACATTAAAAAATGATAACTCCTGGCTAAGACTGGATGGCTGATTTCATTGTAATGCCATGTGTTTATGCTTGTTTATAGAATGTGTGAATACAATTTTAAAAAGGGCTGCACTTTGAATTTTCTTCCTGTGAAACATGTTACAAGTCCATTGCAAACGTTCAGTGCAATGCAGGAAGCAATTTGCCCTTCATGTAGCATGGTGTAAAATTAGGGTTTTACAACCTTGATTAGAGTGGTGGTTGTGCATGTTATAAGCCTCTTTTCTTGCCTGTCACAGGCCTGCAGTGAACGTTTATTTTGTTATCTGTAACCCCTGTAATTCCTTACCTGTTTTAGTTGTCTTACCCTGTACGCCTCTGCTACGTGTGAAAACTTCCTTCCATTCTTTTTTGAAAAAGTCACTTTAATTAGGGCTCAAATCTCACCTTCAGCTTATGACCCCTGTATCTCTGCTCTTCTGTGTTGACCAGTTTCAGCCTGTGATACTTTCCTTTTTACAAGACATTGTTTGTCATTTGAAGCCCTCAGGTTCTCTAAATGATGCAGTCCCTTTTCTTTTGACTGTTAGTGAATAGCACAGAGTCAACGTTTTCTTTATATCTAGTGACAGTGATCAGGTCATCAGTTCAGATAAGTACTGGTAAACTTATCCAGAAATAGGAAAAGAAGGCCCTCCCAAAAGACAATCCCTATTTAAATCTTTCCCCCAACGTTAACACATTTCTGATTAGATATTCCACGTTTTGATGTAAGCCTGCTACCTGCAGTAACACCCTATTTGCCTAGTGTTATTTCTAAGCATTTACCTCTTCCTCCGGTGAAAACGTGTCGTTGTGTTTGGCAGGTGCTTGTGTATTTGGTGCCGAAACTGCAGTGGAGAGCTATTGCTGTAGGGGAATGAGGGGGCTTTGGTCGCTGGTTGAGGAGCTCACCCCGCGATCAGCAGATGTGACATGCCTTACTCAGCTTCTAGGATTTGAGGTATGCTGCCTGAATCCATTTGTGCTAAAGATAGCATACACACTACACAATAGTTGTGTGTCCCCTCGAAGCCAGAACACACAAGTATTTCAATTGTTTATATTTACTTTACCATTGTTTTTAGACAATATCATATGAAAGGCTACTTATCCCTAGACAATACCAGTTCACTGCATACAGGCATACTATAAAAAACATCTTGGGACAGTATCAAGACAATCATTTTGGGCCATTATAGCCATTCTCCTTGGTATCATATAATCTAAAGAAAACAAAATGACAAATGGTGATACCTCATAATAGCATTGTTAGAAGTGATACAAACACCAATCCACTACTATTACCACTGCTACAGCAGGTAGTTGTACCGAGCATTTGAGCAACTCAATGACAATACACTGTAGGTTCACTCCAGATGTAGTGTAGAAAAGAAGTGACCAGTACTGCAGTGTACCCCTATGGTTAGTTTATGCCTTCCCAAAAAATATTGCATTACATTGTTATTAGGACATGGGTCAATAGGAAAGACATGATTTTTCAGAAAACATTAAAGTTTGGTTAAATAACAATGAACAGAGTGTAATTTAACATATATTTTATTTGGGAACAAAGCGCAACATTTCGAAATAAATCCATTTGAAAGTTGCTGGAGCAAAAATGAATATATTACAGATAACAATTAGCTGAGAAATCCATAAGAACCATTTTCACAGTATACTCAACAGTACAAGTATTTTTAAAGCACTGTAGCTTTCAAAAGTTTTTTTTTAAGGCTTGTCCAGATCCGTTTTCTTTGAGGTTGAAACATCCACACAAGTCCAGGCTTTCAATGTGCAGCATCCCTTAAATTTTCAATTCAATTATGGCACAAAAAGTGCACTATCGCCACATGTATGATGTTGACAACATGGACGCATATATACTGTAGGAAACACCAATCAAAAACAACAATGATATCCCCGAACAATATCCCCATCTAAGCTGTGTTTCACTTTCCCGCCAACATTATTATAAACATAGTAAAGACAACTGGACTCGGTCAAGACAAAATGACTGTTAATATTAAAAGACTAAATGCCTTAGTAGGTTAGTAGTTGCAAAGACAATCCGGGCTGCTCTGTTTCTCCCCAACGTGATGTCATAAAATGCATTGTGGGGGAAAGAAGACCGCTGTAAAATGGCTCCTACTTTTTGTATTATATTCCGTTTTGTGATGTCCAACACCATCAAATACAGTGGATAACAGTTAAATGTTTTATTAACAACAAACAAATTACACAAATGTGATGCAAAATTAAACCTGCAACATGGGCTTTAAGAAGGTTTCCCCCACTGTAGAACAATCTGTTATTGCAGTCATTAATAGCAGTTTGTCCTCAGGTGTGGTCCCTGGAAATTTTAAGCACACAGTATTACAACCCCTTGTTAAAAAATCCCGCAATTAATGGGCATTCTGGAAGAAGATAATATTCTAGAGGTGTTCCAATCCGGTTTTAAAACCCTGCACAGCACAAGAGAGTCTTTAATGATATATTTTGAGCTACTGACTCTGGTGACAGTGTTATCCTTGTGCTTTCGGATTTAACTGTTGTATTTGACACAGTGGATCATGAAATATCGATCTCACGTTTGAAAAAATGGATATCCTCCACTGCTCCTCTCTTGTGTGGGGTTCCACAGAATTCAGTTCTTGGCACTCTGCTTTTCTCTCTCTAGTTTCTCCCAGGGTTCCATATTTAGGAAGCATGGCATTTCATTCCATTGTTATGCAGATGACAGTCAGATGTATGTGCCTCTTAAAAAGAAAGACGCATTTTCAGATTGCTAATCATGTGTCTTAACAGTTTTTCCTCGCCACTGTCGCATTGTTGCTTGCTCTGGAGGGAACTACTAGAACTGTTGGGTCCTTGTAAATTATGGAATGTGTTCTAGACCTACTCTATCTGTAAAGTGTCTCGAGAAAACTCTTGTTATAAATTGATACTATGAATAAAATTTAATTGAATTGAACATAAAGGCCTGGATGGCTCTTTTTAACTTTTTAAATTTTAATGATGAAAAGATGGAAGTGATGGTTTTTGGTGCCCCCCGTAGATCTGGGTTCCTTGGAACAGTATATTAAACATAGCATCTAAAAAATCTACGGGTTAAAGTGGACCTGGAGCTTACGTTTGAGAGTCAGATCAAGGCTGTTGTCAAATGAATTTTCTTCCACTTGAGGCAGCTGGCCAAAACAAAGCCAATACTGTCAAGACAGCACTTTGAGATAGTAATCCACACCTTTGTTACCACTAGGCTGGAGTACTGCAATGCACTTTATGTTGGGGTAAGTGGGTCCTCTATCGCCCATATCGAGATGGTACAAAATGCTGTTGCACGTCTTTTAACTGGCACACGTAAACATGAGCATATTTCCCCCATTTTTGCCTCACTCCACTGGCTGCTTATTAAATTTAGGATCCATTTAAAAAAAAAAATTGCTTTTAAAGCCTTGAATTGTCAGCCCTACCTTGCTGAGTTTATACGCCCTTACATACCAACACACTCTCTCAGGTCAGATGATCAGCTACTCCTGAGTATGCCTAAAACTAAGCGGAAGCTCAGAGGGGACCGTGCCTTTGCTGTGTCGGCTCCTAAATTATGGAATGATCTGCCTCTGCATGTTAAACAGGCCTCTTCTTGGTCTGTTTAATATCACGTCTCGAAACCCACTTCTTCTCTGTGACTTTTGACACCTAGTAAGATGTCAATGTAATTTACTTCATTTAATTATCCAGTTTAATTGCTTTTTATTGCGCAGCTATTATTTTTACTCATTCTATGATGTGATGATATGTTATGTTGGATTGGATGTTGGCACTTTGATCAAGATTGTTTGTTTTAAAGCACTAAACAAATAAAGTTGGATTGGATTGGATTACCTTAACCCTACTTCACTTTGTCACAACTACAACAATAAATGGTTGCAATGGTCGAAAAAAACGGTAGCCATTGTTGACTACTGATATTGTGATAGCGTTGAATTCATAGTCAGAAGAGGAGGGAATATTATTACCTTTATACAAGCCTGTTAATTCAGTTCACAATACAGTTATTGTGATATGAAATACTAAATCAGAGTGCTGTGTTTAAAAACCATTGCAGCCATGTAAAAATTCCTGTAGTTTTAAGATTTAACCTAACTAAAGCAAGTGTGTCCACACATGTGCCTTTCCTCACTACTTTTTTTTTTTAAGATAATGGGTGCATTTAAAGACATAAAAAATGGGATTAAGGATTAATTCTTCATTCTACTTGGAGGACTACACGTTGATACAGCACAGCTGCCAGCAGTGTTGGCACATAAAGAACAGAACACAAAACCAGAACAAAACACCGCCTGTTTCATCCATACTACAAATTAATCTTTCGTTTACCCAGATAGACTTTCTTATTTAAACCAAATGACTGTAGCCTGTTATTCCTACCCTCTAATACAACCCACTGTAACAATTTAAAGAAAAGAACATAATGGTTGCGTTTTTTTGATAACATTGTGAAACGGTTGCTAACCCAAGTTTAGAAAAAAAATCATAATTTGGATTTAAATCAGTACTTTTGTCATGTTACTTTACTCCAGGTTACACACATGACGCAGAACGTGACATGGTTCCATTTGTTTGGCAAAGTAAAAAAAAACAACCTTGCTGTTAACTTTTTGGGAATCGGACACAAAGCCTGCATTCTGCTGGGTGAAAGTCTTGTGTTTGTTTAAGCTGTCCCTCCTAAAGCTCTTATACTTTGTTACCTTCCTGCCTGCTCTGCTCCCAAAGTCACAATTGCTGCCTTACCAAATGACTTATGGGGCCTTTTTAGGAGGAGGACAGTTTCAGCCCCACAGTAGTAAATGCTTCTTGTTATGTTAAAGACAATGAAATACTCTTTTAGCTTTTACAAAGTGCTACACTGTCAAAGAAGGTTACATTCACTTTTTTGATTGTGTCTCTCTGTCCTCAATCCCTTTTTGCATATCTCTCATTTCCTTTCTATCCCTTCATAGATAAACACAGGCATGATTAACAGGCTGCTATTTCTATAAGTTATTTATTATTCAATGTGCGCTTTGACATTTAAGGGGTGGATTTTTAAGCTAAAGCCTGCTGTTTTGTTGTCATAAGGGACAGGGACACACAACAAGAAACTTTTTTATCTCAAGATTTCAACCTCATAGTCTCTGGAAACACTACGGCAGCCTCCACCAAACACGTCATCCATGACCCTCATCAGCTTGAAACCTTCCACAAAAATAACATGCCAAAATGAACCCAGTTTACTACTCTGAATCTATTATACAATACCTACTCTACAGAACTTGAAGGTCACATGAAACTAGCTGAGCAATTATTCCTGAAGTTCAAACAAAGCATGTTTAATTAGCAGTCAGTTACTAAGCGACACAGACTTTGTTGGAACAAACTTCCAGAAGATCTTAGGAATGTGCCAACATGCTACTTTCAAATCCAGACTGAAGTTATTTTTGTTTTTATCTTAGCTATTGTGCTATTTTACATGGATGCTCAAAGTACAATAAAATAGAGTTGTTTGTTACTTCCATTTACAATTAATTTCTGTCAATTAGAATAGACATTCTTATAAAGTAGAATAGTGCTTCAAGATTCATCACATTAATTAACATTTTTTTTTAAATCAAATGCCATCTTGAAATACCTAAATTATTTTCTGTGTCCATGGTTACTAAAAAGTAGCTGGTATATCTGGCCACAGTATCAACTTGGCAGAGGTAACGGAGGAATGCTCATTGTTTCTTCTGATCCTTTCCAACCACACAAGAAATTAACAGTTGTATTGTACAGATAAATGCAATATCATGTACAAATGATGAGAATATAGCATATTTCACTTTACACATTTACAATAATAACAGCTAAATCTGTGTCTGTCCTTTATCCTTTTTCCGATCAACTTGTCCTGTTTCTTTACTCCCTTTTTCCGTCTCCTCTTGTTTTTTTTTTTAAATTGTGCCGATAACACTGACTTGTTTGAAGTGGCACTGATTCACAGTAATCAACACCTGCTTACTCATGCAGCGCCGCCTGTTCTGAGTTTTGCTTCCACTTTTGACATTATTATATCACCCCACCCATGCCTCTTTCTTTTTTCTTTCTCACTTTCTAACTTTCTTTGTTGATCTTTTTTGTTTTACTTTCTTATTCTACTACTTCTATTCTTCTGTCCATGCAGCCACCCCTAACAATTTGTTC
This sequence comes from Etheostoma cragini, assembly GCF_013103735.1. Classification (NCBI taxonomy): domain Eukaryota; kingdom Metazoa; phylum Chordata; class Actinopteri; order Perciformes; family Percidae; genus Etheostoma; species Etheostoma cragini. The sequence continues at coordinate 16,642,514 of NC_048408.1, forward strand.
TTCTTCACTTTTCTGCTTACTTTCTTCCATCCCTGGGGGCCTCACTTATAACCATTGGCACACACAAAACAGGGTTTGAAAGGTGCATATGCAACTTTCTAAGCATAAATTGGAATTTGAAAAAAAGAAATTGACACTGGCAAAAAGGGATTCAAAGTGTCAAGCATCCATTAATTGTGAAATGGTCATAAAAGGGCTGGGTGATGATGGATTCTTCAGCACTAGTTGGAGGTTTTTGCCAATGGCAGGTTTTGAAGGGATAGGGTGTTCAGGGACCACAAGGATTTTATGCCCCATTTTGAAGACTAGCTTTTGAGTTGATTTTGAATCCCAAGAGCAATTCTCTTGGAATTGTGGTCTGAATCGGGCCAAACTTTAGAGTTACCAACCTACAGAAACCGTTTAATTCCAGTTCCTTTACAGGTTTTAACCACAGGGTTTCTCGCAACAGGCACATTCTTGAGGGAATTGGTGGACAGGTCAGGGAATTCACATTGGGCTTCGTGGTGCCATCTTTGTAGGGTGGTATAATTGGAATGACCCAGCAATACATAACGCTTCCCTACACTGTGGGTGAGAGGGCAACATCAAAGAGCAATTTGCAGCTATGTGTGCTTTCCAAAATTTAATCAGGCGGTCGACTGCACTCATATTGCAATAAGGGCACCACACAAGAACAGATTTGCTTTTGTGAATCGAAAGCAATTCCATTCAATTAATGTCCAAATCATCTGTGATGTGATCTGATTCTGACGTATGCAGCTGATTGATGGCCTAGCTTAACCCATAAGTCATTCAAACTGAGACCCAGCAGTGTGGGGAACAGTTCTGAAGTTAGACATGTGCATGATGGTTAACTTCTTGGTAAAATTAGAGCACGGGTCTCCAACCTTTTTTCCACTGAGAGTAAATTCAACATTATGAAAGGGGCCAAGAGCTTCTCAAGTTTTCCATTAGTAACATTTATTCACATAGTTTAGTGTTGATGTCCAACACTTCAACATTTTGTATGAAAGAATGTTAAATTCCAGACCGTCCTCACCCAAAACATGGCCGTATAAGTATGATTGTGCAATTGTGCAAATTTCAGACAATACTGTTTTTATTTCTCTCGATTCCACAGTAAGAGTCAACGATTGCCCTAATTTCATCACAGCATCAGGTTGGAGCGCGGTGCCTGCATCAGTGGGACATTAAGTGATCATTAGAATCTGAAAGTGAACCAATAGTCACTTAATTTAAAATCTTACAAAATCTTCTCTGTGGTTGGTGGGGAACGTTAATGTTATAAGGCTGAAACATTGTTTAACACGTTGAAGTTAACACGTTTTGATCAACGTAAAGTTATCGTTAAACAGCACTAGGCAAATCCACTATTATGTTCGCCAGCTAAAGTTAGCTAGCTGTATAGATAGAAGACTAATCTAATGCAGATTTACCCAGCTATCCCACCCTGTTTTTCTGCCTCATTCCCTGCCGCTAAGGGACTAGCTAGTTCAGTTGGCATAAGAGCAGACAACAACCCAGGGGACACAACACATCCACAGTAAGCAGCAGTCAGCCAGTTAGTTTTAGGTTTACAAAATCAAAACAAATGTAGCCAAAACTGACTACTCACTTTGTTTGCACTTGTTTATTTTGCAGACACAAAAAACAAATTCATAATTGTAAGATGACTGAGAGGAAAAGAGGGCTACTCTAAAGTTTCTTTTGCTAGTAGAGTGCACAACTGCTCTGTTGACCTGTGGGGCATCTCATGTGAATGTGTAATAAAAACTTTGAGCTGAATATTGTTAAGCCGGCTTTAGTCAATATACACTTTGAATGAGCAGTATCAGTAAACAATTATATCGTGATAAATACCCATCAAAATGGGAAAATATATTGTGATGCTATTTTTTTCCATATCACCCAGCCCTAACTATACACAAAGACTTGGGCTGTTTACCTGGTCCACCTGCAGTCTCATCTTCAGCCATGCCTGTACGACAACTGATGATTTCCCAACAATTGATGCCATGTGCTCATCAAAGGGAGAGAGGTCCGGTGTCACCGTGCCGCCACCAGTGGCACTTACACTCTGCCTATGCAGAGCTTTTGTTATTAATTTTGACGTTGCCACATCTTCTTAACCTTAACATGGTTTGGCTCCAAGAGATGGCAGCTGTTACAACATGCTGCCATGGAACAATTGTTTTCTTGGCCGAGCATCCGGCCAGGCATCTCAATCTCACAGTCTGAGACATTTCTCTCCTCAGCTTTGCGCTCTGACGTTGCCATTTTTTCACAGACATAGGCTACTTAAGGGTTATCACGGACATTTATATGTGTATCAAAACAATACTAATTAAAGGTGTTTCTGTGACCATTTACGGGTAATTGTGGGAGGGAAATAGGTGGCGTGTTGGGCTTGTGCACGACTGCACAATTCCAAGTTAACTTGGGTTGTAAAGGGTATTGCACACTGGCAGGCGTGCACAAGGTTTTACATATCTGAATATTTTTGAGTCGTACAAACATGTCCTCATCCTCTAAATGAGGCCCCAGGTAAGCTTCCACAACATACTATTTCTCTCACTCTTTTGGTCTTTCTCTCCCTGCATCTGGCTGTGTCCCACAGCAATGTTGGCAAAGCAGAGAGCAGATGAGACAGTGTTAAACAGTCTCATCTGCCAACATATCCAGCCCAGAAAGCTACATTGTAGTGTGTGTGTGTGTGTGTTTGAGAGTGTTTGTGAGTGTGGGTGCATCCACAGGAGTGTGTGAAGTATCTGTACATATGTTGCCTTAGTGTTGCTTCTCATATCAGTTTTGTGCATGTGCAGATGTACACAATGCAACAGCAACAGCTCCTTGATGTGCCATTTCTTTTAATGTGGGAGTAGCACCACACTGAGATTGTTTAACTGAGAGGGCCCTTGGCTTGGAACACTGACATGCCTATGGCTGGCTGTCTCTGCCATACAGTGGCGGTCGCTCAAAAGTCACCATCTTGATTGGCAAATCAAAGGCATCTACAGCCAAGTTCTGTGCTGCAGATGTATTTCTGACGGAAATTCTCTCCTCTATTAAGCGGGACCCCATTAGGCAAGGGTGTGAGAAAAGTGTTATAAGGGGGCCGGGGATATGACTAACTGTTCTCTTCTGAGGACACAGAGGATGTGTATTATTTATTTATTTGTCATACACGTCAAAAATATGATGTTTTGGCAACTGCTAGTTTTCAAAAACATTAAACAGACGGCTGGAGCATTTGTTTTTAGACAGGGAATGTTTTGACATGGAGGTATTAGCTCCTCAGGGCCTGTAATGTGATGAAGGAATATTTGTCATATGATTTACATAAAAATGTGTTTTTTGTAACTTGCTCTCCTCATTGAGATGTCACTAACTCACATGAGAGTGATCTAGTCCTTAATAGAGCGATGAACCCAAATATTACTCCTCAAAAGTCAAAAGAGCCATCAACAAACACCTCTACTTCATAGAATGTTGTATATTACTAAATTGTCACGCATAAGTGGTAGTGACACCATTTCATTGATGGCACACTGCACCATATTTCAGCAGTTCAGCAGCAGCCCTGTAGATGTCTCAAGTGTTGCCCACACTGTTATGATGCAGAACAACTGAAGGTCATGACCTTGGCAAAGGACTGCAGAGCTGTAGACGTACATGTGATTTGTTTCCGCATATGTGTGTGTGTGGTTGTGTGTAGCACTGTACACCTTTGAGCACACAGGAAATGCATCAGTACAATTCATAGCTTGGTACTATTAATACCCATTCACTCTCCGTTCTGCAAATTATCTATTTACTGCAGGGTGGAGGTGGTGGAGGGGTCTGAGAGTATGATTGTGATTTTAGTAATGCTTTCAGAATAAAGGAAAGGAAAGGAGGCAGAAATTGTGAGAGAGTGAGTGACGGAGAACAACTGCAATAAGGTAAAAGGATGGAAAGATGAGTGCACAGAAAGTGAGGGATTCAGTAGAAGGAGGGGGAAGACACAAGAGAAAATAGAGGGGGATTGAAATCCTCCCGGGATGCACCAAGAGAGGAAACACTTAAGATGACTCAATTCATCACAATCACTGCTACGAAAGAGAGGAGGGAGAAAAGTTGAGGGGTAAGATGCAAAAAAGAGTAAGAGTATGTACTGCACTACATTAGAAAGACTGGAGTAAGTGTATGACATGCTGTACAAAAATTATCAGGGAGCGGCTAAAAATTAGGCTCTTATAATATTTGATTTTGCGTTGGGGAGGGAGTAGTATATTCTTTTAGGGACACAAGAGAAGTCACAGTCCCTCTTTGCCTGTTTTTATTTGGTTTAGACTTACTGTGTTTAATGGTGCCACACCTTCCATTGCAGAAAAGCAAAACATGTGATACCCTCATTAAAAAAACTAAAAATTAAACAGGAAAAAACACACACATAGGGCAGATCTATTGCTTTGGTTTTGTAATGGACTCAAAAATGCAAACACAAAATAATTTACCCAGCGTTAAAATGATTTAATCATAGAATAATACTGTACATGTAAATAACCTATTCACATGTAATTAAGGACCAAGGAAAAGCACTTAAGCACTTAATTTATATTTTTTCTATCTTGTTTATGATGTCTTATAGTTTGGTGATGCTGTTTGAAAAAATCTTCTTTTATTACAGAGAACATTTAGTAAAGGCTAACATTTTAAATAAAAGGAAACAAAAAGACTCAAACTAAGTTTCAATCCACTCTTCAATCGAATAATCGGAAGTTCGGTAAAAAAACAAACTCATGTGTGTTTACATCCAACGAAAAAAAAACTGAAAAATCCTGTGCGTAGTGACATCACTAGCTGTTTTGCGATCAAATTGGTATATCAAATTGATTTTAGACATTTTAAGGTGTTTACATTCATTTTCTCACTGAATTACACAACATTCAAGCAAACAAGGTTCGAACAAGGTTTTTCTAGACAAAAAGGATTGCGCCGTCTACCAACCCACGATCAGTATTGCACAAGTTGTGGTGCTTATGTGCCAGCTGATAGCGACATATCAAGCTATAATAAGAAAACAATGACACAATTTACACATTGGTGCGATGATGCAGATGCAACTTGCCTTTTATTTTACCTCCGGCAACGCTGCAAGACAACTTTATTTTTTAGACATGTATCGCTGTATGAGCACCTTCCAGTTGCTCCGCAGGATGTCCCACAGCGTGTCATAGCCTAACCTTTGTTAGCCATTTCTTTTGCAAGTTCCTGTTAAATTAAATTCAAAAAGTCTCTCATCTCCTCGTCCGTCCACTTACATCTGTCTATGTTGACATCTGCCATGAGTGCACACAGAGCGAAAATACTGGGCGGAAACTTCTTCTTCTTTTTTTGTGGCGGGTTGCAACCATAAAATGACCTAAAACTTAATCGCAATTCATCACTTATTTGGAAAATAGCGTTTCTATCTATCACTTAATTCTGATAAAAACGTGTTGACGGAAACGTAGCTATAGATTACAGTTCCTCCTACAGATGTTGGAACTCCTGAAGCACTCGTAATGGGTAAGTGCATTTAGTGTCCATGCTCCATTACCATACCTTCTGATCCTAATAGCATTGATACGTTTTTGGAAAACATTGTTTAGACCTAAGAAAGTTTCTCAATTATTTCTTGTTGATAGAATATGTCTGTAATGTTTAATTGTAGACTAAGTTAGTTTTTTGGTACGCTAAGGAAAAAAGTGCATTTTATATACATATAGTTCGTTCATTTCTTGCAAACATGTTAGCATACCACTACACATTCAGCTGACAGGGTGCAGTATAAGCATCCCGCTGTTGAACGAAAATATTTTTGTGGATGGTGCAATCAAGAGACATTTTGTCAGTTTTATGAAAATAAGATGTGTGTAGATGGGAGACTTTCCTCACAGAAAAAATGCACACAAGTCATTTGTTCAAGCAGCAATTAAGACTTGTATCTACGTTTATAGTGACAGCATCCTCTAATGGCCATATTAGTCATGACGGGAGCAAAGTGTGAAGCAAATTTCCACTTGAGGATGTAAGTTGGGGGTGGTGAAGTGCTCAAACAAAGACAATACTTTCACCAAGAAAAATGGGGTTCAAATCCTGTTTGAAAATTAAAGTACACAGAGAATTTTGTTTCTTTTCATTGTTTTATGGAAAAAACTGAGCTACGTCATCTTCTGCATCACGTGCTTAACAGGAAGTGAAGTAGGACAGGTGTCAGTATTCAGGTGTCAGAAGTCTTTTGCTAATAATAATCAAACTGTTCCTGACAAAATACCAGAATGACTCACTTTGTGACTGATTTATAT
>NC_048408.1:16648945-16651081 GCF_013103735.1 Etheostoma cragini
CACAGACAGGGAGGCAGACAGGGAGGGGGGGAATAAAATAGAAGACAAAGAGTGAGTTGCTGCAGTAGAGTTCCTCACCCACAAAGGAACCCCATGCAGCCACAGCCACCAAGCCAGATCCACTGCAGCTGTGACTGCTGGGAGTTAGTGGCTGTGTGTATGTGGGTGTGTGAGTGAGTGTGCAAGTTTGTGACCAAGTTGAAGTGTGTGTGCACATGTTTATTTGAACCTGTGGTGGGAACTGTGGCTTTGAAACCTTGACCGCATACGAGACTGAGGTCTGAATCTGTGCAACACACTGCAGAAGGGCAGTGCAAAAGTGGGTTAGAGAAAGTGAGTGTGAGCGAGACCTGAGAGAGGGAGAGAGAAATAGATATGGACAGAGAGAGAGAGAGACAGAAAGAGCTAGAGATTGAAAGTGCCAGGGAGAGACAGCGAAAATGAGACTAAAAGATTGAGAAAAACAAAGATCAAACAAAGAGGAGATCAGGTCAAAAGGAGGAAGAAAAGAGTGATAGAGGGTAGAGGGAAGGAGTGAGTGAGTGAGTGAGGCAAGTCATGATGAAGATAAAAGTGCTAAAGGATGGGTGGGGGGAACACATAGGAGAGAGGGAGCAGAGCAGAGTTGAGAGATGTAAAGTGAAAGAAATAGATGGACTATCTGTGAGCGAGGGAAACGGATAGGAGAGTTGGATTAATGAAATAAATGCAGAGGAGGGCTCTGGAGAAAAAAGAGGAGATAGGAAAATAAGGCAGGAGGAGAAAGAGGGTAGAGATAGATAGAGGGGGCTGAGCGGGGCAGAGGAAGAGATTAATAGCTTTGTAGATCTGCTCCTGTGTTGGTTCCTCAAGAGTAATGCCTTTTTTTCCCAATCCTTTCTTCCATCCTGCTAGATTCCCTTTTAAAAGGGCTTCTTGAAACAGACGCAAGCGCACAATACACACGTGTACACGCATGTACACAGACCCACACGCACATGGAATATCGGCTTTGATTCATGTAAGCTGTCTCCATTCCAGTGAGCATTTGCCAGCTCACTAATAGGAGAAATTCTTTAATTCTGTGCCACTGTGGATTTCAAAGCCACTTACTGTAGTTCACATGTCTCCAAAGACATTCAAAGGCCTGGGCCGTCAATCTACTGCCTAAATAACCCCACAATACAGAGCAGGTTGTCGCATCCGGAGGGGACATTTGTGGAAGTGTGTGCTTGTGTATGCAGGTGAACACGTGTGCTTGCGTGCTTGTAACACTAAATACTCCCATTTGCAAGGGTTTCTAGAGAGGAACTTTGATATTGGTTCTTGTGATTAATTACTTCAGCACGGTATCTGTGAGTGCCATTGAGGTTCCCGGGCCATTCAGCTCAATACCCACCATGTACAACATCAACATGTTCAATGCTTATGCTGAAACCTGTTGTCTGGGCTTTGCCTCCTTGTGTAAAAAAACAAAAACAAGAATGGGGATAAAAAAACTGAAATTTATGACTTCATTGTAAAATCCGCAATGGTTAGGCAAGCTGCCTTCTCTAATTTAACCTGACAATTCTTTCACTACCACCCACACCGTGAAGACAAAAAGCCTCCATCTAATTATGTTAATGATGTTGTAAAACATTTATGGCTTATAGTTCTTAGTGCTGCAAACTCTGCATTTCTGTTCCTCTGACTCTCCCCTGGCTGTCTTCGGGGCCTCACTTGCAGTAGCGCTGTATTGCGGTGACTGAAGTTGAGCGCTGGCGTCATTAATATTTAGCTCTGGAATGCTATTGAGCTCTCTGAATCATATCATTACGCCTCAACCTCCAATTAACCTCTCCAGAAATCTATCGTTCTCTTGCGTCCCACTCTCTGTCCCGACCATTTCTCTTCCCCACCCATCTCACACTCTCTCACTGACTTTGTGTTTTTTTTCTTTTTAACTGTCTTTCCTCCTCTCTTTCATTCTCTCTTTGGGACTCTCTGCCTTTGCCTCCCTCACCTTTTTTTCATCTCAAACTCTCTTTGGCACATTTCGCCTCTCAAAGAATGAATGCCGAAACAGTATTCCCTCTCTTGTGTTTGTGTGTGTGTATGTGTGTGTGTGTGTGTGTGTGTGTGTGTGTGTGTGTGTGTGTGTGTGTGTGTGTGTGT
>NC_048408.1:16651181-16662730 GCF_013103735.1 Etheostoma cragini
CACACACACACACACACACACACACACACACACACACACACACACACACACAAAGTCATACACTGAGATGTTCTCTCCACCTTTTCCTGTTTGGCTACCCACCACACTTCTTATCGGGCCACTAGTTACACTGCGTCTCCATTGATGCAGACATGTGCTGATGTATCCCTCCAATGCTCCATTCTTATCTCCCGGAGGACTTTTTCTACCTTCATGCCTTCTTTCTCCCTTTTCCCCCTGACCACCTCCTCCTCCCATCACTTCCCCCATTCTTCAGCATATCTGCACAAACAGACAATAAAACATACCCCCCCCTCTTTTGGCTCCCTCCTGACCTCTTTAATCTCATCCATCCTGTCTGTACCCATGACTCTCTTTTTCTATCCCCATCGCTCCGTGAACAAATAAGCCTATACACCAGCAGTTTAATAAGGCTTTTTTCCGTAATGCTTTTAAAGAAAAAAGAAATTGTACTGTGTATGGCAGGTTAACCTACCCATCAACTGTGACTCTTTTCTTCCAATAGTCAGCCTCAAATCAGCTCTCCAACCATTGCAAATCCCTGAGGCTGATATTGCCTGTCCCTTATTTACTCTCCCCCTCTCAATCCTCCATCCTTAGTCCTCGTTACTGCAAAAATTATATCCAATCATTCTCACTTTTCTGTGCTGAGGCCTTTGTAACGATAAGCTGAGTTAGAGCTTGTTTTTAGCTAATTATCCTCCTTTATTTACTTTCACGGGTAGTAAATCACTTCCTGGAAAATGACGATCACATTAATGAAACACAAGCAGCTCTTGTTTCCAATTAATCCTGCTGTGTCTGTGTGGTTCGGGCAGGAGGAAGAGGTCACGTCAGGGGTAAATTTATATATGAAAATATAATTTATGAACAGCATACAGACATACATGCTTTTTGGATGCTGTATGAATATGCACAAACATGTTAGATAAGTTGGAGGAAAGGGGAGGGCTAAAGACACCAAAGATCCCAAAAAGTAAAAGTAAAAATCCACAACAGCCGTAGATCCTTCTGAAGAGCCCTCCAGCAAGACATGGATCTTCATGCTCCTTAAACAGTCTAATTATTTCTTCTTCTATTTTTTGGTATCATTCTAGAGCACATTAACACTCTCCCTGGTTGTTTGTCTTGGCTTTGTGCCGTGTCGTCCCCTCCACTTACCCATCACCTCATTCTCTTTGTCTCTCATTGTCTCTTCCTCCTTCTTTATCCCCCTCTATGCTTTCACCGGACACACAGGCTTCCTTTACCTCTGCAAGTGTTGCATTATTAATTGACCTGCATTTGGCCATACAGTTGAAAAAACATTCAGCGTCTGAGACACACAGCCAGTCATACAAGAAAACATACACACATATACTCACAACTGCATTAGCACTTGCACACATACCGTATGCATGGCTATGTCCAATTTCTGTTGTGCATGTGTTTTTGTGTGCTTTTATCTTTATCTTTGTGCTACACTGGCTTGTTGTGCATGTGCAGTGTTGAATGATACACATGATCTGCACAGTAAATGTCTTTAGTGAAACACAGCCCTAGACAATATGCTGTCATAAAATGTTTCATGAAAGCAACATGATGTGATCAAAACATCTGCTAATTTGTTCCAGGCAAAGAGACTGGTAACTAGGAGCTTATCTCTGCTAATAGTGACTGTCGTCAGTGCCAGTTGCTGCACACTAATTACTTTTGTTCCTTCAGTTGTATTTTACAATTTGGTATAAAATAAATTCATAATTTTATTTAAGGATAAAATTAGTATTTTGTAATCAGGTCTACACAGTTGCTTGTGCATTTATCCCCATATAGAGTTCTGTTATTTTACTAATTCTGAATATAAATGAATTATGGATTTAAACATTATATAATCAATAAATCCCTTGTATGTGCAAATTACTAACATTTTATTTACCTGAATGTTTAACGATTGGTTATGGAGATTTGCGATTTTCATGCCCTGTTAGCCAAACATGAGTGTTTGAATATGTGACGGATACACAGAGTTAAAGCATTTTATCCTCATTGGTCACGGCCGTAATCTTAAGTCTTGTGATTGGATACGGAGATATTGCTGAAGTGCTTTAATTGCTTGAAGGGTTTAACGCATGTGTAATTTGGCCACAAGCGAGTTTCTGTGTGTGTTTGTCTGTGTGCGTGTATGTGTGTGTGTGTGAGTGCGTGTGTGTTTAGTGCTATAGTCTACAGGTTTTTTTTTTTATCTACTTTGTTATCACATACAAACACCTCCCCACTGGCCCGCCCATACAAAGAAACACACACACACACACACACACGCACACACACGCACACACACACACCCACACACACACACAAACACACACACACACACACACACACACACACACACAAACACTCACACAAACATGAGCACACACACACTAACACACTAGTAAAGAAAAAATAACACAACTAAGTGAGATAAACTCAGATGAAGAGGTACAAAATACAGGTAGGCCTACATACAGAAATCTAACAGCAATTGGTGTTATAAATGTAGAACATTTCAACTAAAGTGCTCACATGCAAACACAGGATACAGATGAGGACATGCATTGAATAGCAACCCATCTGATTGACAGATTGGTTTACCAGGATGATCTGATGTCCTCACTTTCAACTCACTCCCCTCTCGACTCTCTCCTTCACCCCTCTGAGAGTGATGAAGCACTCCCTCAAATATAAATCAGTAGAATCTCACAACGTGAGAAGTCTAACTCCCCTGTAGTCTCATCCGTCACCAACATACGCTGCCTACTACTCCGTCTCCATCTGTCTGTCTCCTTAGTTTCTGCCTCCTCCTTTTTTGACCACATCATATCTAATCGTTTTGTTGCCTTACGTCACTAAGAAGTGCCACGTACTAAGGAAGCACAGGAAAAACTAAAATAAAAATTAATCTTCCCAAAGACTGTGAAGAAGAAAGTAAAGCTGACTTCTTCATGTTGTAGGATGGGTAAGTACATCCTAAAATTCGACTAGAACTGTGTCTCCCAGCATATTTAAAAAATGAGACTGACCACCGCTCACTTTAGCATGGGCCGCGATGTGGAGCTGGTAGCTAACCAGCCACTCTCAGATTCTCAGTTTCTTTGCTGGCAAGACACGGAGACTAGTGGAGCTTTGAATGTCACTGGAAGCACCTTCACTGTATGGTCTTTTGAGAAAGTTACTGCATGGGTATCTCTGTAGCTGGGCATCAGAGCCTCTCCAGTCCATGTGTCTGTGGGGAAGTGTCAGAATCAGAATCAGAATCAGCTTTTTTTGCCAAGTATGAGGACACATACGTGGAATTTTTCTTTGGAGCATTGTTGCTCACACTGTGCTTACACACAAAACAACCAAAACAAAAAATATACACACTAATATATACACACAATATATACATACACTAAACAGAACAGTGTAGAGGCATGAGTGAACAAAGAGTTCAATAAAAATTATTTAAATGTGGAATATAGTGCAAGGATTCTGGGGTAAATAGTATTATGTTATTATATTACAATAAATAACAAATTGCTGTGGCCCCGCTATTTATTGTTGAGGTCACAGTTCATCAGCCCTAAATATCTTGTTAAGCTCTGAAAATAGCACAGTTATCTGTGGGTTCATTGGTTGTGTTTACTTTTGCTAAAGAGCAATACATCTCATTTATGGACAACAGTGTTATTCCGCTGGCGCTAGTCAGGTTTTATTATGCCATTGCAGTTAGGAACTATGTGTAACAGGCCAAAACTGTATTTGTCTTCCTTTTAAACTTGGCACTGCTGCTGATGGATGAGATTTTAGTCCTAAATTAAGGCAATGACACTAGATATGAAGGATAACTGACATACTAGTCTGGATCAATGGAAATACATTTCTCGGATAAAGCCTGACATTCAGTGTGATGTCCCTCACCTTCCGCTCTCTGTGTTGCCATTCTCAAATGGAAAACAAAAAGAAACTTCAAGCTAGCAAACCACAGTGAGAAAATGGCAAGCTTTGAGAAAATTACAATCATGCAATAAGGCAGGCCTGCCTGGTTCTTTGGGTAATGATTGTAAACGTTAACAACAAATGTTTCTGTCTAATTGAAAAGTTTTGAGACCGATTGGCAGGGATTGCTGTGGACAAAGTACACTGGTAAGAGCAAATTATATTTAACCTTGTATCCAGCTAATTTAAATAGCTGGCCTCACTGTATTGTCTTCCGGCAGAACAACTTCCTTGGAAGGTCCTTCCCAAGACCATTTTGGAGAGCCACCATTGCTGCATCTGCAGTTTAGCGCCACCCAATACAATTGTGATTGGTTTAACCCTCATGTTGTCCTCGGGTTAAATTGACCCATTTTCCTACATCAAATACCCAATTGCCCAAAATAACGTGATAAATCCCATATAATGCTCTTTGGCAAGTACAAATCTCTACTTTCCTTAATTGTGGGGCGTCTTATTTAATTTGATAGCATTTGAAAAACAAATTGAAGTGATTTTGAAATAGTGTTGAGTAAACGTTGACATATTCCAGTCTGTGATTATCCATCAACATATATTCCTTTAATTTTAGTCTAATTAATCCCTAATTTCTGCTTTTCTTACTCAAATATTAGGTATAATTTCCTATGAATGAGGTTTATTGAACATACATTGCAAAAATGACAGTAAAAGTAAAGTTAATAAGTCAGTTTTACATGGTGCTCAAAATCTAAAAGAAAGTGGCAAACATTGAACAAAGTACAAAAATGTAAGAAAAAGTTAAAAACATCAATAAAAAGCGTCAACAAAAGTGTTGATTTTCAATTTTGATGGGAAGACAACACAAGGGTTAAAGAAATGCAGACAAGCCAGAGCTGTAGAGATAGGTTTGGCAGTGCGAGGCTAGGGTTTATCCAACTGGCTGTTTCTAGTATTTTCTAAATGGTTTGGTTTTTATTAAAATTATTATTTATGGTGGCTGTACTTTGTAGCCTCTTTCTCATGGGGATGATGACACATCAGATTATATCAGCACAGCTCTGCTTGAATGTTCCTAGATCTCCCCTGAGCATGGATTGGTTGCATGATTACAAACCAAGAAAGCGATTTTACTGTGTCCCTGATCTTAAAGGTGCCATATGTAATACTGACAGCTAGTTTTTAAAACAGTTACTGTAATACAAATTAAAAATACTGGAGACAGTCGTCTACCCCGCCCCCTCCTCCTAAGAATCAAAGTTCGCGGAAGTTGCCAGGCTGAGACCGCAGCATCCACAACACTGTTGCTAGACACTTGTCTCACATAGCCAGTCATTACTTCACAACACAGAATGAGTAGCTAACCTTAGATGCTGTCTATGTTGACAGTCATAAAACGCCAGTGCTTAGGCTGAGCTCTGTAGCCAACTGACAGAATTTTTTTTGTTTAAATATTACAGTAGGAACCATTAAAAACAAAAGAAACTTGCTGTCCTCTCCATCCAACGGACAGAAACATTGACATACTTTCTTGCAGATTTACAACTACCCTCTCTTGGCTTAAAATGTCTCACCTTTGTCAGTTGAGGCCGCTGAACTGGCTACACACTGTAAACACAGACAAGTCTCATGACAGTTCGTGAAATGGTCACATTATTTAATCTATTGATTCGTGTACAGGTCACGTTAATGTTGTTATTTTTGTGTGGTGATTATAAATTGTGAAATAATGTGTTTCAATGGGAAGGCTATTTTGTGATCACAGAATGATTACAGTAGCGAGTACAATTGAAAAGCCAAAATTCTGCGCAGGGAGGTTGGTCGGGGGTCAAACAACACAGGACTTTTATCCCGGTATCCCGTCCCTCGTAGTTTCTTTCCGGGTTATTCTCTTCCTTACCACAACTGTCCCATTGTTGTCGGTGTGTCCTGCGTGTGACGGTTCCTGTCCCCGTTCTTTTTTTCCTAACCCCAACCGTCCCATTGTTGTTGCCAGCGAGTGGGGTTTCATTTCCCTGATGGTGTACGCCACAGAGACGGCGGATCGTGTCCCTGCGCCTGGGGACTGTGTCCAGCTTGTGGCGTTCGGTCCTGTTCTTCGGCATGTGGCGTGTCATTTCCCTGTTGTCGTTATGTTTTTACAAGTATATCTGGCAACCCGGCCTGTCCTTCAAACAAGGCAGTTGATAACATCACACATGCCAAAACACAAACAGTAATTCCATCACGGAATGGAAATGTCAAAAGGAGAAAATAATGGCATTAGCATTGTTCTGAGAAAAGATAGTATTGCAATTTAACATGTTTTGTTTACATCTGATGACGCATTGGAGTCATTTTGGTATTTACTACAGTAAATAATGTATATTACAAATTGGACCTTTAAGTTTAAATGGTGACAGTTGCTGGTGTTGTTCCTCATTTTTCTTATCTTATAACACACCATACCTCAACCCTACACACAACAAAAAGGTTTCCTGTATTATTCTCTATCGTTATCCATATTTGTCTTCTACCTTATTGAATACTGTTTACCCTTCATTCCCTCTCTTTCTTACCTTACCCCTTTTCCTCCTCTCTTGTGACAGGCTGCCAGTGATTCAGGTACTGTGGATACCACACACACACACATGCACACACACACACAAGCACATGCACATTGCTACAGACAAGAACACAAACCAGCAAGAGAGAGGTGAACGCTCCAGGCAGTAGTTTGTTAGCTACACATTGCCTTTCCTACACCATAGGATCCGTTTTACCCTGACAATATTTGCATCCACCTCATGATATAACTCTAAAAAGTTTTTCAGAAACTGTAATGAATCAAAAGTTATCCAGGTATAGCCTACTTGGCAGAAAAGCTAGAAAGGCATCACTGTAAGGTATGAGTGCACTGGACTCTCAGGCCAGTGACTAATGTTTAAATGCTCATGTCATGCTCATCTTCAGGTTCATAATTGTATTTAGAGGTTGTACCAGAATAGGTTTACATGCTTTACTTTTTTTCCTTTTTTTTTGTTTTACATATTTTTGTTTTTCTGCGCATTGCTGCAGTTCCTCTTTTCACCCTGTTTGTTGAGCTCTCTGTTATAGCTACAGAGTGAGGCATCTCACCTCTGTTCCATCTTTGTTGGAAGTCCCACATGCACAGTAGCTGGTAAGGACAACCAGCCAGTCAGAAGCAGAGTATGAGGGCATGCCATGCTTGCACATTGGCTAGCATTATAACGTGTGTTACAAAGTGACACACGTCCATCATGGAAGTAAAGGCTGGACTCCAATAGAGCTGTTTGGAGCAGTTTGCAAACAGTGTTTTCTGTTGGAGATGGACTTTGGGTTTTTTCACTTTGTAAACCTAAACACAAATAAGATACATATCAGAATAAAGGTTAGGGGAAAAGCCAAAAAGCATAACATGAGAACTTTAAATATGTATATTTTAATAGAAGGTATGACATGAAACCAAGTTTATAATTGAATTTATGCTGCACACTAGGCAAGAGAAACATTAGTTGCAGGGGTAATGTGTAAAATAGGACGGCAGGGAACAATGGTAACTCACTAGTAAACATATAGCTTGGTACATCTACAGTAGCAGTAGATCAGTATCAGTAAAACATGAACAGACCCATTGTGCCCATACTCTCTGATGACAATAGTTTCATTCACTTTTTGTCAGTTTTTCACTTTTTGTCATCAGCATTGTCATCATTCAATGGGAATTAAAGTGTCTCTCTAGCCTGTTGGAACTGCTGATAGGCTCAAATGTCAAGTGTGAACCTAACAAGCAAACAGTGCCATTCTTGTTTAAAGTTGATGCAGTTTGTTTCTGGTGCAGGACCCAGTGTCCCAATGACCTCAGGGAACCTTATAGGAATAAAGGCAGTGGATTGTGGATAAGGTGAGGTTATCATTGTAAACAGAAGGAATACATATTAAGCTCTCTAAATAACGCTATCATGAGATATTAAGAGTTAATCGTAATTTTAGGGCTTATCATGTAATGAACAATTGATGAGATAGTCTAATCATCATGGCTCATTAATTCCAGTGTTTTGCTGGCTGAGTCAGCTGCCGATGCAAATAAATGACACAAAAATAATATGAGTAATGGTCCAAAATACAGTATGATGGGCCTAGTTTTTAAAATTAATTTTAGTAAGGTAATGTTTTTAAATTGTTCCTGGGAGCTTGAACATAACCCTTAAACAGAATAGTGTGAGTATACTGCATGTCCAGCATACATTTTCAAATCCTGACCTCTGGGCAGACACTCATTTTATTTGACCAAATAACTCTTGCAATGTGCACAAGTTGATTTAAAATGTGCACTTGAATCATGGGAATCCAACCAAACTTAATGAATTAAAAAGTTCATTACATTATGAAGCAAATAGCCTTCCATCAAACAAACAAAGTCAGATAACATCCCAATACAGTTGGGGTTATTAATTTCTTAGTATACCTGCCCAATCCAAAAAATCCAGTTCATTAAAACAATCCTGCAGGTAATTCTATCTTTGTAAAACATTATTTGTTTAACACCATCAGATAAAGGTTTATTTAACTTTATTATCATTTTTCAAGACAATGTTAATGGTGGTGATGTATTGGTTTGTCATTACTTTTAGAGGTGTTTATTATGTTTTGTGTAATTTACATATATCCAAGGGACAAAATCTGACAGTCATATTGTATTGCAGTAGATTGTAAAGGTGGAACTAATGAGCTGGCTCTGCAGTGTCAGAGCTGTGAAGAAAGCGACTGTCATCCTTGTTTTTAGGAAACCCTTTATTCCAACTGGAGTTGGCATTTTACTCCAAATAATGAACTTCAAAGATCTGATCATTTTATCTTCAATCATTTATGATTTCCTTTGTTCTATGATCTATGTGGTTTTTTTTTTGTTAGGATTTGATGATTTTTCAGCTTAAATTCTACTCTATTCTATTGTCTGGAACATTTTTTATTCCTGCAACAGAAGAAGGGCTCTAAATGATCATCAATTAGAATGGAATCAATGTGTTTGTACCGTTCGTGACCCACAACTGATTCTATGAGAGCTTCAATTAGGCCTTTTATCATGTGGGACCGACAGACACAAACACGCACACACACACACACACACAAACACACACACACACAGACACACACACACACACAACACACAGGTCTTAACATCCAACAAATATGTTGTATGCACACGCAGGCACCAATACACTCACACTTTGTCCATATACTCATTAACTCCACATAGTCATTCGTCGTGCATTTTTTAAGTGCTCCTAATACCCCTATTAGACAGTATCTGTTATTAGATAGCTAAAACTATCAATGAAATTTCATGAATGTAAACTCACATGCACACGTGCTACCATTTAAACATTGTATTGATTTTAGGTTTTTCCAAGACATGTGTCAGTTGGAATCAGACTCTTGTAAGCATTTTGGCTGACAGGATTGCACTGCAAAGCAGGTGGTGCAAGGACTGAGTTCTAATGCTGTTAGAATTTGTTGCTGACTTGCATATCCCATCCTCAAATCAATGCACGTCAGTGTGAAGATGCGGTGCCAGGTCACTTCGGCAAACGTATGTCTCTGATGTGATTAATTAGTAAACGTACATCACTGATTCATGTTCATTCATTCACAGCGTCTTTGGATTTTCAGGGCTGTTCAAGCCTCTTGAGTATTGGACTTTGGAAAAATTAGCAAGGCGATTCTGTACCTCCGTCATCAATTAACTAATTGGCATATTGATTTGTTCAGCCATATTCCACTGAGACTGAAACCAATACATTGCTTTGCCTTTCATGATTTGGTTTTCCCAAGTTAGTCAGAATGAATGCTTGTAGAAATGACATAAATTAAGAAAAAGGGTGCCAGCTTATACAGTCCATTGCCAGCACATAAAAGAACAAAGAACCACAGTGAAGAGAAAAAAACAAGATGAGGAATTAATAATACCAAGAAAGATAATCTCAAATGTGTGTTTTATTCATCTTGTTTTAGTTTTGCCATGTTTTCTTACCAATGACGTACGTCAATACACTGATGAAACTGTTGGAGCACTGAAGCACCACTTCATCATTCTACATTTTAAGTAAATGCACAATCAGACCGTAGTCACTTCATTTCACTTCAGTGTTTTCCCTTAAACACACGTACCTCATTCACCTAATGGTGTGTAACAGATTATGTACACATTGCTGCACATACATCTTAAACACTCTGGTTACACCTTATGCTAGGCATGAGCAAACATATTTGAACACAGATGGTATTGCTTCCCCATCCCCCAATAACCTCGCATAACCATTAATTTCCATCACACTTGACTGAATCAAAGAGACATGGTTTAGTGACGTGATTTCGAAAAGAGAGACTGAAAGAATAACTGGGAGTTTTAAACTGGGTGCAATATATTAATTCACATGACAGCTTATTTGATTAGATCATACCTGCAAAATTGTTAGAGGGTTTTTGTCAATGTCTGTGCTAAACCCAGTTATCTGTTGTGCTGAAGAATATTAAATTCATATTGACATTGAAATATGGATGAATATAATACAAGCATTGCATATGTGTCAACATTGGACATTTTAAATGTATTTGTATGTGGAATAAAATGTGGTGATAAATGTTTGATAAGTTCTTCAGTATAAAAAAAATACAAGCTTTTTCTGCATTGGTTAAATCATGCAAAGTTATCCTTTGTGTGCATTTAAAAAAAACTTAAATAAAAAGTAAGTAAATCGTCTTTTGTCTAATTCATAAGACAAATGCTAAATGACTGCTTGTCTAACACTTTAATGTACTGAATGTTTAAATGACTCGTACGGACCGAGTCAAGCTGTGCGGAGTCTGATGCGAGCAGAGCTGGTTCCTTGACGATCTGAAGTCTGTACAGCTGTGTGTCCTGTCTTTCTGGGTCATTTCTGTTTTGCTCATGATCCCAGCGGACAGGGACGAGGCCCTGCACGATAGACAGTGGCTAAGCCCATAACTTCTTCTGCTTCACCACACACACATTCACACACACACACACACACACACACAGAAGTAGAGACCAGCTGACACGTAAGGATGTTATTTAGAAGTTTCTGGGACAATGTCAACCTCAGAAGAGTACATGGTAAAGAAAATGGTCCCTGTGCTGCTCCCATTCCCAAAATGCTGTTTCCTCTGTCCTCTCAGCGTCACCTGCTCTCTTCAGGTACTCAGGTTCTCTCACCTCTTTCTGTGCCCTGTCTTTCTTTTATACAGATTCATTTCTTTAATAGACTAACATTTCAAAGGGAATGTTTTTCAGCCTTCAGAGCTATATGAGGAGAGCTTAGGTTTCTTTTGTGGAATTTGGCTTCAAAATAAATATAGTTTTGTGATGCTCCTCTTTCTGGTGGCATCGTGCCCCCCCATGCATCTTCCTCCTGCTCCTCTTCCTCCTCCCCTGTTCCTTCTGGGCATTCTTGGCCTGGAGGAGCAGAAGGTGACAGATGTACTCTACCTGCCGCGCTCCCTCTGACCTCCTCTCCTTCTGCACTCTGCCCTCCCCATGTACGAGTCCT
>NC_048408.1:16662830-16715653 GCF_013103735.1 Etheostoma cragini
CCCCCCTCCCTTTACACACACACACACACACACACACACACACACTCCCCCCTGTTAAGGGGCTCAGCCGGTACAGTGGCATCTGTATGCCCAACCTGACTCATGGATATTTCATGTTGTGGTGCGGCACTGGACCACACCGCACAGTTGTAGGTAGGCAGACCAAAGCTGCACAGTTGGAGTCACACCCATGCTGTGCTGATCCACAGTGTGCTGTATATACAATGGGATTGCCTGTGTGGTAGCTACGAGAACTGAATTATCTGGCCTGCATTATACCACTGCACCATACACACCACTACGCAATGACTGTAGCTTTAGGGTGAAATAAAAGCAAAAGGTGGTGACCTGATGAGGACTCTACCTACCAAGGTTCTTAATGTTGCACATTAATTTAGTAACACGTTTATTACTAAAAACAAAGCTGAAGAACAAGAGAAAAAAACATTTAGCTGAGAAAAGAGTTAAGATTATATTGAACTAATTTAGGATGTTTTGTAGAGAAAACAATCCTTAGCACAGCATTTATTCATTTCTAATGTGTGCACATGAACATGAAGGTTTTTATGTTTGTGAGAGGCACTAACAACATAAAAGACGGGGGAAATGGCCGTGGGAAAGAATGACAGTAAGGAGACATCATTTGCATGGACAGGTCAATTGATTTTGAAAAGGAAAAAAAACTGACCAAGAAATAGTTATTAAAACACATTCATCTCACACACCATCACTTTCCCCTCTTCATCTCCCTTCCCTTGTTCCCCCCATTCACGGACAAGACCCCAGGAAAGAGAGAGGGAAAGAAAGACGGAAAGAAAGAGGGAAAGACGTTGACATGTCTTCTGTACCTCTTCACATTAAATGGGAGCAAGCATGGCCAGTCAAATCCAGATAGCCGCGGGGAGAGAGATTGGTGCAGTGTTCAGGAGACTTTTATTAAATATAGCCACACTGCCATATAGCTATCTCACTGCACTTAAAATAGACCCTCCATTTGCTACCGCAGTGCTCTTACTGGAAATAGAGTATTATGAAAGTGTATAGACCACAAAGCACCAGCAATATTTATACACTGGTTTTCTATCATAAGATTACATGAGCTGTATGTAGGCAGTTTGGAGCAAAATAGAAAGATCAATCAGATCAAATCAATACTGGTCAAAGGTATCAATGATCTCATTCAGCATTGATCTAATGGTGATGCCTGAAGATGTAAGCTTCCCTAAGTAGTTTTTGTGTGTATGATAACTGAATCCAAAGCCCAGAAAATTGTATTCAGGACAGCCCTAAGAACAAGCAAAAGAAAAATAAAGCCAAAAGTATAGCAAAGTTCATTAGTATCAATATCCAGAGACAGCTCACACAGGGAACATACGACAACTGCTTTAAAAAACAACTTTAGAAAAAATAAAGTAAAGGTATAAAAACACAACAGCACTCACACGTATTTGGACTAAGCACTACTTCAACCAGAAATAAGCTAATATTTATACTGAAAGTGGAAAGTTGATGTATACAAATAAACATACTCCTTAAACTCCATGCATATATATGCCACATAAATTTGCCCTGTATGGACTGCATTGTAAAGAAGACAACTACATTGTGTGTGGGCTGGGAATTAAGTGTCTTACTTCCAAGCTAGCTGACAATAACACTCAGTTCATATACAGAAGGCAGTGATATAGCTCTTCATTTCATATAGTACAGTACATGATGCACAGCAAATCCATTTAGAGGCACTTGATACAGATGGCCATAGTCAAGTGTATGCATGGGTGGACCATATATCAGCTGTTAGAGCTCCTTACTTCATTCTAAAGAAGAGCTGACAATAGTAAGCTTCACAGAAGTCACAGCTTCACTTGAGGGATGGATGACAATGACATCACTGTATTTAGTTGGGAGATGTGTGTTTGTGTGTGTGTGTGTGGGGGGGGGGGGGTATCACAGTTATAGTTTTTCATTTGTCATAGTTGTCGCACCATCATACGGCAACAACAATCTCACACATGCTTCACGTATGACCTTTGTTAAATCAGGCGTATACATCAATCATACACAAAAATAAATCCAGACACATTCAAATGATGAACTATTACGTCTAGTTTTCTACTTCAAAAATGAAACAATTTCTCAATGGAAGAAAAGGAAATAACTCCAGGCTGGTGTCAGCCAAAATAGCCCTTCCCACAACATTTGAGGTTGGAAGGTTTGGTCTGGACTTGATCCGTTGAAGGAGCAAATATGCTCAAAGATAAGAGATATCGACAGCGCTTTCATTTTAAAAGAGAAACAGAGAACCGCGATCAAGGCATTTGTCAAATGAAAAGATGTTTTTGCTGTCTTTCCTACAGCATTCGTCAAAATTTCAACATATGTCACATGCTCTGATTGGTAGTAGGTCTATCCAATTGAGTGCAGAGGCATTTTTTTTCCTGATTCGGTTGAAACACGCCCCATAATCACAGCCTAACTGAGCAGTAGCAGACTCATATTGTGACTAGAATCTGAGTATGATGACATCAGGCAAAGATTAACTTGGGAGTGTTGATTGGAAACCAGCTCATTAGATATGACAGCATCCATCCTCATTTTCTGGGCAGATTTTCTGATTTGAAGTTATTTTCAGCATTATGAAACAAGGCTCAGCTGTGTTAAAAAAAGAAGGAAAAACACTTTAATACACAGTTTATAAAAAAAGTTGGCTTTCCATCTGTTGTCAATGGAGTGGTTCCAGAATGCATCTCAACATTGGCAACCCAAATTGTCACCATGGCTCTGTTCACACCAATGTTGTTGAGACACTAAGTTTAGCAAATATTGGTTGTTCAATGTCAAAAGAGAAACATATGTAAATTGCTGTCATTGTGGGGCTATTTTTAAAACCACCCTCCAAAAATTCAGCACTATAAGTGAGGCATTAAAATACCTGACGAATATAGTAGGCATGCCACTTAAATGGTTTGCAATTTCAATAAATGCTTAAGCTGAGGGTAATGTAAATCAGGCTATGAGACACACAATGTACAGTTGTTCCCCACACAGAAATATGCACAAACACACATAAATGCATTCACACAGTTAGGTTGGCTCTGATGAAGAAAAGAAGCTCTTATCAAATGGAGGGAGACATGTCTCATTGCTTAAATGAGCTTTTGCAAGTGAGGCATGCCAAGGTCTACACACAAACACACACACAAAGACATGATAATATAGTCTAACTTGTGATCCCACACACAAATGCACACTCACTAATACACACACTCCCACACACACACACACACACACACACACACACACACACACACAGTGACACTGCACAGCAATCAGTGAGGGTTCAGTCATAGCTCAGTCATGCACTCCTAGTTCCTCAGCCAGCCACTGTGAGGCTTTCAATACTCCTTTTCTCTAAAATACCCATTCACTCCATCCTTTCCTCTTTACTTCCTGACCTCTTGTTTCCTTCCCTCCCACCAAATCCCCCTTCATCACTTCATCTCTCTTTCCCCATCTTTCAACTCCCTCCTCTGTAAATCCCTCATCCCCTCTCTGTCACCTCAACCTGTCTCTGCCCTTCCCTGCTCTGCCAATCCTTTATTCGCTGTCCCTGTCATTGCAGTGCGGTGAATTTGCATTTAAACACTGCGCCCATTCACTGGGTTACAATAACACCGCCGCTCCCCTGATCTAGTCTGAGTACAACAGCAAACAACCATCCCCCCCCAAAAAACACACCAAAGATACAGGCCCGCACGGAGCATGCACGCACATGCGTGCAAACACAAAGGCACACACAGTTTGGCTTTGATTAAATGTGTGAACAATGATGTAAAAGTGAAAAAAAATGAAGTGTGTAATGATGACAGACCAGAAGCATTGAGGACACACACATTCACAAAGACACATACACAGTGAAACATGTGCCGTTTTGCTCATCATAGTTGGTAAACAGTGATGTGCGTCTAAAAGGAATAGAGTGTCAGCGAGGTGTCAGGACAGCACGGCCGACACGTCAGTCAAAGCAAACAAAGTCCCTGAGCGGTTTTAGTGTGTGTTGGGTGTGTGAGTTTATAAGCTTGTGTGTGTGTATGTCCCTGAGCTGTCCCCTTAGGACAGGATGCCAGTCAGCATCTTAGCAAAGGAGGAGAGCAAATGAAATATTGATCTCTGATACGACATAAAGTACTGTCTACGGCGATTCTCTGTTTGTGTGAGTGTTTTGTCTTCAATATCCAAATGTGGATAACTAATGTTCATGAGTCATAAATGTTGTCAACTATAAACAAATGTGACAGGATGCCGAAGGTCTCGTGTCTTGGTCATTGTAACACCTGCAGGCAGAGACGGGCATTAGACTATTGTTTGAAGGAAAAGCAGATGCACATTAGTAAGTTAATACCTCTGGGTTGTTAAGGAATCCTAAATCAGTTAGGGAGCATGGTGGCCCAATGGTTAGCATAGCCTCACAGCTGTATTGTAAGGCTACTAGTTTGTTTAGTGGATTGTGACATTGTGGGTGTGTTAGTCTGGGGAGGAGTATTATGGCAGAGTACCAATACGCTGACAGGTTGACAAATGAAGCTCATGTGTGCTAAACTGAACAGTTCTGCAATAAAGCCAGTGAATAACTTTGTGAATTATTTGTACAACGTAATTCTACAACAGCAAGAAGGTTCTGGGTTTGAATCCAGGTCGTTGCGGGCCTTTCTGTGTGGAGTTTGTATGTTCTCCCAATGTTTGTGTGGGTTTCCTCTGGATGCTCTGATTTCCCAACTATCAAAAAACATATTCTTCTCCAGTCAGTGCCCCTTATCCAGGCACCGGCTCAGATCTGGAGTTGGTCCCCAGGCGCTGTAAATGGCTGCCTACTGCTCCCTTAAGGGATGGGTTAAATGCAGAGAATGAATTTTGCTACAAATATGTGTAAGTGACAATAAAGTAACTATTCATTTAGCATTAAAGTTGCAAGAGCCCAACTGATACTGGACTTTTGATTTTTTTCACGATTTTGGTTTGTTGAAAGTATGAAAAAATCCAATAATAATATATCCACCAACAGTTGATTTGTAAACATAAACACAACAAAAACACATATAATAACATTTAAAAATCCCTTAAGATTTGTTATTAAGTTACCATGATATATCCTGAGGAGCACATGTTACAGTTATATAATATATTTGTGCTCTGTGGTTCACAAATGATAAAATGGCAACACTGTTTATAAGTTACCTCAAAATAAAACGTTGATATTTCTGTACTGCAATTTGCAACTTATCAGCTGACATAGAAATATCACACTTGATTCGTCTGTGATTCGCTGACAAGACTAAGATTGAATACAGCTATGTTAATGTTAATGACTCTGCAAGGCTGTATGTCAGCACAGCTGTGATATGAGCTAAATGCTAATATCAGAATGCAAACAGGTTAACAGTGACAATGTAAATGTGCCAGAGATAAATTACAAGTAAAATACAGGCTAATTTCCATCTGCATTACCAGGCAGGTTGATGGAATTAAAAGAAAACGATGTGATGTTCATTAGTTAGGAGTACAGTGTTCCAGGTATCCGTATTTCTCGATAGGAAAAGGCTGACAGCCCCAAGGGACTTTTACTATGTGGTATTTTACAATCCCCTATAGTAGCTGGTTGATGAGTTTTGATTATTGTTTAATTCATTCATTGAATGGAGTGGGGGCCAGACCAAGAAAAAAGTTTAGCTTGTTAACATGCTGCATTTGCTAATAAGCAATAAACACAAAGAATTGCTAAGGTTCATGGGTATATCATTAGCTTAGCAGGTATTTAGTAATATACCAAAGTGTTGGACAAATGAGTAAACTCATGGGATAATGGCACTAGATGAAATGTTAATAGCATCACTAAAATTATTAAAATTATTCCTGAGGGAGGCATGATTATATGTATCAAATGTAGTGGCAATCCATCCAACGGTAGTTCATAGTAATTATTTAAGTCTGAACCAAAGTGGTAGCCTCACCGACCAACCAATAAACTGAATGAAAGACATTGCCCTCCATAAAGCCACACAATGTATCAGTTCTGCTCATTAGGTAATGGAAGACCATGATTCTAAAACCCAGCTCAGACCAAAGAGCAAGGAGAGTTGCAGCCCATCTCCGTTTGGCACAGATGCTGTTGCCTGTGACTCAACTTGTCAAGTCGTCAGTGGCTGGTTTTTGGATTTAAGGCATTCTTTTTCAACAGCGATTCAGCTCATTGCAAAGTCAGCTGGGGAAGTCCGTTCCAAACTGTCAGCTGGTCAAAAGTTTTGGACAGAGGAATTAACCATTACAAATACTCTGCAACTACTAGCAACGTTTACCGTGGAAGGTTTCTTGCATGTTTCTTAATTCATGAGGTGATGTTGAAAAGCAATCAAAACACCTGAAGGGCCCTATCTTGCACCCAGAGAAGCATAGCTTGACGTAAGTCTTTACCATTTCAAGACCGACGCAGTTGTTGATTTCCCGTCCAGCGCCCATGTCATTTAAGCAGCACACGTGCCCCTCTTTGTGCCCTTGGGCGTGCTGGTCTTACAGGGAGGCGTGTTCAGGTAAATTCTTGGCATATTGCTATCTTGCGGCTGGAGAAAGTTGTCGTGCCATTGACCAACAAAAACCAGGTCTTAAGTCATTAGCTTCACATTTTATTGTTATTTAAATATACCTAGGCTCATGCACAGTGTGCAAACACTATACTTGTTACACACACACAGGTAAGCGCAGCAGCAAGCAAAATATTAAAAATAATGTGCAATTCCGCCATCCTAATAACAATGCGCCAAGGTACAAACACGCCTGGCTTTTTTAAAGGGAACAGGAGATGACACTCTGATTGGTTTATTGCATGTTACACCCAGAACACACCTATGAATTAATGAAGACGCTAAGTACAACCCTTTTGAACCATGTGTCCAGTTTTCTGCTGTCAAAGTAGCAAAAGTGGATTTGGACATGCCCTAAACGCACCTGCGCCATGCGCTTCACGGCGTAAAACAGGGCCCTAAATGTCAGTATGACAACAAGATAATTCCTTTGGTTTTTATTGTCTCTCTTGCAAGACATACACTTTACTGATTTCCCAGCATTCCCACATATTCCCACTGGATATTAGCATCAATTTATTCTTTGTCCTTAAAAACAAGCTCATAAAAACATGTAACAACATAAGCCATGAGGACAGTACCAAACCATGCTTTTACCTTGTCTTGTTTAGATTATCGGAACAGTTGGTTCACATGTATGAACAAGAAAGAGCTTTTCGCTCTGCAGGTTTTCGGTCTGTTCGCACTCTTTTTAAAACCAGAGGGGATTGATCCTTTCAGGCAGTGGCACCCAGGCTGTGGAATGCACTGACGCTCTCTTTACGTTGTTCAAATTCTGTCGATTCTTTTAAAAAGCAGTTGAAGACTTAGTTATTCAAACAGGCTTTTAGTTAAACGAAGGCTTTTATGGCGGTCTGATTTTTATGTACCTATGTTTTCCTTGTGTTCTCATTTCTCCAATTTGTCATTCTCCAATTTATTGTAAAGCACTTTGATTTTTGATTGTGAAAGTGCAACATAAATGTACTTTGCTTACTTCCAAATACAATTCATATGTTAGGCTTAAAACTACTGCAAAGCTTTGACCTTTACAGCTCATAACCTTTGCAAGTTCTGCCAACGACCTCTTATTAACCCATCAATTTTCAATGTAAATAAAATTATAAATTTAATTAAATGTGGTGTTAGTGTTAATGGGTAAATGAAACCACTGCTGCATTAGCTCATTGGATTGCATAAGTTAAAGAAACAAAGTAAAGTAGCAGTTTAAAAATAGTTTGCAGAAGCAGCACAGAGTGTTATAGACCTCTCTGCACTTTGTCTTCTCATCATCACTTCCAGAGGTTAAAGATAGTGTGCGTCAATTTGTGTGTGTGTGTGTGTGTGTGTGTGTACACTCAGCTAGCTCATCATCACTTTCAAAGGTTGAAGAGACATTTTGTGAGTGTTTATGTGTGTGTATGTGTGACGCAGTTCTGCTCTGTATTCATGTCTCGTGCTGTTTGTGCTCCGAATGAATCGTGCTACATACAGCGTGCTGGGTAGCGGGGGGAGAGAGAGAGAGAGAGAG
Source organism: Etheostoma cragini (assembly GCF_013103735.1). Lineage (NCBI taxonomy): Eukaryota > Metazoa > Chordata > Actinopteri > Perciformes > Percidae > Etheostoma > Etheostoma cragini. The sequence goes on from NC_048408.1 coordinate 16,670,976, forward strand.
AGAGAAAGAGAAAGAGAGAAAGAGAGAAAGAGAGAAAGAGAGAAGAGGAAGAGAGGGGACAGAAGGAGAGTTTAAGGGATAGGTAAAAGCAGAGAAGGAAAGGAGGATTAGAGGGGGTGCAGGAGGATTGGAAAAGTGCGTGTGCTGGGGATTTTTCTCTTCCCACGATCAGGTGCAATGCGGAGAAGGTGTTAAGATCTGCTGAATTTGCTTACCCAGAAGCTTAAGCAGGTTGCTGCGAATAGGTCACTGCTTGGAGCAGTAAGTGTAGTTATTTAGAATGATGCCTGATAAAGAAGAAAAAAAATGCATTAATACCTTAAACCTTTTATCAGATAAAAGCCTGAAGGGTGTTTGGAGTGATAGCAATTACCAGCTTACGAAGCTGTTATTCTTAGGATAGTATTTAACACATATCTTACAGAAACTAAACCACTAATGTAAATGTTTGTTATGGGTTGAGATGGGAGGCCAAGGCCACTGAGCGCCAGCCAGTCAGGGTGGCCGGTCAACCGGTCAGGGTCAAGGGGGCCGGTCGGCCGGTCTCGGTCAAGGGAGCCAGTTGGGCGGTAAGGGTCTGGGGGGCCGGCGCCGGCTGGGGGTCCGAGGTGTTGGGCGCCGGCTGCAGATCCGAGGTGGTTCCCAGGGAGGGCTGGTCAGCGGCAACTCCCTGGGAATCAGTCTCCAGCACCAGCTGGAGGTCCGGGACAACGGGCACCGGCTTGCTGGTGGGGATCAGGGAGGCCCGCAGGCTTGCCTCCAGCTGGCAGACCTCCCTGGCCAACGTTGCCACACCCGGCGCCTTTAGGGTCAACGGCCCGCTATGGCGTTCCGCATTAAAGAACAGATGGTCAGCTGGCGTCCCACAGTCCTCCCCAGCTTTCCGAGGAACCGGCCGAGGGCGTATTCCAAATGACTGAGTGTCCCCAGTGTTAGCCGGCATGGGTCCATGTGGTCAGAACGTAATGTTATGGGTTGAGACGGGAGGTGAGAACCCAAACACAGAAAGGAGAAGAAGGCAGGCAGGCAGGTGTATAGGGGTTTATTAATAAACAGTTCAAAAACAAAAAAAACACTCCACAGGACATCCAAAGTCCCAGAATCTGAAGGAAATTCCAAAAAACAACAACAACGCCAAATCCACAGGGAAATGGAGGCTCAAAAGATGGGAACAAAGGCAGGGAATAACTCATGAGGAGAAGGTCCAAGGAAACAGAAGAATTACCAGGGTCCCTTTGACAGGGCAGGGAACAGGCAGGGGACAGGCAGGGAACAGGCAGGGGACAGGCAGGGGACAGGCAGGGAGACAAATCACAATAGACTGGCAGGACAAAACTATCGGACACTAGACAAAGGGAACACAGAAGTTAAGTACAAGAGGTATCGAGGTAACTGGGAACAGGTGATACATCAGGTGAAACACATTAGGGCGGGGCAAGACAATCAAACTGACAAAAGTAAAGCTTGGCAGGACAGGAAACCAGACTATCAACATAAAACAGGAAGAAGAACAGACACTCACCAGGGGACGCGAGACATGACCACAACACAAGACCAGGGAGAAAACTAACACAAACACAGGGAAAGCTGAAAGGGAAAAAACACCCAAAACCAAAACCACAACCACAACAATGTTCCCTTGTATTGTTTCCTGCAGTGGATACAACTTTCTTATGAGAGTCTGGTCTGGAAAACTTTTGTTGCGTTTCAAATCTGTTTTTTGACTGCCACAAATTTTCAAACCAAGCATCCATTTGAATGTATTATGGACAAACTACAAGTTTGTTATTAAATATTATTTATTTTAGACATTTCCCTCATCCACCTTGGCTCAAAAACTGATTCTATGTATGAGATAGGTTTGAGCAAGCTTGGACCTGTTCAACCTACTTTTTAGTAATCTAACATGTTTTGTTTTAATTGTCAATTTAAAAAGCAAACAAAAGTTGACTGGAAAAAATCCTAGTTTTTACTAGAAACGTAAATTTAAACTAGAATTACCTCCTCACGGTTGTATGCCTCCGCCATCCAGTCTAGTTGCAGTTTACATTCGTGTTTGTTCAGACTCATGTAATATGTGTTGAAGACTTTGACGGTATTTCATAAAAAAGGTATTAATTGTTTTTTTGGGTGAAATGTGGATGCTTCGCACGCACGAATTCTTGAGTTAGGAGTGTTATGTAAGCTCACAGTGACGTTGACCTTTGACCAAAAAGTCTAATCACTTCATCATTGAGTCCAAGTGGACGTTTGTGACACACTTGTGAAAAACTCTCTCGAAATGTTCCTGAGATATCCATAATAATGAGATATGCAGTACATGTTGGCGCTGACCCACTAGACGCTACAGTCCTTTACATCTAAACACATGTACTCACACAATTCAAACCCATGCCTTCACATTTGAGCTTGACTCATTATTATGGAACTAACGCAACTTCTAGGCAGCACCAGCCCTTCAATAGCATTAACACATTATTATTGGCCAGGCAACCATGCTTACGTAAGGTAACAGAACCCAATTTTGTTCAGGTCCTTTTCCTTATCCTGACCTTAACTACTCTAGGTCAATGCCCAAACCGAACTGATCGGGCTGCTTCGTACGAAGGGACTTGCCTAGAAGTTGCGTGGTATCCATGACAACGCAAGCTTGGCACAGAGAAGAAAAGGTTTCAAACATCAGAATGAAGGAGCCCAGAGCTTGACCTTGTCTCACTGGGGGAAATCTGTGTACCACCCATCATCTGTCTATTTTGAATAAACTCTTCTCTAACAAGAATCACTGATGCCATATATCAGTCAGCTAAACAGCTGGATTCACACAGACGGTGGACTCAGATCCATTTCTCCAGCAGCAGCATCTCATTGGTTCATTCATCAAAGCTTGCTTCCTGTCCTCTGTCTCCCACCGGAACCAATTTGTTCATAACCCCATGGATCCTGGCACCCTCGCCCCCAGTGTGAAGACCGCTTCCTACATAATTATTCTGTAGCAGCCATTACCGTCACAGTGACAAAAACACAAGCTTATCCAGGATGGGCTGTAATTCTGGTCTGCACCGAAGGAGCACAGAGGGAGATGGAAGGCACATGAAGGGAGGTGATAAGGTATGTGCAAAAAGTGAGTGAAAGATTAAAAATGTGTTATAATTAGGTTGTGCTGTTAAGGGACCAAAGACAATGAGTAAGATGGAGACAAAATGAAAAGATGAGGACAACGCAGAATTAAAAAGGACAAAAAACATAATGAAAAAGTTATGTTGTCACGTGGAACAGACAATATAACAGTAGGTGAACACACAAATAATATGAGAGAAAATGTTCATGAAACAGCACAAGTTGTTTGGGAAAAAATCAAAAGGATGATGATGAGTCTGATCTCTTCAAAGTTTCTACAGAAAGCACACGTCGGTGTATACAAATGTGAGAAATATGTTTTCCCACCATGGAGGGATTTCTGTGAAGGAGCTAAGACTAGAGAAAGGTGAAAGATGACACAGTAGGACAGAAATACTTTGGCAGATTGCAAGGGCCTTTAAGTTGTTGAAGGGGGTGATTTGCTGTTTTGACTGCTTTTACATCTAACAACCAGAGTTTAATTCCCTACTTAAAATGTCTACTTTAAGAAAAAAAACGTCATGAAGTCATGAAGTCAATGTAGCTTCCTTTAAGTAAAGTGTAACCGTTTATTTAGTATATAGTATTGTTGGATGCAAAGCCCCATATGGTTCTGGAAAGTTACTGAACTTCAAATTCATTGACTCAACCACATGTAGTCTAGGTGCCTTCATGTGGATGTTAGGGGGCTTTTCTGAGATAAACCGAGCCTTGTTTTTACATTTTAACAATGACTAAAACCTTTTGCAGTCCTTACACAAAGTATGTAAATGTAACCTTAAATGTACCTTTTGGAGTTTTTTAACCACTGGTGGTGTTGTTATGTTTATGTTAAGCATACGTTTTTCTGTATGATGTTTTGTTCGTATTTCTTTGCTCACAATGTCCTCCCAAGAAAAAATACAGTATACCATCATCATCAGTATCAACACCAATGTTTCAGCAAAGCCCTCAAGTCTACAAAGGGAAGAAGTTGATTTTGTTGAATAGGGTTTTCTTGGGGGACATTTACCAAAAGTCAAAGTTGTTTTCTTTTGACCATGGCCACAATTATTCTCTAACCTAAACCTTCCCTGACCCTAACAAAGTATGTTTGTAGTTAGAGATTACCAAACCTCAACCATAGCAATTTTAGAAACAATAAAGGTTTTATTCTTGGATTTTGGAGGGGACTGCCAAATAAACAAGTCTTTCTGATAGGAAAGCCTGATTGAAAATGCATGATATATGTCGTTCTGGAGGGCAATGACAAACAATAGGTTTTGTTGTTTAATTTTGAGGACTTGTTCTTCTTGCTTTAGCATGTGTATGTGAGTGTGGGTGATGTAGAGAGTGATAATTTAAGATTGAAAAGATTGATAAAAGATTGAAAGTTGGTGACAATGCTGCCCTAAAAAGCAAATCAACGTCCCAGCAAAAAGTGTAAACGAAGTCTGCAAGGCAACATGGACATCACATATAACCCTTAAAATGTACACAGTGTATTTTTGCAAGAAACATTGCATGTAAACAATATAGTTTAAAATAACTAGCTGCTTAAACTACCATCCTTAACCAGTATTCAACTTCTGATGTCAGGAACTGAAGAAATAACCTGGTCAAATCATTTGTGCATTGACACATCTAAGTAATACAGTACTCTAATTTAGAGAAACATCAGGGAAAACAACAGAGACAGATGACAGGCGGGTAGATCATTAAACATATATGAAAATAGTCAGGTAAAGAAAGAGAGATACGTACTCATCTGGAAATAATTGACAGTATGTGCTTTGCAAAGTGTTTGAGTCGGGTGTTATAATAAGCTGTGTTGGCCGGGTGTGGAGCTCTAAAGGTAGGATCTTGCCCTCCATGATTGCCAGCTGCACACAAAGACGCACCGCTTCGGTACACAATGACAGTAATGATAGGATGGCGGGGAGCAACACCTACCCTCTTATTAAAACCTGCACATTCTCTTTGTCCTGGACTTAGGCTGACGCACAACCAGTTACACATGCACTTAACGCAAATACACACACATGAGCACTTGTACGTTCTGTGAGTGTGTGGGCGAAATTCATGCTGCAGTCTCATTACGCTTCTCTAAACATCAGTGAAATTATACTCTAATAAGGAACGAGGGTGGAAAAGGTTAATAACCACCCTTATTAATTTTGGATTAAATACGCTTTAATGAAATCATAGAGCTGTGCTCAATAAACTGTTACATGTTGCACTTCAGAAGAAGTACGGAATCACCTTCTGATCTCCCCCTGCAGCTGTTATCTTATCCGTCGGTGGAGGGATTTTATTTTGTTTATTTATTCATTTATTTTTTGGGGAAAAAATGAAGGGTAATTACAAGAGCAGATGATGACCAGAAAGCTTTAAAGCATTTGGTTGATCAAGTTATCGAATTCCTATTTAGTAAACTTGACTATTGCCATGTTGACTCATGATGCATGGGGGATTAAAAAAAAAAGAATGAAAGAAAATGTTTTGTGGAAAGGTTTTCAGCGAGACGCTCGGTGACACATTGTGTCTGTCTGTGTGTTTGTGTTTATGTATGCCTCGTCTTTTTTTGTGCCCCTTGGGATGACTGAGTTTGATTATAAAAAGTCTATTATTGTGAGTCACACTTTGTTGAAAATGCCAAGGAGACAGTTTGAAAATCAGTGTCACCTAATAAATATTTACCAAACATCATTAATGACTCATTTTGTCTCACAGCAGCAGACTGAATCAGACCCAAATGTTAATGAGTTGTGATTGGACCTTTACCTGGATTTATCCTTGAAGGTAGCATGCTACAAGTAAACAGCCCAAATAATACACTCTTGTTAATAGTTCTTTTTAATTATAGGCAGAAGTGAAGCAGGACCTTGTCTTAACCCATAAAAATCATAAAAATACATTCTGGATGCCTTAAATAATGTCTATATTTCCATGTGTAATCCTTTTACATCCGTAGTAGTCAGCTGTGCCAGACCTTCCTCCACAGCGCTGCGAAGGATGGTCTGGCTGGTTTACACATCATACCGGGAAGGGAGAAAAATGTGCTCTGGTTTATTGGCATTTCTTTAAAACAATCACAATCGTCATGGGCAGCTCTAAGTACTGCACGGAGCAACGGTGCCTCTGCAAAATAGCCTGTTTTGGTGGAACATGTGTACTGTATGTTGAAAAGTTGTGCAACAGAAAACTCAGATTCAATAAATAGTCTAGCTAGCTGTCTGGGTTTACCCTGCATAGGCCTCATAAATCCAGCAGTTTAGACCCCAACACAAAGACCAAAAACGGCAAAAAATAAGGACATAAGGCAGATTTTCCGGTGCTAACAGGTCATTTCCAGAAGTGGAAGGTTGAGGAAATACATCAGTAGAAAATGGTTTACAGAGTAGTGGAGTGATGAGGGGAAAGGAGGAAGGACATTAGATGATCTTAACTGAGCCAGCACCAGAATAAGGCAGGGCTTGATGCCAGCGATCGTTTAAAAAAAAAAAACGTTCCTACTATTTGAACAAAATGTTTAATTCGGTTCCCATTCGGTTGCGTTTGCTCTCATCATTCACCACCTAAACCAAGATTTTCGGGCTTTCATACCACTCGCTACCATTGTCGCCATAAAAAGTATGTTACGTCATCTTCTCATTGACTTTACATTGGCATTGTTTTCAGTGGTAGCCACACAGACTTTTCACACATTCCGTGCCACCACCACACAATGCGGTGTTAACAGTTTGTGATCGTGTTACGGAATTCTGTGAGACCAGGCTGGCCGGTACAGCGTGCTCCCATTTGTTAATTATTCTAATCCTCTGACACCTCACCGCTGTCTGGCAGTAATTGACCTTTTGTGCTTCTGCAGGATGTTCTCCACAGATTCCAGGTTAATGCAGTAAGATTATCTAGAGTACAGCCATCATGCTCAAGATGTGTCCTAAGCTCCATCAAGGGTTAGGCCATGTTAGCAGGATTATTAAGGGGTATTCTTAGTTTATGTATCTTGTAAACTGTCAGATTATTGCTTTTCTCACAGTTGCAGTAGAGTCATAATTTTTGTTTACACATGTAAATGCACCGATGTAAGACTAAGACTTTTTCAGTCAATTAACTAAAACAATATAGACAGTAATAATGGAGAAAAGGAGATGTAGGAATGTAATCTAGTGTAGCCCTTACTACACAGATACTGTATAATTGTCTTGCCTTGTACAAAGGCACTGAGCAAAAATTTCAGTATCTTCTGAAATAAAAATGTTCTGCCCTTGGAGCATTTTAGGGCTCCGTGTAACACATTAAAAGTGATCTCTATTATACTGTATATAGCTTGGGAAATCCACTAAATAAAAAAAAGATTAGGTCATGTATGTTTACAACAGGTTACTGTTTATTTGTGCCTACCAGTGAAGAGCCAGGATCCATTCTCAGCTCAATGCTCTGAATGGTAAGGAGAGGAGGTGGAGTCATTGCATTATTGAAGATAACGGGCAGATGGAGCAGGTATCAGTTGTCATGTTCAAAATAACAGATACATTTCACTTCGAAGAAAAACTCAATAAAAGAGCCCTAGCAACAACACACCTATTTCTCCTACTTACTGTAGTCTCCACATTTGCCGTTTCTGTCTCTAAGCAACTCACTTGTGAAAAGAGAACAAGAGCTGCAGTGTAAACTTCAGTGTTAACAACAGGGTCTTCTTCACCTCGAGTGAAGTAGCCTTACTGCCAGCCTTACTGGCACTGACAATACCATTTTTAAAATGTTATAGAAATAATGTCAAACCATTTGTTCTGCGAGATCCAGTTTTATGCAACAAGAAAAGAAATGCAATATTGAATAGTATCTCTCAAATGTTATTCATAAACCTATTAAGTGGGTAATTCTGTTTGTGACAATATATACGGTACATACATTTGCATTAGGTTGGACATAGTTTTTTCAAATCTGAGATAAAACAAATTTTAATTCACGTTGATATCTCTATCACATAACATGCTGTCTAATGATCACAGTAAATTGCATGATCATGTTCAAGCTCAGTGTGTTTATTATCCTTTCTTCTCACACTCTAGTTTTCTCTTTATACAATGATGAGCTCTCTATAAAAGGGGCATTCACTTGGCAGAAAACTAAGTCAATCTAACTAATTCAAACAAACCCAGTGGCCATACTTAAGTGAAGGGTCCATGGTGTGTCTTGTGTACGCACACAAGGACACGTGCATGCATGTGGCCAATCGATAAAGGGTCCAGCCAATTGTTTGGCACTTTCCCACTCATCGACAGTTGGCTGTAATGTGCCAAGATACAAACAAATGCTCCAACAAAGGCTGTGAAGAAGAAGTAGACTGCCAGTGCAGTAAAATCATTCTAAGGAGGAAGGAAATACATTACGTAACATTCAACACGTTTTTTGGACCCCAAAGATTCACACAATGCATTTTGGTGAATAACAATGAATGTAGTCTTTCACTGGTAGACCTTACTCCACAACATTGTGAGGTAAGGTCTGGCTACTCCACACATACATCCTGGGATAAGGAAAAACAACACTCTGGGTTGTTTGCATTTCTTTACTGTCACAAATGTCTTTTGCAGCGCTAATCTCTGGACGCAGGGACAGTGGCTTGACCAAGTAGACTTACAATCATTCACCGAAATAACCAAGCAGGCCTGCCCTGTTGCAGAGTCCACATCTTCTTCAAAAACTGCCATTTCTATTGTGTAGCTTGATAGCACAAAGTGTTTTAATGTTTCCGGAAGTGAATCGAGTTTGAGAATGATAACACAGAGAGCAAAATGTGAGGGGCAACTGGGCTGTCTGACAATTATCCTGGGAATGTAGTTCCATTGATCCAGACTACATTGAATGTTAATATAATTTTTTAACCTATTATTTACTTTGTTTGTTTACAAATCCCTTTAAAAGGCAAAATCTACAAAAACAGATCTAACCAAGGACTCACCTTTACTTGAGTGTACCTTGGAGGTGAGTCTTTTATTCACTCACTTAAGAAGCAATGCACTTCTGAATTCTGCTTGATCACTTTTTGATCACTTTTATCTGATATTAGGGGCATCAGATTAGGGGGGAAAAGGGAACTAAAAACCCAGGGCCCTCATGGGAGGAGAGACCAAAAAGATGCTGGAATGAATAGCTGTGGATGCGGGGAGGGGCCCATAGAGAATGCCTTTCTACAGGGCCCAGAATTTAGTGCTACTTCCCCATTGATATACTGTTTCCCTAAGATGTTTCCCTTTATGAATAAGAAGGCGATAACAGAGGCAATTGATTTGGGACTTTGTTTGACTTTTTTTTTTAAATTGAGATTTATTTTTTAATACTTTTAGGATGTTTGTTTTTAATGAAAGGATTAAGCAAATGGAATTGGCAATTTAGTTGAGACTATCAGGCTATTAGCACAATGTTGTACCAAAAGCACCAATATTCAAAGGTTTTGTCTAATCAAAATGTACCATTTCTGCTGACTTTTGTCTGTGCAGTACTGTTTCATGATTCACTGAAGAAGATTAGAAATGTCTGTTGACTATGATCAAATGAAGAGAAAATGAATGATTGTCTTACATTGAATGCAATATTCTGTTCTACCCCGGAATGCAGCTTGGCAATACATCAAATGTTTAAATTTATGAAGATGCTTGTGCTATACATCATGATAAGCTATATGGTTTATCATCATATACAACTGCTCCCCTACTATCTGTCTGTGGTTGTGAATCTAAGTTTTAAACATGCATATTGCACAGTTTAAGAAGAACAGATATAACCGGTGTAAATCTAAGATTTCCTTTTGGACTTTGTTTTTAAATAGAATGTAAATGCAATGCTTCCTGGACTTGTGAGGACCCTTGTTGACTACCTTAATTTCAAAACCTTAAACTTAAGCTTAAAAGGGTTTTTGTAAGCGTCTTCTTAACCTTCTTTTCCGCTTATTTCTGTTTGTGTGTGGTTGTGGATGCAGTCAAAGATACCAGGGTTTATTTTGTTCCAAAGGAAGATGGGGTCAAAATAATGGCACTCATCTTAGTGCTGGGGTGGCACGGTGGTTAGCGCTGTCACCTCTAGGCAAGAGGTTTCCAGGTTTGAACATTCTGGCCATCTTGGGCCCCTTTCTGTGTTGTGTTTGCATGTTCTACCTGTCTTAGTGTGAGTTTTTCTCCAGGTTCCTCCCTAGTCCAAAGACATGCAGGTTAGGTTAATTGTTGTCCATGAACAATCAGGTCTCGCGGCAGTACGTGATATGGTGAAGTCATTAATATAATTATATTTAAATCATGTGTAATAATATTTTGTGTACACAAACACGTTAATGTCGTTTTTTCGTGGTAGTGAGTATTAATTTTAGACCAAGGTATTTCAATAGAAAGCATCTTTCATGATCACGTCACAACTATGGTAAGTAGTATGTTGAAATGCCAAAAAATCCATGCAGCGAGGTTGGTTTGAGCGGTGGATGGCTCAAACAACACACGACTTTCACCCCGGAGACAGGGGATTGTGTCCCTTGTATGGCGATTAATTTCCACGTTGTTCTTTTCCTAAACAAAACCACCCCGTTGTCGCGCGTCTCCGGCTTGTGCCATTTATTATCCCCGTTGTTGATTGTGAGAAGCTATCTGTCTCTTTGTGTCAGCCCTGTGATAGTCCGTTTTGTTCTGTTACAGAAAATGCTTGGATGGATTTTTATGCTGCAGAAAACAACCTCCACAGAGTTAAAAATAGTTGGTGCCTTTGTAATCCTTTGCGTTAATTCAGTTTTGTTATAGTTACTGTGTTATTGTTGTTTTATTGGGATTTTTTCCTATTATTTCACACCTACGCTGTGCTTGTTGTCAGTCACCTGACAGTTACAGTAAGATATAAATGTATCCACCAGTATATATTCCCTGAAAAATGTCACATTTTAAAGTTTGTGTCAAATATATTTTTTGGGTGTGAATGGGGAGGTACTTTTGTTAGGTGGGACATGTTTTGGTAACCTAAAATTTTATCTATTCAGTCATTAATTTAAAAAGAAAAACTGGATATGGCAGTTATTTGAAGTGATGGCTGTATTGTTGTCAAAACATAACCCAAACTTTACTATAACTCAATGTTTTTTCACTATAAGTTCTTCCGCCTTGGGAAAAAACTTGGCGGATACCGTCACTCAACATACAAGTTTGAGGTGCAAACAATCTACAGTCATCACTGTATGCTCTCATTGTTTTATGGATGTTTTGAATCCCCCAAAATATGTTAATTCATGTCCATCTTCAGGTATTATTTTTATATATTATTGATTACAATCAAAATTTAAGCAAACACACACATAGAGAAAAACTTCTTTATCCGGGATTATTATTGTGAACAATAAAAATCATTTGTATACAGTATTAAGTTGAATTGTATTGTTAAACATATTCATCGACATATTTTAAACCTCCAAATGAAAATTCCCAAAACATAGAGAATTTTTGCACTGACACAAAAGGTTGATGACACCGCGGCTGACTCAGCCAGACGGTAGAAATCTTCATTGTGCTAATTAGATCCTTCGCTGTCTGTTAAAGACTTTTATCTCTACCACATCTCCATGCCCATCTAATCTGTCTTTATCTGCAAGCTCCATCTCAAGGTGATTGCTGAGATATTCTCTGCCATAGAGTTAAAAAGAACACTGTTGTCTGAGTGAGCAGAAATAGTATCTCATTTCCTCTCAGTCAAACCTGTCCAAAGTCAGGCTTCACATTACTGTTTGTGTGTGCGAGTGTGTGCATCTGTGCACATGGGTCTTTTTTGAATGTGTGTGTATTATCGCCATCGCCCTGGGGAAAATTCTCTGAATTGGTACAAAATGTCTTTTTGTCACTGCAGGCCAACACACAGCAAACAAACCCAGACATACACATGGAGCCACACAATAAAGTTAAATAAAAACACAGCTGGCTTGTTCAAACCCCAGACAATTGGTTTTGTTGCAGGATAAACATTTTTATTCAATGCCACAACCAGCTGTTTTCAGGTCGTTTTCAAAGTGTTTATGTACTTTTCTGTACACATTTGGATTGTTATATTTGGAGCACCTCAGGGACTCAAACTCATGCGTTTTGCTCAAGCAAACCTTTCTTTGAAAAGGCTCCAGATGACTTGTATGTGTGTTGACACTGCAGTGAGCATCCATTTCAGACAGCTGAACACATGAGACAAGCTCAAAAAGCAATGGCCATGGATCACCTTTTTGTAGGCAAAGGGAAAGATGCCTGCAGCTTTACTTTTGTCCAACCGTTTGGCAGGGACAACACAAATGATATCTGCCTGCTGCTGCATCACCACCACCAGGACGTCAGGTGGCACATTCACAATCATTACATTACCACATTCAGGATGTGGCTGGTAGTGATCTGAATATGCAATGTGATCTGAACATTATGCAGGAGTCAAAACAAAATCCTAGGCATTGAGGTAAAAAAATAATGTTAGTCTATGCATAAGGGAAGGAAAAGAAAATTGACAAAATTGTCAATTCAACATTATGGACGGGAAGGTTGCCATATGGTTCAAGTTGAAAAAATAACTTTTAGTCATTTTCACAAAACTCACAGTTCATGCTTAAAGAAAATTTGATTGAATCAACATTGTATAAAAGGTCATTTTGTTTTAACATTTTAGTTTTTTTTTAAAGAATATAGCAGCCGACCAATCACATGACGTTTAGCAGTCGTTGCCGCCGTTACGGCCAAGAAAAAGGGGACTGTGAGCCAGGTACTAGTTCTTTTTCAGCCTGACAATACTACTATCTGGGCCATGCTAGCGGCTCTATGAAGCTGCACTTAAGCAAGGCGGTGCTTTGAGAAAAATGCTAAAGTCAGCATGCCAACACACAGTGACAAAGCAAAAAATGCTGATGTTTAGCAGGTCCAGTATTCGGTTTTCCGTTTCCAACATCTTAGTGTAGTTTGTTATGAAATCAGTTTAGTGTCTTGACATGTCACCTTAGGGGGACATGTTTGTGTGATGCTGAGTTTGTCCAGGCCAACACGGCAGGTGTACACATTCAGGAGATTCTATCAAACACCGAGGCAGCATGCTGTAGGCGGACAACTCCAGATAGCATCCAAACACATTCCAATAGCATTTAACATAAAGTACAGCTGAGGCTAATGGAAATGTCATTAGTGCTGCGGTTATTGTGTCATAAACTGAAGTATTCAACAAATTAAAAAAATTGACCTGATGTTCTAATTCTGCTTCATCTTTATCCGCTTCAAATGTTATAGATGTCTGGACCAAAGAGGTGGAGCACCCTAGAGCCACATTGCTAGCGTGGCTACAAAAGAACTTTGAATGGAGTTATGCAGCTGCCAAGCCATCAAAGTTCTCCATTACTTTTGATGTGGTTTTTATGTTGTTATTGCTTAAATCAAAAACTTAGTTGGTTTTTCATTTGTGGGCAAAGTAATGCAGACCAATCAAGCCAAATTTCTCACATTTGGTTGGGAAGTTGGCACTGTTCACATTACCAATCTGTGTTTATGATGCCCCGGCCCCATGTGCACTGAATACAGGACATTGCATCAACATGGTGGCATCTGTCTGTGTACAAACACATGAACACAGTAGCTAAAGAACAATAAATGACTTCCCCAGTACCTGCATCAATTTATCTCATTAGATTTTAAAGCACCTAGTAGCACACATTTGCATGTTTAAGAGGTTAATTGATTTATTAAAACTACTAGGGTTCATGTTAAGGTTGCATGCGAAGACAAGTGTTAACATATTAATATGTGTTAATTAATGCTTTAACTTGCTTGATAAATGGCCTCATCAGCATGACTGGCTACATTTAATACACTTTATCATATTGATTATTGCAGGATATTAAACAGCTCAAGTGGCTCTTAGACTATTAGAATAGACAGAGGTGGCCCATTCTTTGTAGGTAATTAATTTCTTCCAGACTTGTATATTGCAAGAAATGCTGCAGAAAGGTATCTCTAGCTGTGTCAGGGCATTCCCATAAAATTACATGTTACATATTTCCTTGCTCCTGGTTCCATAAGACAGTACACAGAAGTGTCTACATGAAGAAACTTTACACAACGCTACCTGTTTTTTTATCTTTCTGCAATCCTTTTACTGGTGACACTGCCATATGTTTTCAATGCTGCTACTTTCTGAGATTTGGTTTGCAAAGGTACAGAATGTAAGGACTAATGTGCTGTCAGAAACTCATCATTGCACATAGTGGTTCATAATAAAGTGCACTGCAGTTTTATTTATTGTCTTGTGGCCTTGGTGAGGTTTATGCTGGACGACATTGTAAAACATAACGTGAATAGTGATACAAAAGTAAACGTGGGAGTTTTTTGTTTAAAAAAAAAAGTTAGATTTTATCCCTAATGAATAAAACAAACATCCAAATCACAAATGCGCAACGTTAATTTGCGCAAACAAGCTTTTACGCACACACACACACACACACACACAAATACACACACGCACACACACACACACACACACACTCACAAAAACACATATACACACACACAAAATGAAATACAGTCGCAATCTCCCTTGTTGTTTCCAAAGTACCCGACTATTACACTCCAGCCCTGGAAAACCCCTACATGGTGCAGTGTCTGCTGCGAATCAGACAGATTTTGAGTGAGTTTATCACAAAGACTTAAACATTAATATCAAGTATACAATTTTGCACAGACGCGCACACAAACACATGCAAGCACACACATTACTGCCTTTGAAACATTCATGATTTAATTTTCAAGAACCAACACACTTTTATTATTGCTTTTTCTTCTTCTGATCTAGCATTGTCCCATGACAATTTTCTTTCTGAATAAGCAGATGTCGTGACAAATTCCAAGGCCGTGGCTGTGTGAGGAGGTGCACACACACATGCGTGCTTTGCAGTGAGTTCTACATTGCTTGTCATTTTTTTCATGTTTTTGAAGTAGATAGGGTTGTGCCGACATCACGATGGAAAGCCACCATCGTGATGCCACGCCACCCACCTTGTCACATGCTAATCCTAGTCACGGGCATTGGACGGGAAATTGACAACTGTGTCGGTCTTAAACTTGCAAAGACACTTGTGTCAGGCTTTGCGCTGTACTGTTGTTATGCAGAGCCAGAGACATGTGATTGAGTCTAGACTTGTTTAAGTGAAAGTCAACGAACAACGACATCATCGTCCGTCGCAATTTTTTACTGTAAACACAGAGGGAGTTCATCTGTATGTGGTCTGGTCCCCCAGCTCTTTAAAAACACCCTATTCTCTATGTTTCCTCACTTTCTAGAGACAGCACCAGTGTTACATTTAGTTTCTTTGCTGAGATCTATGCTTCTGCTTTTGGTATTTACATTAGGTAGCTTCAGGTCGCGAAAAGAGAATGTGGAGTGTAGCACCACATCAGATGCTGTTGCAACAACCAAGTCTGTGATTCTTGAGAGCTGCAAGCAAACTAAATGGCTTGGGACTGACTTGTCTCCAAGAGTCTTTCATCTGCTGGGATTCACAGGGATAACCGCTTAACTTGTTCACAGCCCATTTAATGTATTTTGTTATTTATTTGTAAAACCTGCTTAATAGGAAATTTACTGTGGTTCTGTCACGCAAGACAGATAGACATACCACCTGTAAAGTACAGAAACATTAAAGTGTTTTAATCTTCATGTGAATTCCATTCAAACCACTGAGCCTCGGTTTTACACTCAGCCACACTTATGAGCTTATATTCACGTACTAATGGTCAACATCATATTGTCACGCCACATAATTTGACCACAGTTTGATAAGAGACTGACTTCTCCAAGCAAATATGTGATTTTAATATGCATGTCCAGAACTAATTATCGGCTGTGCTGAGCTTCATGCACTCTTGCAGAATATGATGTCAGAGCCTATAGACACCAAATATCAACTCTCTCTCTCCAAAATGCTTCTTCCCTGTTTTCTTTACCACACACACACACACACACACACACAGCAGGGGGCAAGACATTACCGAAGTTACAACAACTCAAATGTGGCTCAGAATCTGTTCCAAAAACATGTCACTTGAACAAAAGGAGCGGAGAGGGAAGGGAAGGGTCATTGGATTTTGGCCTGTAACGGGGACAGAGTTATCATGGAAACCCCTGTTTGTAGGAAATGTGCTGGACTTCTGGTGAAAGGGGGAAACTTTAATATCCCATCATCAATACATTATGGTAATGAAATGAATGTTGACTATAGACTGAAATAAGTGGCTGTGTGTGTATTCGCATAGTAATAACCAAATAAACAGAAGGGCTGCATGAAGGCAAGTCATGAAGTCTCAAGCCTTGCTGTAATTAAACGTTTGCTTCATTACTTTATCTGTTTTTAGTTTTTTTTTTATATGCGCAGATAGTCATTTACTTACAGGGAGGCCATAATAATTACAAAAGAAATTGTTTTGTCCACTGGGTGTCGGCAATCTAAAAAAATCTAATTGTAATTAGAACATGGCAGCTAAACAAAACATGACAGATTACACAAAAAAACATTCAGAAATTATGTTTATTCAAGATTAATCCACAATATATCGACTACAGGTTTATGTACTGAC
Organism: Etheostoma cragini; assembly: GCF_013103735.1. Lineage (NCBI taxonomy): Eukaryota > Metazoa > Chordata > Actinopteri > Perciformes > Percidae > Etheostoma > Etheostoma cragini. The sequence goes on from NC_048408.1 coordinate 16,687,694, forward strand.
AGTTTGTTGCACATATTTCTATCTGGTCGAAATTGGGACATGATCAAGTAATGTCCTGGTTACTTAAACCTCTGACAACAAACGACACACCGGCGCAACCAAATGTTGTTTGAGCGATATTACAAAATTTGCAAATACCCTAACAATATAAATTTAAGAAGATAGGTGAAAATTCCCTCAGACCTCAGAGGGTTAAGTTCTTCTGCTCTAAAACAGCTCTTTCTCATGTGTCCCCCACGCCCTCCCACCACACATCAGTCACACTGGGCATCTCACCCCGTCTCTGCACCACTCAGTTTGCACAGTGAAACTGAGGTCTGCTAAACATTCATATACTTGCATCACCATATAACAATAGTCAATGCTATAAATTAAATGATTTGTGGATTTGTGGCTTCTTGATGGAAGTTTTTAAGTTAACTGAGAGCTCCATGACGCACACTGATCATGCTTCTGGAGTTGTATGGTCTGATATTTACACTAGAAAAACTTTCCCACTGTGAAAAGATACCACCTTCATTTTTCAATTTACCCAAGTTACCAAAATAAATTCAAACAATGTTTCCATTACACTCAATAACCGTGGCACAAATGCTGAAAAGAGATAAAATAAAAAAATATTCTGAATGTAATTTTTTTTTTTAATGCTCTAAAACTAAATTCAATTTACCTCTAACTGTACTGGGGTGGAAGCAGAAATCTCACAAAAATCTCTCAAACTATGGGCACATCAAATTAAAACTGGCCACATACCACAGGTTAGTAAGAAAACATGTCTGTGTCAATTATGCATGGGGTTAGGAATTTGAAGCCCAGTCCTACTTGCCCAGCCAGTAGTCCTTTAAAGTTAAAATTGCATGTCCTTCACAAGAAAAGACATACTGCATAGGGATAATCACATGATAGTTCTCCACCAAACGCTTGGAGAAGGACATTAAATCAGCTTTACAGATACAAATCAAGAGCTGCTTTAAAAATTGTTTTGCAGCTCCTATTGTTGTAATAGATAGAGATAGGCTATAATAAATTACAAGACACTGTTATTCAAACTGGATCTATTATCCACTGAGAAGCTTGATTCTTTGCATGTATTTTTAAGCATAAAGAAAAGCAATTCACATAATTTATAGCCACAGAGGATGATGCAATAACATCACAGCTATTAAACAGGGTTTTCAGAGATGAAATTAGTTTTCATGCAATTATGAGTCTCCACTAATTCTTGACACACAGGGCACTGAGCATGAAGAGGGGGAGGTGCTTTGCATCAACACGGTGAAATACACACACATTCAGAAACGCCCACGCACGCACACACATTGATACTGACACATAATGTGCCTAACACAATTCCGAGGTTTGTCTTGTTAGTACCTTCATCACAAGACAATGTGAAAAAAAATGTGATTTTTATTAAGATTGCTAGCAAGACATCCGCCCACACTTCGTTAAACCTCTTTCTTAACTTTATTAACTCAATCCAACACAATGCTCTACACACAGACACACACACACACTTTACACCACAATGTGTAAATGTATGAAATGTATCTCATTCTGATTAGGTCACTTGACATTTTGCACATTTGCATCTTCGTGTATGTTTATCTGTGTCTCTGTGAGCAGCATGCGGACACATGGGTTTTTGCGTCTGCATGCGTAAGTGTGAAGGTCCTTTGGTTGAGGCTGTCAAAGGTGGCTGCCCACGCAAAAATTAGAAATGCTGGGAGTGTGAGTGTGAATGTAAGTAATAGGATTGTGGATTCTCTGAAGGAGTTTTTAATAGGAGGTGTAGAGACAGATGGCACGTATTCATTTCAGCATGATAGGTTAACACATTTGAAAAGCTCTTCTTCCTATCTGTCTATCCCTCTCAATCAAACTTTATCCAGCCTTTGTTTTCTCACCCTGCACTCCATCGCACACTGACAAAAAGCCTTGACAATCAATGCATTCTGCTAAGATACAAGACCCACAGTGGCTGTACTGGCCTTGTATCATTTTCTCTTTTACTGGAAGGAAGCACCATAATCAGATACTCTGGTATGGCACACATTCCACACAAACCCCACTTTAACACAAAAATAGGTTTCTGTTCCAAATGTTTTCACTGCTTTGGAGAGGGATACCCCTTGCACAATGGAAGCTGTGTAGAATATGTAATGCAGTCCAGAACTATAATACCTCAATCTGGGAGTTGAAATATTAAAACTACCATTCTGCCATAAAAAAACTTATAAAAATTCCAGAAGTATATGAGATTTTGTCCATTCCCTCCAGCCCCTGTGTTCCAATTTCCTTTCAGATGAGATTGAAAAGTCTCTAAGAGTCTTCCGTCTCATTTTTACGCCTGTCAAAGATCACTACGGTGAAAAAAAGAGAAGAGTGCTAGGAAGGGAGCGTGTAGATCAAACACTTTATGATGTAGTGCAATGAAGCTGGAAAGTCCAACGCTATGACCAGCAATGACACGCTGCCAAATCACCATCAGAACCTTCCTGTCAGTGTTTAAGGAAATATACTTTTTTTTCTTGAAAAAATAAACAAATAAAAAAGAGGGCATTTGATAGTTTAGGGGTGTGATGGAAGAAAAATGAGACTGCTAAGAAATAAAGTGATAGAGAATAGGAGAAAGGGAAAAGAGAGAGAATGGGAGGAGGGTCAAATAGGATGAGAAGATGAGAGGTAATTGCCTCTATTATAGAAAAGAGTGAAAAGCTAAAGAAGGGAGAGTGGGGGGGGGGGGAGTAAGGCAAGATATTAAAAGTCACACCATCCAGCTTTAAAAGGTCACCTGTGATGTTCATGCAGATGTGCCTATGAATCCACAGCTGTACTGCACATACCAATCAGAAAGTTCTTTGCCTGCTTTGGTGATTTATATTGGTGTCTATTATAGAGTATTTGCTATATATACAGTGTTCACATAGTTTTACCCACACACAGACTGTTGTGTCAAATGTGAGCATGGTGTTACTGACCTTGTACCCTGAAAAACAAATGCAATATTCTCTTTAAATGGAGAGAATAAAAGTGAAATGAGCATCAGACGTGGTGGTAACAGTTGCCTCTGACCTATCTGTATCTCTCCACTCTATCGGGCTTGTATCTGTGATGCCAGAATGCATAAGTGGCTAACCCGTCTTCAACTCTGTCTTGCTTGTTCAGCTGCCTTCCCTCTCCTCTCACACCCCTCCTTTCACTCAAAAGTCCAAAAGGAGGTTTATCAGCATGTCTGTTTTCCATTTTCTTATCTGCCTTTCTTTGCTCTGTGCTTCTTGTTAAGATCTCCCATTTGCCAGAGTCATTTGTCCATCACCTTCATATTACCCTATTCTAGTTTAGCTTAAAGAATTGGCATTACTCTTTGCATTTATCAACCTTTTGCCTCTCTCATTGGCTTTATTTCCTCCCCATTATCCTGCTCCTTTTCCAACATATTCACTCTTCCCCCCCCTCACATCTTTCATTCTCTCTGTCCACTTCACCTCATACCATCCTCTTAAATCCGCCATTTCCTTCTTGAATCTCTCCTTTCATCACTCATTTAGTCCTGCTCAAATCCTCCCTTTTCTGCCCATGCTTCATCTCTCCCTCGGCTCCACTATCCCTTCCAAACTTTGCCCTGGATTTCCTCTCTTCTTTCTTTAGTTGTCCCCGCTCCCTTTATCTTCACTCGCTCATGCCCTCCCTCTCCACTTTTCTCGTTGCCCGCTCCCATGCCCTCCTCCCCACTCTCAAATCCTTCCTGTTTCTCCCTCTCCTTGCTCCCTCTCTTTCACCTGCCGCTGTGTTGCCAGTGAGGCTGTCTGTGAGATAAGCAGCCCTAGTGTAAAACCATCAGGTTCCTGACAAGATACAGACCCACGTGTTCAGGCATGACCCGCGGCCAGGCAGCCATTGAACTTGTCAGAAAAAAACTGGCGGCTCAGGGCAAAAGATGGATGCTGGTGGACAATGCGCTACTCGTAGAAGGGACCGTTTAAAGTATGAATTGTTGTTTAGACACACAGGAGAGGTTTGACCTTTTCCACCTCGAGCATGCTATCAACAGTTGATGAGAGTGGATAAGGTTGAGCAAGGGACAGACAGAGAGAGTCTTGGGCAGTGATAAAAGCACGAGCCCTAGATTCAGTTGTACTAACATGCTTGCTTATATACAAACAGACCAGAATGAAAAATCACAAATTATACTCAGTAAAAAGATATGACAGATAATAGCCCACAACCATAGACATGACAAGGCTTACAGGTACAAAAAAAATAATTGTGCATACATCTCATATTAGAAAAAGTCATCATTATTCTCACAGCGAACACATCCGCCCGTACACATTCACTCCCGAATACCTAATCAGCCACCCACTTACAATCACGCACACACATTTGCAAGCACACACCAGAGTCCCTGTTGGCCTGATGGCGCTGCGTTTGTCTTGTAGTCGGGCCTGTGGCTCTTACCAATTAGTAGAGCCAAAGAGAGAGATTTAAAACATGATGACACCATGGTGTTTTTATCCCACAGGCCACCGAGGACCCAAAAGCACAGATCACAAGCGATCAGATCACATCAAAGTGCTAACACAGGCCAGATGACACACAAACACACACACTTACCTCTAAAAACACATACACACACACACACACACATACACACACAGACCCACTTTGAAATACAGTGATGCACACAGGCATTGTGAGAAAGCATTCATATGGGCCTGCAATAGACTGCATAGAGAGTACCTATTAAGAAAAGAGATACTGTGCATTAATATGGACATATGCAGTGTGTTGTACAGTTTTTAATAGAAGAAAAAGGATTGACTGCATCCTCGGTTAATTTTTTTAAATCACACCTAATGAACAAAGGTATTTGGAGTCAAGAGCCACACCAATTGCAAAAAAGGGGAAAAGATCCAAAGCAGCAGAGTCCTGAGTATAATAAAAAAAAATCCTTTAATATTACATGACCTACATCAATGGGTTTCGGCAGAAAGCTTTTATCACGGTGTTGAAGTGAAATACAAACACAGATATTTGAGTAGCACAAGGGATGACACAAATGAGATACAGGTGTAAAAATAAGTGAATTTGATGTAGGTTACAAACCATCAGACTTCAACACAGGAAACTGCTGTTCGTTTACCGTCTACAACCAAAAGTCAATGTTTTTTTCAAAACTTGACCATAACTTTGACCACGTGGTTATTATTGTAACTGACAATGAAGGTCCCCCAACCTCAATGAAATAGTAATTATAACCGAAACCACAATGTTTCCCTAACCTTAACGTAGATCTTACTTTAAACCAAAACAAGATCTTTGCCTAATCTAACCACAGTTGTTTATCAGGGCTGCTTTTAAACTCATGTCGGGGTTTTGTGTGAAGGCAAAGTCATTGATATGTCAATATTGCAGTTTTTTCCTTGTTTTGACATCTGGAATTTAGAAGGGCAGCAGTGTTGTGCTGCAAGTTGTTTGAGTGCTTGTCTATGACTCCAGAGTTTACCCGTCTCATCTAGACTGTGCAACTAATCTATTTTAATTGCTTGCACCCCCTTCATCACTCCTTCAAGCTACTACCATCAGGCAGGCGTTTTGAGGTACCACTGACCCGCAAATACTTCTACACGAAATATTTCATTTCCTCTACAATAGCCATGCTGAAAAGCACAAAATGAACACCGCAGTCAGCTGATACCTCAACACCCCATGTCTTGTTTTTATATATCTGTGTGAATGTCTCTTTGTGACTGGAGCCTTGTCAAAGAAGAATTCTCTAACCCTTGAGCAACACACAAAGTATTGGAACTTTCTTATCTTTTGAGAACTTTGTTTTCCCTTTTAAATTGCAAGTTGTTTAGAAGATATACGAAACATTCTGTCAAAAAGGTCATGTCATCGGCAATTAACATGTAAAAGAGAACCCCATATGGCTATCCTCATTTCATAAAGCTGAGGTCAAAGGTTTGCTCAGTGTCTCTGCACGCTATTTATTATATAGTGTTGAGATCTGTTAAAATGAAAATACAAAACAAAAATGTGAATGCTCAGTCACTGTGGTATCTTATATTTATCCATGAATCCAGTCTGTCTGTTCTCCCCTTATTTATGTATTTAGATTACAGAGAACTGTAATGGTGTCTACAGCGGGAGTTCCCAAGATTCTTGCCTTCTGCTGACTGTCCCAAAAGCTTTGTCAACAAATATGGACTGGGAATGTATCTCAGTGTCTGCCCTCGCTGTGAGGAACAGCCTGCAGGAAGATTTCAGATTTAAAGAATGAGCTCTTCTCGCTGAGTTCAAAGCAGTTGGTACAAGTTGATTCTATTGGGAGTTGTTAAGGCTTTGAATTAGTTTCTGTCTGTATGACATTTACACTGTATTACACCCCCCCCCCCCCCCCCCCCCCCCCCCCCCCCCCCCCCCCCCGCCCCGCCCCCACTCTCTCTCTAACTATGTCTTTCACATGCTCTTCCTTGCTCATTATTGCTGCATTTCTGTCTCTTCTTTCTAGACATATTGTATGGCTTTGCATTGTGTCCTGCTGTCCAGCTGTGTTCTCAGCTTGGCTTTCTTCCTGCCTCAGTGGGAATACCCTAATAAAATAAAGACTACAGGTACACTGTGTGCGCCTGACCTTGTAAAGAGCACCATATGTGATCAGTTCACATGTTAAAACGGGTCCTGTTGAACTTGTGAACTGTACGTATGAATGCTTTCTCACAATGCCTGTGTGCATCACTATATTTCAAAGTGTGTGTGTGTGTGTGTGTGTGTGTATGTGTGTGTGTGTGTATGTGTGTGTGTGCGTGTGTGTGTGTGTGTGTGTGTGTGTGTGTGTGTGTGTGTGTGCGTGTGTGTGTGTGTGTGTGTGTGTGTGTGTCTTTAATCATTCTTGGGGGCAAAGTGCCCTGAGGGGGGCACTTTGCCTTCCACTTAGAAGGATAGCTAACCTCTAGCATCAGTCATTACCCCTCTGTTGTCTTTCTCTATACTGATCTCCCCATGAATTAGGAAGGAAGGCTTCACATTCTTCTATTTTTCATGCCTCTTGTGTAGTTTTCAACTGTGAAAAGGGTTCAGTCTAAGCTCTCTGCTTTGCTTCCCCCCCCGAAAATATAAGACACACTTAATATCATCCACTACCTGCAACCCTCCATCAAGTCATCTCCCCTCTCTCTGCCTCAGGAGGGGCGATTGCAAGTGTGCGAGTGTGTGTTGTGACGTCAAGTCTGTGCATTTTTGTGTGTGTGTATTTGTGTGTTCAGAGTGTTTGAACGCTTGTGTCTAGGTATAAAATAACAACTCATCTCCTTAGTGATCTCCTTCCGGAACAAATGCTTCCTGAGTGAATTTTGCTTTCAGAGGCACAATCTCCCCCCCAACAATAGTGTTCCCTTTTAAAAGATGCTAAGAACAACACTCAGGCACACACACACACACACACACACACACACACACACACAAAATCCTCATAACATAAAACATCCACACTGGCCTTATGCTTGCCCTAGTTAAGAGGACATGATTTTCACTGCTCCTCAATGTGTATGAGGAGGAAAAAACATTGGTGTCATGTCAAGAACAGCATTAGGGAAGCAGTGGAGTAGAAGGAGGGCAAGAAATGCAAGGCATTGCACGTGTGTGTGTATCTGGTGGGGGGGGGGGGATGAGATCTTTAATGGGTGAGTGAGTTTTCCCCATTTCTCTCTTTCAATGAAGATGACCATATGTGATCTGCTTGTGTGTGTGCTTGTTTTTCATTTTGTGAGCTGTGTGCTTTCCTTTTGTGTGAGTGGACAACAGACATACATAATTTAATTTATTTGATCATGTAAATATAAGCAGATGACTGACATTCTTAGTTTTGTTGAGAATGAAAATGTTTTAAAAAATGCAACAGTAAAATGGTAGCATAGTGGACACTTACCACATCGCAACATCCAAGACCACTTCATACCTTTCTGCACATTATCCCCGTCTCTTTCACTTGATAGGAATAGTGTGCACACATGTGTTTAATGGATGTGGACTGTAGTTTAGTAAAGGATGAGATGGAGAGGGTAGGAGGATGGGGACAAGGGGTTTGGTGTCCCTCAATGATGGCTTGAAAAACAGGCCTGTAAATAAATGGAGTGGCAGTAAAAACGTCTGTTTTATGTCTTTATCTCTTATTTCTCTATCAATGAAGAAAATAAACCCATCTATGAAAAAAACAATGGTAAACTCTAGAATTTTAATTAGAGATGTGCTATGTGTCTGTTTACTTCAAAGTCATAGTCTTGTGTTTATTTTATATTGTGTAATTGTATGTCTAATGTTCATCACTTTAAATTGCCTTGTTGAAAGCTGCTATATAAACAAACTTTGCCTCGTATGGATATTGCTGGTTGTCAACTTTAAGGAAGATATAACATAATTTACTAAATTGTTGGGCAGCTGCTAGCTGCTAAAACAACTTCCGTGTTCCTTGGCAAGATATTCCCTCATTTTGATTGTGGTGGAGAGTGCTGTCTAATTGCCAGTTTAAATCCTCCACAGGTGTTTAATGGAAATGAGATGTGGTGACTGCACGGCCGCAGCATATGATTCACATCTGCATTTGTTATTTTTCTCCACTCATGTGTTCAGGTTTCCCTAAAATGGGAGTCTGTAGCTATAGGTGAAGGCTATAGGCACTGTAACTACTGTACGTATGAAAACAGTTTTTAACTACCAGACCCACTATTTTTGCATACAAAAAGTATGTACGTATGTGTGCGAGTGTCCATGCACTGTGGAGCCAAACCACCTTTCTGCAGAGTTGGTCTGGTCACATTGCCATTGAGTTGGCTAAGATGCCCCATAAGTCACGCCTTGTCTCTTCCTGTCAGCGCATGCAGGTAACATCATGTAATGTATCCCTCCTCTCACTATTGCCCCATGGCCTAGGATTTTGGCACAACTCCTGACCAGTGAATCCTGCAGTGCACGGGCCATCCGTTCTCCTAATTGAATCATCGGAGTGCAAAAACAGGCATCAGGCGGGATTCATGTCAGACTTGCCCCTGAGCATCCAGCTAGCCATCCAGCCAGCCAGGCAGGCAGGCATTCAATGGTTATTCACAGAAAGACAAGCATAGTGTGTGTGGATGCACGCGAGTCCATGTGCGAATGTGTGTGCCATGAGGCTCCAAAGAGAGCACTCTAATTTCCGTCTCAGAGGAAAGTGTGATTGAACACAAACCCTTTTGCCAGCGGGTCGAAACAGTCACACGCTGCAACAACACAAGACGAGATAAAAAAGGAGAAGTCTTATTTTGTCCTTTATTTGCTCTCTACTCTGTCTCTCTACTGCTCTTTCTCAGTTTTTTCCTCCTCTTTCATCTTTCAGTTTCCCTCTTCTTGAATATATTTTAGCTGTTTCTAGTATTTTATTTCTTTTCTATTTCCACCAATTTAGTTAGTGTAACAGTAATATGGTGCATAAGGTTAAGCAAATTTACTGCATTTCAGACTGCTTTGCTGTGAGATTGTGAGGGAATCTGTGTGTGCGTGTGCGTGCGGGTGTGTGCATGTGCGTGTGTGTGTGTGTGTGTGTGGTGTGTGACAGACCTTACTATGGTCACGATCACAACAGATGAGAATGAGGTGAAGGGGAAACCTCCTCTTCTCTTCTTTATTTAACTCGTCCCTCCTCGTCTCCCTCGCTTCATTTAACCCGCTCCACTTAACATTGTGTGTGTGTCTGTCTGTGGGCGTGCTTGTGCAAAGCATTTGAGCATCTGTGTGTGTGTGCCCGAGCTTTTTTCTGAAATGTCGTTATCATCTTGTACTGGTCAGTAATTGAGAACAAGTCACCTATTTGTCGCTAATGGGAAGTGTTTAGCTTCTGAGGCTGTGGCTGACGTCATGAATAACCTGCTGAATGTTAATCCCCACTGGGTCGGCATCCGGCTAGCCCCTATGTTCATGAGTGTGAACACTCCGATGATTAAAAAGATTAATAAGGCTAATGGTTAAAAAACATCATCAGTTTAGGCCGAACCACTGAGACTAACAGAGGGGGCACACGTGAAGGGAGGCACTGACAGAGAGAGAGAGGTAGGGAGAGCGTGTTTGGGCTCCCCTCATCTCTTCATCTGCTCAAGTCTGTTTGGCACTCATTTGCCACGAGTGGCGGTGACCCCAGTTTTGGCATGCCGTGAGAGTAAGCTGTATGAGTGAGTAAGTGTTTATATGTGTGTAGATGCTTTTGTGCATCATAACGCCATGGCTCTATGGCTCTTTGTGTGTGCCTGTATGTGTGCGTTTGTTCAACTTGGCTCTGTGTGAAAGGAGCTAAGTGGGAATTATTTTTGGGCAATTTGTCTAATGTGTCTGCAGCTCCACAGTGACGTACGTAGCTGCTGCAGAGCTGTTCTGTCCTCTTCTTCGGACTGCCGAGCGGGCAGGCCATGAGGACTGATTGTGTCTTACTGACAGACTGATTCCCTGTTGTTAAAATGTGTATTCACAAGATCAGGCGTGCAGTGCATTTGAGGCGAGATGAGAAAGCGTCACAAATTGACCTTGATGGGATGTTGTAGGGAGAGGAGTGTCTTTTACACCTTTTCTTTATCTTTTCTCTGGTGCAGTGCTTGGCGCTGGTATATCTTTCATTCTTAAAGTGCCCATATTATAAAAAAAACACTTTTTCAGGGATTTGTTATGTTGTGTCTCTGCTTCCACACATGTACAAACCTGGAGAAAAAAACTATCCATGCTGAGTTAGATACAGGTTTCTGATTGTCTTCAGTCTCCGGGTGAGCTGTTCAAAAACTGCACGGCTTTCTGCGTCACTAGCCGAGATGAGGTGGCCAATTGCAGCCCATGCTGGCGCAAGCTTGCTAGCTCGTTCTCAATGGCAAAACACTGCTACAACACACATACTGTAGTTCATCATAATCGGCAAAAGAGTTACATGTCCCTGTTCTGCAGGTATTCCACAAGTGCACCTTTGTTTAGAAGAAGTCTCCCAGCTAATCCTGTCTTGTACTGACCAAAGTTGGAGAAAGAGTTTTCTAGCTAATGAGATCCTTACCTAGCTACTGCGCATGTGCATTAACTAGCATGTTAGTTAGCAATAATTAGCCTGTGTCTACATTATCTCCTAACATATACCTAGGCTCTCCGTTTCTACTGATTGGGAATGATTGAGATTTCTCTTGGCACAGCTACCAGAAGACTTACAACTTTCAGACACATTGCCCACGTCACAACTACGTTGTCAAGCACAGTTGGAGGCTGTGCAGTAACGCCTAGCCCTTGCCGTAAAAGTGCTTCTATTTTCTTTCACTGGTCTCCGTCAAGAACAACGGGATCTGTTGGCCCATTTCTTTAAATGTCTATGCTTGCATCTCAGATCTGCGGCCGCCTTGATCTCATGAAGTAGGGGCAAGTCGGGATCAAGTCAGACACGTTGGACTGATGATTTGGTATTGTTATTGATTCAACCCTTTATTCGGTATGAGAAATAAACTGGCACAGTTTCAAGCATAGTAATTTGGAATGGCATTGCGAAACCATGCACGCAAAATTCAATGACACTTATCCACCTGGGAGTAACCTCAGGTGCATCAAAATCAAGCAGCATTCTGCTTTCCTTTGTGAGCAGCAAAATTCATCCACAGAAAAACCTCCACCTCAAAGCATTTAAATGAAGCATCTATTAAGATTGCATGGATACAAGGACAACAAACCCTTTTCTGAAGCAACGAAAGTAGAAGTTTGCATAACAGACATATTGCATGCAGACCTTGTAACAAAAATGATATTGTAAGGCAAATAAAAGGAGTAGAGTTGTCCATAAATACTTGCCGCAGAATTGCATTAGATTAAAGGACAAATGCGACTGATGACGCCCAGCTGTGCTTGGAGAAAATTTGTTTTGCATTCTGCCATTCCTTTAAAAACCAAGAGGTGAGGTTATTCTGAATACAGCTTTTTAATGAGAAAAAAATTGTTGGGTCAAGTCGTGCAACTGTGGCACAGATGGCTTCTCTAACATGCAGGAAAAAAAGAAGGGACTTGTAAGCTACAAGAACGCATAGGAAATCATGAAACTAAAATTCACTCACTTCAAAAGTTTGGGATCCAATCACCAAAGGCTTGCGTCATGTGGATGCTCCAACAGTGTTGTTGTCATGGGGGCCACAGAAACTACAAGATATAGCTTTAAACTTGCTTTTATGCATGCTTAGGAAAGAAAACAACCACAGATCACGATCTGATTGCCAATCAGCATTACAACTACATTACAAATTCTATCCGTTACTCAGTAAAAAAAGAAAAAGAACTTTGACTAACAAAAACTGAAAGAAAGATAAAATACAGTGACAGATCACTGGTTCGTCAATGTATGGCACAATTGCACATCATTTAAATTTTTTCAGATAGGCAATTTCACTTGTACTTGATTAATATTACATCAAAATATTGGTACTTTTACTTGAGTACAACAATTTATTCTTTTTCCACCTATGATTACCATGTACAGTTTACTTTACATGTAGTGAGAAGTTCCACAAACGTTTGACACACTGCATGCAGCACTGACAGTCAGCCAAGTCAGGATGTCATGATTTGTCTCTTTATATAAGAGCATATTGGTTTTCCAGTCTACTATACTTGAAGAGGCAAACATTTACATTTAGATATGCATTTGTGTTCATAATATTACTGTAAGTGCCCCATGTTCCGCTTTCTGAATTGTCAGCGTATTCACAAGACAAGAGAGACACAAATCAGAAAATACAAATTAAATGCTGCAATCAAGTCTGTCCTTTTGCTATAATGCAGTTAAAATCACTGTGTTTTTCATTCCACCCTGAATTACAATTTTTCTTCTTGCACACAAAAAATGATTACTCAAATGAAATTAATACACACCAATGGCTATAGGGCTGCAAATAACACTGTACAGTGCTAAATGGAGATGAGCACAGTAAGTCTACATAATAGATGTACTTAACAGGCAGTTTGTCTCTAACGGCCTCAATAAACAGCCACATCGCCATCTAGTGAAACTGAAACGAAACAGAAGCTTGAAAGCTGGCAGTTGAAGTTACATTAGCTGCTGCTGTAGAGTAGGATAGTGCTGACCTTGTGTATGTCATTGGGGATTTAAACACCCATTGAGGTATTCTACACACAGACAAGGTGTACTAACAAATGCAAAGATCTCTCTCTCACACACACACACACACACACACACACAAACACAAAAGAGAGTCAGTGCACAAAAGAAGGAATTCAGCTATTGTCCATAAAATTATACTTAAAGACAAAGACTCAAATAGTATCTGCACCCATGTAGCATATTAACTAATGCTCTGCACATGAGGGCAAGCATATACAACACATGCAATTAAACAAAAACAGTGTGCTGACTGTAAGTGCCTTCTATTATTTATAAGCTTATCTCTTCCATAATATCTCTCGCCATACGGTATTTACGTACACCACCAGTGTCAGACTACAGCTTGTGATCTCGGGACTCCCTGCTTTATATGTACCAAAACTATGTATTGAGGCAAGTATAAGAGCCATAAATTGAAGGCTCCATTGTCTTTGAGTGAACTGCAAAAATGTTAATAACGTGATTTTGCTGCCATTTTGTCCAAGACTCCCTTGAATGAAGTAACTGGTGTCTCAAGAGACCTTCCTGGTTAAATAAAGGTCAAATAAAATAATAAAGGGCACAATAATAAAGCCAACATCCTCGGATTGACAAGAGAGTCATTTAGTCAATAATGATTTGCGTGTCTCAAACAAATGTCTAAATGTTTACACTGCCCTGGAGGCCTGATTAAACGATATCCTGTGCTGTAGTCTCACACAAACACACGTATACACGCATATGCACGTTGACCAGGCAGTTGTTGTTTGACAAGTGGATGGAAACAGTTGTGGTTTTGGCAGGCCCCGGCCAAGCCTCTGCCTTCGTGCTGCAGAGGGGCTTGAGAAAATCTGAATATTTGGATAACATCTGCACCAACTCACAGGGCAACAGTATTGTGTAAATAGATGCACACACATTTGCAGAAACACACAGCCTGAGAAATATAAGCAGTTTTAATAAGCTTCCGTTCCAGCCGACCTTGCATTTTAGTTGTGGTAATTTTTCAGTCCAGTTTAGCTCATTTTAATCAGCACAATCTAATAAGTCTCCAGGCGCCGCTCTGTTACACAGCATTTGTGTTTAACAGTCTCTTTAGAGTTCAAGTCTCCCTTTTTGGAAAAAAATGTTAATCTGCATGATTACTTTAAAATGACTAAGTCAATGAAAACACAACATATCAATTGGATATCTGCATATTACTTTAGCTTTAAATAATGCTGGTAGCATCATGCCAACAGTGTGATCATATTAAGGCAGAGGTGAAGTTATAGTTAAAGGTTTGATCTAGCTTCTAGGACTTAACAGCTACAACTACCTTGGAAGGTCTACTTTACTTTAAAAGATGGATAATTTGTGTTTTAGTCACTGTTCCATTATCTTTTACTGTGACTTTTATTGCCGCTATTCATTTCAACTCCAACCGACCAGTCAAACACCGCCTACCAAGAGACTGGATCTGTCCGAGGTTTCCTCCTAAAAGGGAGTTTTTCCTCGCCACTGTCACACTGTTGCATGCTATGGGGCAAACTACTAAAACTGTAGGGTCCTTGCAAATGACAGAGTGTGGTCTAGACCTAATCCATCTGTAAAGTGGCTCGAGATACACTAACTCTCACGAATTGATACCATAAATAAAATTGAATTGAATTGAACTGAACTGAATTGGAATGTGGCCAATAGTGTCATCTGTGTGTGCCAATTTTGTGAGGCCTCAATGTTTGGTCAGCGGACATATTTGAATAAAAGACACTAATGTAGATCACTACATTAGCCACCAGAGTAGACTATTAATGATGCGATGGTGGGGTTGTTGATTTAGAATTAAGTCAATCATAACCAATTTTTGTGAAGGCAAAGAGGGCCAGGGTAAACTCTGCCTGTAAGGCAGAATCCGTAATCACACAATACATATTGTACATGCTGCATACCGTTATTGGCTGTTTATATACTACTACATTTTTTAGCTAAATCTCCAGGAAGTTGTTGTATTGCACTGGTCAGGGTGGATAGATGAGGATAAAAAACACAGGTACAGTTCTCGTGGCATAGGTCCCAAGTTTGGTTAGATTTTGGTTTAGGTTATAAAAACACTTTGGTTAAATATGGTTTTGGTTAATTGTTGAAAAAGAATCAAAATGAAAGTACCATTTCTGTCTCCACTTTTCATCTTGCCTTATGGTTTCTTACATTGCTGTTAGGGATGCAGTAGTCTATGCAGTAATTTCCCCATTGGGGACTAATAAACAAATTATCTTTATCTTTATCTTTATATAATTCTGGCGGATGCATGTCTTTTCACCGATGTCTGTTTACATCATGATTTCTTTGTGTTGGTATTGTAAACTACAGTGGATTTTTGAGGAGTATGGTTAACTGCTCCTCAGATCTCTGCAGGGTATATTAAGACAGCTAGCTAGACTATCTGTCCAATTTGAGTTTTCTCTCGAACAACTAAAACAAATTTTTAACATACAAAATAGCCCTTACCGAGGCTGTTTTGCAACCTTGCGGGGTTTAGCGCCGCCCATGCATGTTTTTCTCCCCCAACTAGCAAGACCTTCCTCCGCAGCGCTGGGGAAGAAGATCTGGCAATCAGAGACAAGGGATGCACCGATACCACTTTTTGCAGACCAAGTACAAGTACTTACATTTTGCTACTCACCGATACCGAGTACTGATTTGAGGAACTTAATAATCCCTCTGGGGTCTGAGGGTGTTTTCAGACGCAGATGATTTTGGCCTGCTCTGATATTGTTGTCATTTGAACCTAAGCTGTATTTAAGTACCATGTGTCAGGTGTCCCTCAATCTGAACCTGTTTGTTGTCTGCATGTCTGGGTTTTTCTGTTGTTTTGTGCGTGTCTGGATCCTTTTGCTGAGCAACCGGGGTAGCATTGTCTCCATTAATTCTTCCAAACACTCACCTGTTCCTGTTCAGAATAATTACCAGCACCCACCTGTGTCTCTTCACCATTCCCACCTGCTTTTAAACCGTGACCTGACATCCAGTCCCCGTTGGATAGTCAGTCATTATAGTATGTTTTTGGCATCTCTGTCAGACTACTGTATTTTGTTGTTTTTTGCATTGTCTTGTGTGTTAACACATCTTCTCTGTCTCTGCTCCTCCGTCATAGATTCTTGCGCGGATCTTCAACAATCATGTTCACCTTTGGATCTTCACTACTCAATTCAGGGGCGGAGTGCGGCCCTAAAACCCCGCATTTTTTAAAAACCCAAATTACGCTATGTTTCTTTGTGTGGAATTCCTCCATCTGTTCTGACGCCAGCCAAGTCTGCGCATTTGGGAAAGACTTAATGGAAAGATGAGACCTGACCACTCGATGGCACTAGACAAATGCACATTATTGACAATAAAGTGTGGGTTTAAAGCTGTTATGGGTTTTCTATTAATAAGCAGATGCCAAAATATAACATCATATACTTGTGGTCTTGACTTCTCACAGCATTGTCTGATCGTCATCATCGCTGGGACAAGTCTGACTTAGTCATTACCATACCAACCTTTCGCTACTTCAGAATAAGGTTATATCTGTGTTCCGATCAGTTTTGAGACATTGAGGTTTAAAGTTTTAGGATTGCAAATAGCAAAATGAAAAATGTAAGACATTGCACATAGCAACACTGCCACTCATTCAGATAAAACTGATTTAAAACCCAAGACTGGTTACCTAAAATGGAGCTCATTTGAGATGATGTTACTTGCAATGTGGAGATAATCACTAAAAACAATCTTTCAGTCAGTTCACCTGCAGCACTCGATAATAAATCCGTCATTTTTGAGCATTCTGGTCTTTTCGGCCCCTCCTTTGTTCTTTCTCTTCTTGCCATCCATGGGTAACATTAAAACAGCAAGAAACCACGCAAATCCCAACTGTAAAAATGGCGCTACTTTTCCTCAAACTGTTGTTGCTTTTGCTCTGTCTGACATGTGTCTTTGGGTCATGCTATTACACAAGTGAGCGCTCATTTATCTCTCTACATTTCTGGAAATAGACTTGACTTGCAATTGGTTTCTTTGGATAAACGCATTCCCCATTCCAATGACGCTTTTCTCCATTCTACGTTAATTTAAGAAAAACAAACAAATTAAATTGTTTTATTTTTATTTGTGACAATGACATTTCTGTAACACCTGAATATGAATAATTGACTCAAGATAACACAAACATCAGTAAATTGATGGAAGAGATGAATGTGCAGGGTAATCACGACTGAGATATAGAGAGTGAGTAGTGGTATAAATATTGGTTGAACTGGCTATGTATGTTGATAGTGGGAGTTGTGAAGATTTTCACAGAGAATATGTAATTAAAACAATTTTAAGGGTCCATGGGCAGCTGCTTATGTCTCACGGCCTTTTGGAATAGTATGTAGGCCGGGCAGAACAACTTTATTTGCCGGTGGACCGGCCAACCAGAATAAGTCTCAATTGTCCCGATTGCCACTCCTCCCCTGGTAAAACCGTAGATAGATGCTGGGGTGTATTGGGATTAATCTAATTGTATGTGATCATGGAGGAAACATCAACGACAGAACAGCACACATCTTCACACCAATAGAAAACAACCACAGAAGAAAATGTTCCACTTGACTGTCCAATCGCTGCTTATTCTTCCTTTAATGGAAATGTCTGCGCAGGTCATGATAACTGTAAGTGAGTTCTGTTTCGCTGTCTTTTAACTCTCAATCGTCTTCACACATGGGCGGGCTGCATATTTTTCTGGTCCTCCTCTCAGGTAATTCTTTTAAAACAAATTTTGGATGATTTTATTACAATTGTTCGGTTCCATTTTGAGAATAATTCATACTAACGTTCTCATTGCTTTTGTGGGAACTCCTGTAACACTGGGCACATGTCCAACTGTTATTACAATTGTTTTCATTTCCAGGAGTTCTTTCTTGCCGTCATGATTTAGTTTCTGGATCCTTGTTGAAGGTGAGAGTCAGATCAGGAGACAACATCACTCTCTACTGTGACTGCAAAGTATCATCTGGAGAACACACAGTGTGGTACAGGAACTGCTCTCATGAGAATCAGCCTTCTCTCATACTAAAAGTAAAAGAATTATTTACTGGAACTGCCAAGATTCCCCCTCGTTTCCAATTCGTAAAAAACTTTACTTCTGGCTCCTACAACCTGCTGATCACGAACATCACTGATTCTGATGAGGGCCTCTACTACTGTGGAACTGAGCAGATAAGAGTGGAGGATAAAGAATACATTGCTCACAAATGTGTTTACAGATATGGCAACGTCACAACAAAGATCATATTTGGTAAGTGTGCTTGTCTTACTTGTTTTCATGTGAAGTATGCAGTTAATTTTAAAGTTTGTGGGAGACGATAATTTTAAGTCCAACATATAAACTGTGTCTACACTCTCTGAGGAAAAGGCCCATATTATAATTAACATGTTGTGAGGTTGAATTTGGAGATCTCAAATTAAATACATAATTCATTCCAATTCCAAAGATAACTCTTGGGTTTGAATTGAGTGCCAATATTTTCACATTGATCATAGATGTGTCCTTAGTTTTTTGAGAAACCAGAAAACCAGCTTGGTCTGACTTGTCTTTGTAAGAATGCAGTGAATGTAATTATTTGACCAAAGGATCATCATCAGTGTTGGGAGAAGAAAAAGATGCAAAAGTAGCACAATCTTGGCAATAACACTGCGAAACATTTCACCACCGGAGAAAAATCTGTTAGTAAAAGAGCAACACTGCGTTGAAGCGAGATGCTGTCCCGTCACTGTTCCTGTGGTCAGAGTCAGAACCAGAGACGGTTATATTTTTGCGCTTACTTTATACTTCTACTCCACTACAATTCAGAGTCAAGTATTGGAAGTTTTACTTTGCAGATTCAGATTAATAATACAACATCTCATTAATACATTTATTATGATGTATTAACAACATTGGACATTTGTTGATCCTGTGTTGAAATTCACAAGCTTCTTGCCATGTCATACTTCCACAGTTATTTTGGTGTAAGTAACTCAATAGTAGTGTAAAACACTAGAGAGTAATATTGTAACACAACTAATTACTCTCAAATGACAGTAACTAGTAATCTGTAATACATTACATTTTGGAAGTAACTTGCCCAACACTGATCATCATTCAGCAGCAAAATGTGCCCTGATATTGTGCAATTTTATTAAACTCACAATTTTAAAAAGGTGAACCATCATGAAGTCTACAGCACCATATAATAAAACGTATACAACACCTACTGTGTGTGAAGATTATGTTCGTCAACAACCTTGAATCTGGACTTACAGTAAATAGCGCATAATTGCTTTTTGCAGATTTCTCATGTATATATCAACTGTTGTAAATACACCCAAGTTTCCCCATAAGTATCTTTATGCATTGTGAGTTTTGGGATGATTTTACACTTAAAACCTAAGTCTTAAACAAGGTCTTAAGGTTGCACATTGCACTTAATGTTGGAATGAGCTCAGAGTTGGATAAAAATAGACATTATTTAAATGAGAATGGGTATTTTTTTAAAGGCAATTCTGACTTGGGACTGAAGTTGAAAAAAGTCTACCAACCGGTGAGGGTCAGCACTGTACATGGTTCTTGTCAGAAAAAATAGTTACGTCTCTTACAGTATAAAAAAAAACTTGGAGTTCCCATTAAAAGCCAATGCTTTTTATTTAAATCCAACAGAATTTTGATTCTAGTACAGTCTAGGAAGTATGAGGTTCCTGGTTCCTGTGTACATGGAACAACTACACTTATGTGAACATACAACTTTGATCAGGAAATTAAACAATGTTGGAAAGATCAGAGTTTACTGAAAATAATTGACATAACTTTGTTTTATATTCAGACTCCTGTGAGCCTCAGCGTGAGACTCCACTCAGGCAAGACTGTGGTGTGTGCTGGACGCTGCTGTTCTCTCTGTGTCCAACTTTTGCTGTTCTCTCCATTCTCCTCTCCTGTTTTCTGGTTTATTGTCAGAAAAAAGGTAACTACTGCATATCTCACAAAAATCCATGATACAAAATTAAATTTCAACAACAAAGAAACCTGGATTGCGGTCTCCTCTTTGGATCTGTGTTTGAGTTTGGGTGCACCACGCTTTAGTGACACTGTATTGATTTCTGCAGCAAAAGAACCTGAAGCTGATCAGCAAAGACCTCAAACAAGACAAACAAGACTAAATCAGGTAGGTGTAACAGTAGAATACATTGAATGAAAACATTAAACCAGTACACAATCATGATTCTAAACAATAAATCTCAAATTTTAGGATGAAGATGTGTGTTATGCTACAGTGGAAATCCGTCAAGCATCACAGAGACCAAAGAAGAAGAAATCCCAGAGTTCTGACTTCTGCACATATTCTGCCATCAATACATCTAGGATGTAGAGAGTCTAAAGAACAGAAAAGAAACATAATAAACTGTACAATGATGAATGGTATAATTAACTCAGGATATGGATAGACAATTCTGTTACTTATCGCAGGGTGGGATTTTCGCAGGCTACCAGCAGCAGTTATTTAGCTGCCATCAGGTGACTGTGAGCCGGCTACAGGCACCGCCAGATGATGGTCCTTTCAGGGGCCATGGTAGTTGAGTTTAGAAAACCTACTTGTTGTTGTTGTTGATAACAATTTAGCTTTACTTTAATGATTGAAATGTATTTCTGTAACAAGACATGATTGCTGTTTTCAGACAATTTCTTGTTTTTATCTCAAGTTAGCCATCAGCCCCCACCTACCCTTCACTGGTGCAGTTTGATATAACTCCAAGTATTTGTTATGCTGGATCTCATTTTGCTAAAGCGAATAAAATATATTTTAAAGTACATCACAGAAAAGCCAACTTGGCTTACTTTGCTTATTTATTTAAAGGATGGCTCTGTCGCAGTTTACAAGAAGTTAAAAGGCAACACAAAGGTGTCAGTAAAGCCAACCTCCGCCACATCATGTAAGACCTTGTGGTCAGTAAAGCTCACAGGAAACTCACAGTAACAAACAGCCCCTCATACAGCTGCAGAGCTGAACGTGCCAACAGACTGACGCAGCAGATTAGTGTACAGCTTCACTGTCCACAGTTGACAGTGCATGTTGAGAATACAGATAATTCTTCAAAAAGATGCAATCACACACAAACCAGTGATAACAGAAGTGTACTGTTTTTTTTTAAGTCAAGTTTAGTTATTTAGCATATATAGATTGTTTATTTAACATTGTGGATTAAATAACTGTATAAAAAGCTATGGAGTTTTGACATTCGTTTATTTCTTATGTTTGTATATTTTGGAGCATTTAACACTCATGTTGTTCTTGGGTCAAATTTGACCCCTTTTTCATAGTATTTATTTTTTGGAAAAATATGGGATGTTGAAATAAGCACAGAATATATATATATATATATATATATATATAAATATATGCATATATATGTATATAAAATAAAAAACAAATAATAAAAAAAAAGAGAAAAACATAAAAGAATTACGGAAAAAACACCCAAAACATAAATATAAAATACATTAAAAAAATGACAAAACTTTGGAAAAAAACGACTATTTGTCACACAAAGCAATGTCAATTTTTAGATAAGCCAAAAACCAAAATCTTGAAAACAAAAAACACAAAACCTTGGGAATAAGCAGCTAAAACATTGAGATAAGTAAAACAGAAATGTTTCATGGTTGACGGGAAGACAACAAAAAGGTTGAAACCAAGGAGGGGTAAAATTCAGATTTTGTGATATCTGTTAGTCAACCAGCTCCAGATGAAACTCTGGTGACCTCTAAATTGAGATGTTAAGTAATAAACCAATAAAAAAAACGGACGTGGTTTGACCCAAGCTGTCCTGAACAGCCTCGAGATCAATACGCCATCTTGATTCCACATTGATTTCCTGTAGCTACTGTAACTTTACATCATCATAATAACACATTTCTCAACAGTGCAGGGTCAAATTCTGCAAACGAAATTAAGACCATAAAAGCAGTAGTATTTTACACCTACTGTAATATGACAAAACATTATCTCGTACTGAGATTTTTGTTTGTCAGTTTTTTCTACTAAGTATCAATGCAGACCATGTCTCCATTGACATAACAGTGACTACACATTGACAACTTACTCAATTCCAACAACTTCCCACTCACTGTTTTTGATTGTTTCACATTGGAGTATCCATACTGTTAGTGGCATTTACCAAATGTCTATAGAAAAATATTCATGAAAGAATATTCACACGGATTCAATTTCCTGGTTCATTATTTAATTCTTCACAGAGTATACAGTATTTTTATTTCTTTCCAAAAGAAATGTACACATTTTCAGACAATTTCCTGTTTGTATTTCAAGTTAACCATCAGCCCCCACATGCCCTTCACGAGTGATCCGATACAATTCCACATGAGCTTTACAGGAAACCACAGTGACAAACAGCCCCTCATAAAGCTGCAAAGCTTAACATGCAGACAGGCAGCAGCTGCAGACTAGTGGCCTGCTGAAGCTGTTGTTTAATTAAAGGTGTTAAAAGGTGACAAATTGAGACTTTTTTTTAGTTTATAGTAGAAAAGAAAAATGTTAAAAATTGTTAGGAATCTCCACTAACTCATTGAAAACAGTGGTCAGTTGTTAAGTTATATGTTGTTTTTATGTGTAACTACAGTCAAGCTAACATTCTGCAACCACCTAAAGTACATTTAGACGTACAGTTCATTTCTGTGTACATGTCGTGCAAGTGACCACACCCTTACTTTGTGGAATCAAATGAGGTCCGCTCTGGTTGAACTGTGTGAGTGTACTTAGTTTGCAGACAGATGCAGAGAGTGGTTTCATACTCAGATATAGGCAGTAGAGTTATATTGAATATATATGATTTTCATCTGCAACCTGATGTCTGAATAATACATTGTGGCATTTTTGGATGGATGATTGTTTGTTAAACAAAATAAACACTTGTTTTGACTCATTCTAATGTTTACGTTTACCCATATAGGCCTACACATACCGATAATTGACGATTACTTGCTAATGCTGACTTGGGATGCTGATTGTGAACAGGGTCACACCAGCTCCAGGGGACAGTCTCCTGACCTCTAGTGGAGATGTTAAGTAGTAAACCAAAAAGGACTCAAAGATGTCCTCACCAAATGACACAGTGCTACTCTTCATTCTAAATGCACTGCAGATGCTTGGTTCTAATAAAATAAAACAAACACACGCTATAGCATTGTTTCTGAACGGCAGCCCGGTCCAATCCAGAGTGAGGAAATGCAAAACCCTGGTGGGACACATACTCTGCTGCCTTTGGCTGCATTTGCAAACGCACAATAATTATGATTAGCCTACCGATTTTTTTGTTTTTCTACACAGATAAATCACAAAGCCCTTATTCCTTGTATAAATAGCAAGAAAACAATTGGATTTGTGCCACAACAGACAAGAGCGCGTACATGCACGCACACACACACACATACACACGCACTAGCACACGCACACTCACAAACAGCTAAAGTACCACATCCGACCGGTTTGCAACATTTAAGGTGTGTTTGATTTGGTTCACTTAGCCTATGTATGCATGGCCGTGACACATAATGACGTCATTAATTGTATTTCTATGTATGCATTCTTTTGTCCTGTGTACAAACTCCAGCACAGGTGCAACCAGCCCCAACACCCCCCAAAGAGCTCTTTACCATGCAGAATCAACTCTCTGCCCTCCAGTGGCCGCAGACACAGTGCAGCTTCTTCTCTATTTTTTTTTTAAAGGTGCCCTGCCACACGTATTTCATTCCTTTGTGGTAATGTCTGAAGTTGTACCATGGACTCTGTAACATTTTTTGTGGAAAGAATGCCTCGGTCACCTTCTTTCAAGCCATTCCAGCGTGGTATGGCAAACCTGCAGGAAGACCCAGCTCGATTTTTGCCAGTTCTCATTCATATTGAAAGAGCGTTGCCAAGTTGGCTCAGTGGCAGAGCAGGCTCACATGTACTGAGAGGTTTACGCCTTTATGTCACAGATTTAGTGCCATTTTGATTATGCATGTTCTGCCTGGTGCTGTGTATTATCAGTTAAAGGTCCCATGGCATGACAATTTCACTTTTTTCACAATTTCATTTTTTTAACATGAATATGAGTTCCCCTAGCCTGCCTATGGTCCACCAGTGGCTAGAAATGGCAATAGGTGTAAACCAAGCCCTGGGTATCCTGCTCTACCTTTGGAAAAATGAAAGCTCAGATGGGCCGATCCCCTTTCTCTGCTTTGCCTACCCAGAGAATTTGGCCCACCCATGAGAGAGAAAGACATCATGGCTTTCATACTAGCAAAATTGGCAGTTGGTCAAGCCCGCAACCTCAGCCTCCACCCTTCCTCAAAAGCTACAGAAATGGCACATGCTAAGGAAAGCTCGTTGTGCAACTGTCTCTAGTGGCTGTAATTCTGCACCAAGGCTGAATTTTGGGGAAAAGACTTCAGATACAGTGCTAGGGACCACTAAGGGCTATGTAAAAGCATCCAAAGAGCACCTTGTCATGGGACCTTTAAACTTAAAAACAGACTGCAAGAGATGCAAAATAATGTTATTTACTGAATGCAACCACCCTGGACTTATGTTGGTAGAAACGCTTTTAAAAGTGTAGGACTGCTTCTAGTACATGTTAAAGTGGAGCAGTAAATGCTACATCATATGTATAATGTCACAAATGGCTTTTCTCCTAAATATTTACACTCTCATATAAAAATGGTTCATACACAGCATAATCAGATTGTGGAATGATCTGCAGATTTCCCTCAAAATTGTAAATACCAGAGGGGCTTAGACATCAGGTTAAGGCATTTTTATGAAATAGAGTAACCAATCTTGTTAATTATAGTAGACAGATTATTTTATGACATCTGGGATTTTCTGATTTTAGAATGGTCTTGAACGTGGGAGGATTTGTGTTAAATGTTATTTTCTTTGTCCTGAAATTGGTCTTTGTCACATGTAAAAAAATGTAAAACCAAGGACAATGTTGTTTAACATGTTATGATTTGGATAATGTTGTCTGTTAAATCCAAATAAATAAAATAAAATAAAAAACATTTACATTTGGGTGCCCCTCCACACT
Source organism: Etheostoma cragini (assembly GCF_013103735.1). NCBI lineage: Eukaryota > Metazoa > Chordata > Actinopteri > Perciformes > Percidae > Etheostoma > Etheostoma cragini. The sequence goes on from NC_048408.1 coordinate 16,712,958, forward strand.
GTACACACATGGGTTTTATCCCATACTGTTACCGTATTTGAGGATTCTCTTCTTCTGCTACACATGCATTAAAATCTCCAAACCCTAACCATATATAGTACACGTCCTACAAAGGAAGTAATGCAAGTATTGCTAGGCTGAAATCTACCATGTCAATGTTAATACATCAGAAGTTCAGAGAAGAAAAATGGACATGCCCAGAATAACCACATATCTTCAGATCAAAAGAAAACAACCACAGAAGAAAAAGTTCCACTTGACTGGCCAATCACAGCTTGTTCTTCCTTAGACTGACAAGTCTGCGCAGAGCAAGATATCTGTAAGTGAGATCTTTTTCGCTGTTTTTTAACTCTCGATCATCATCAAACATGGATGGGCTGCACGTTTTTTTGGTCCTTCTCTTAGGTAATTCTTTTGATTAAAGTGTGTGGATAATTTAATTACAATTGTTAGTTTATATTTTTTTATGTTTATATTCAATTTTGAGAATAATCCATTCCAACATTGTCTTTGTGTGTTCAGCAGGAGCCTACACCTGCTATAATGTGAACTCCTGTGACACTGAGCACATTTCAATCTGTTTCTGCACTTATGTTTGTATTCCAGGAGTTGTTGCTCATTCACTTTCTGGATCCTTGTTGAAGGTGAGAGTCAGATCAGGAGACAACATCACTCTCTACTGTGACTGCAAAGTATCATCTGGAGAACACACAGTATGGTACAGGAACTGCTCTCATGAGAATCAGCCTTCTCTCATACTAAAAGTAAAAGAATTATTTACTGGAACTGCCAAGATTCCCCCTCGTTTCCAATTCGTAAAAAACTTTACTTCTGGCTCCTACAACCTGCTGATCACGAACATCACTGATTCTGATGAGGGCCTCTACTACTGTGGAACTGAGCAGAAAAGAGTGGATTATGAAGAATACATAACTCAGAAATCTGTTTACAGATATGGCAACGTCACAACTAAGATCATATTGGGTGAGCATTCTGGTCTGACGTCTGTTTTTATGTAAATCTGCAGTATGCAATTAATTTTAAAGTTTGTGAGTGACGATAATTTTAAGTCCAACATGTATACAACAATGTATCTATACTCTTGGAGGAAAAGGCCCATATTATAATTACCATGTTGTGAAGTTGAATTTGGAGGAATACAGCCACTAATCTCAAATGAAATACATGATTAATTTCAATTCAAAAGATACCGCTTGGGTTTGAATTGAGTGCCAATATTTTCACATTGATCTAAGACGTGTCCTTTTTTTCAGTTTTTTGAAAAAAAAAATGATATTTGTGAAACCAGAAAACCAGCTTCACATATGGAATAGAAATGTTTCAGATTTCACCTGTCAATGAATCAATCACCAATGATCCATGAATAAATAAACAAATACTGACTCTATTTTGAATTAAATTGTAAGATGGGTCTGAGCTGGAAGTGTCAGTCAGCGAGAAACTCAATAAACGTCTGGCATTTTACAAATCACACATCACAATGGTGATGCAGAGGCACACTTGTTTTACTGCTCTCAGTAAAATAATCCAAAAAAAGAGAGAAACAGAAAAAAACATGTAAGGGAGTAATTCACATATTATGTATTTGTTTCAGATTCCAACTCATGCCCTGACTCCAGTGGGTGCATTTCTAACCATATGATCGCTGTGTCCTGGATGATGTCGCTCACTCCAGCCTTCACTATTTTCTCCTTAATCTCCTTCATTTTGGTTTATCACTTCTGTCAAAGAACAGGTACTGCTGTTTTACAATTGTTTTTCCTACTATGTTTTTTAAGCAAATTATGTAAAGTGAATTATTTCAACCTCTAGGGTAGCTGTCGGTGCAGTTGGGTACTACTTAATAATAAAGCTGTAGCTTTTTTTTGCAGTTAAGGAACCTCAAATTCTCCGGAAAATACCTGACACCAGCGGACAAACAAGACGGGATAATAAGGTAATGAACAGTGGGAATCTGGAAATGTTATTGAGCAGTCATCCCTTCGTCTTTGCAGTTGTTTTAAAATGTCACAGTCACAAATCTTTAGATATAACAGTTGAACATAATTCTTTAAAATAACACATGTAAAATTGTCTCTCAGGATGAAGATGTGTTTTTGACAAAAGTTATGTTCCAGTCTATGGATGGATGAACACGACAATGAGCAGAGGATGGACGGCTCAAGTACATTTGTTTAATTCAAGCAGAAACTAGAATTAAATTAGTTAAAATTCAAAAGCTTCAAATTCAGGTATATTGTTTTAGTTGTCATCTCCTCTTGTTGTTGTCCTTTGGTTGAAGACACTGCTCAAGCAAGTAGTGATTTGTGGCCAAACTCTTATCATGTTTATAATCAATCAGACGGCAATAATCGCTTTCTTCCTCAACATATTTACATTTTCACATCCTTAAAATTTACATTTTGAATTGTAACTTTGTCAACATATTAAGCTAGTGTTACACTGATTTACAGCTTCTTTTTTTTATTTTTTATTCATTAACATCAAGTAGGCTATTACAATTAACCATTAGTTTTACATGTAAAATATGTATCTGTCATTGTTATTACATTTCAAAACCATGCACATGTGTTTTTAAGCTATGTGCTAATAAAACAATTATCAAAGACAGTTAAAGGCTCCGTTGCCCTTCCATTTATTTAAGCATGTGACATATCATATGATATAATATTATA
>NC_048408.1:16715753-16749100 GCF_013103735.1 Etheostoma cragini
ATATAGTTTTTAATTCTATACAGTAGCCGATCAACGGTAGCATAATATCAAAGGTAGCATAATACATGAGCCTATATATTTTAGGCAACATATTACAATATATCTTATTGTATACGTCATTTTATTTTTTATTTTTTTGGGGCCACGTATAAAAACAATAATGTCAAGCAACGTGAAGAGATCTTTTTGTCTGATTTAGTTACTAGCTTCTTTGCACCTGCAGTCTCAGGGTAATAATATACATTAATTCCGAATATAATGATTTACTTATGTAACTCATTTGATTGAGGTTTATATTTTCTGTCAGTTATTCATTGGAACTTATCGATGAATAGTCCACACAATAGCGGCATACACTATAGTGTTTAGAAATGCATTTTTTCCCATACATATTTTTGTTCATTTTTTTTATGCTTTGAAAACATCTGACAGACAGTTTTCTAAAAGTTACAGGACAGTACAGAGTGCATAATAAAGTTAACCACAACCACATTATGTACCGGTAGTCCATGTGTTCAGTAAAGCTTTACAGGAAACCCACAGTGACAAACTGCAGAACTCAACTTGCCAACAGTTTGAAGCTGCAGACGAGTGGCCTGCTGAGGGTCTTGGAGCAGGGCATTACTGTGTTTACCGTTTACCGGTCAAATGTATCCTACATGTTGAGAAAACAGTTTTGTTAAACTTCTGAATCTATGGCAATTGTTAAAGTAATGTGTTTCATCCTGAAATCACAACACTTTCTTTTGGGGGGGGGACACTCTCCTTACCTCTAGTGGAGATGATGAGTAAAAATCAAATTAAAAAAAGGCCACCAGAAGAGGTTTGGACTCAAGCTGTTCAAAGGTGTTTTGTGGTCATTTTAACGTATTGTATCTATAATGCCGACAATAATAATAAATCCATGCTGGTAATGTTTAGTTTCTTTATTGTAGAATAAAGAAGCTAGCTCTGGGGGGTCACTCCCCGGAGTCCTTATGTTCTTTTTCCCCCAGCACGTTCCCTCGAATCAGAGAGGCTCCAAAATCCTTGTAGCAGCTGTCGCCATGGTCCCGCTACACGTTCTGAGATGCCATGTTCATCTTGCTACACTCTGCTTTGCCTTGCTACGTCCTGCTGTGCCTTGTAATGCCATGAACTACTACAAAGAACAGCTATAAACTACTATTTTTCTATTTTTGTTATTTCCACTCTTCATACTAACCCCAACCGGCCCGTCAGACACCGCCTACCAAGAGCCTGGGTCTGTCCGAGGTTTCTGCATAAAATGAAGTTTTTCCTCGACCCTGTCGCACTGTTGCTTGCTCTGGAGGAAACTACTACAACTGTTGGGTCCTTGTAAATTCTGGGGTGTGGTCTAGACCTCCTCTATCTGTAAAGTGTCTCGAGATAACTCTTGTTATGAATTGATACTTTAAATAAATTGAATTGTAGAGCAATGCAAAATATGTACTAATTTCACCTCCGTGTTTATTGCCTCTATCATCACTTGTTAATAATTCATCAGAAAACAGCAAATTACATTCAGTGAAGGGGAAATATTTTACTCATATTTTCCTTACACTTTGAAACAAATCAATTAATGACATGAAAATACTTATTCCAAAGTGCTTTTTTCAAATCAATACAAATTTATTCTGACTCATTTGAAATCAAATTGACTAAAGGCCCTGACTTGCCTGTAAACAATGAAATACACATACATCAAATCAACAATTAAAGCAAAATATGCATTTATATGCCTTAGTTTGAAAAAAGACAGCGTGCAAGAAAACTCTGAGCATTTCAAATCAAAGCGGAACACTTTCAATAGAAATGGGTTTTTCCCTGGCAAATCCACAGGATCAAGAAATATGCGTTTGGGGTCAATATATTGTCAATATTGTGTATGTTAGGGCAGGTCCATTTCCAAGTGCAGAAAATAAATGAACAGCGGTCAGTAGTTCCAATTATGACAGCATGTGCATCAGAGAACAATTAATCAAATATATATATGTTTACATATATATATATATACTCTTTTGTGTATATTTCAACAACATTTTCCTTGGTTAACCACACCCTGAACCTAGGGATGTTAATTGAAAATAGAATTTGAATTTAACTGGCAATAAAAGAAAAGCACCTGTCTCAACTGTGTCCGATGCTTCCTGAAACAACATATCAACACTGACACATCTTTTTTCATAAATATTCAAACATTATTGGAAGCTATACAAAATATGATATGAAATTATTAAGAGGATTTATTTTTCTTTATTTCGTTATGGAAAGGAATTCTTCTTTACTGCAGGCTATGTAGTGCAAAAAACCTAAGTAAAGCCTGAGTAACAATAAATAGCCGAGACTAAATAAGCATCAACAAATTATATGTTATTGATAATATGTTTTAGAAAAACTACCATATACTGTATATTATTTATTTGTAAACCTTAAACTTAAGATCTCTGCTAATGTCCTTAATCTGGACTGTGTTGGTGTAGTTTGATAATTGGATAAGCATACAAGCCCACAACTGTTACCAGATTCTGATTTAAGTGTTGTTAAATCCTAAATTGTGCATACACATATGTTAAATCAATCTTTTTTCCCAACCGAGTCCCATCCACCTCAAACCAATGGGAAGAACACAAATGTGTCATGTGAAATAATGAAAACTAACTTCTAATTCTGACAGAGACTTGTGTGTTCATGTAAGACCCCATTATTCACTGTAAGAACTAATTAGCCTACATTACCTATTACACAATAGATTTTTCCTGGGCCTTTAAAATGTCTTACTAATTTTGATGTGTGCAACAAGCAGCTGTATGGAAGAAATTCATAAAAATGTCAGACCAGACTTTGAATCATGACTCAAGTGGGGAAAAATATCTAAATTAAAGAAAAGTTATCTTGGAATAGAATGCATTCTACTGCAATAGATGTCTTCAATTGAGGTTTTAAACTAAATTCAATCATTGCCACCGTTATACAGAAGTGGCCTCAGTTAAACATCATTCAATCTTTCAACCATAGGCAAAGCCTCAAAGAATCCGCATCTAAAATAATATGTTACCAACCATATGTCTACATTAGACATAAGAGAAAGACATAAAACAAAATAAATCTACTTCAACTTTCCATTTAAGATATTGTCAATGAAGTTCTAAAACTCTAATTTTTTGGTTCAATAAAATTAACAAAATAAAAAAGGAAAACATTCCAAGCTGATCATCACAACTTTTGAAGACCACTTTGAGGCTTCTCTGGAGTTGATTCGGTTTTCTTTTTAAAAGGATTTTTGAGCTTTAAGGATTTCCTGGTCTTTTCCTTATGCTTGTTTCTTTCATGTCCAGTCTCAGTGGCCGATGCATGAGATGGGAAAGCAATCCTTGGTGGTGGCAATGGTGGCTCCACCTCTGCTAGCAGCCTGCTCTGGGGCAGGTTGGGTGTTGAGGCTGAGAGGCTGGTTGAGGTCCTAGACACGGGGTGGCAGGACTTTTCAAGGATTCCATCATACACAAGCTGGCTCAATGGGCCAGTGAAAAGGTCTGCTGGCGACTCCCATGGTACCTGGGAGGTTATCATAAGGTCTGGTTGTCCAATTTGACCTGGAGATGAACTTAATTTAGATGCTCCCAACTCCTCCCTCAGTATTGATTGCTTAGGTATCTCCATTGGAACATCAACTCTATCCCAGGAGATATTCCCTGTGGGAGTGTCTATGGAAGAGTCAATGTCATCTCTTGGCATTCTATGTGTTCTCCTTCTGAGAGAACCAGCAGGCATTTCAAGTTCGTCTCTAGGTATCTTTCTACTTGTTGTTGGTTCTATATTGAACTCTTGCTTCTCTGTAGAGGAAGAGGTATCCATAAGTGCTTCAAATCTCTCTTTGGGTAGCATTTTTATAGAAGCGGTATCTTTAAAATACTGAAGCTCATCTCTAGATATCTTTCTTGGTGGTGTTCTAGTAGCCTCAACCATTTTGTCCACTGCTAAAGCCCTTGCAGAGAATTCAAGCTGGAAGTCTTCTTTATTCCACTGACTCTTTCCAGTACCTGTGTCTAGGGACGATCCCATTGAATCTCTTGTAATCCTTCTGGATGCTGAGTCAAATGGACGCTCAACATCATCTTGTATCATCTTTCTTGAGGCACTGTCCATTGAAGTCCCCATCATGTCTCTGGATAGCTTCCTGGGTGCCAAATCTGTTGCTGCTTCTAATTCTTTCCAAAGAATCTTTCTCCCATCCAGAGGTAAATCACTTATTTCTCTGTATACATTCCTTGAAGCGGTGTCCATTAAACCCCCTATTGCATCTCTCTCTACTTTTCTGGCTGGGAAATCTGCATCCAACTCATTGGAAAGCACCTTTCTAACAGCAAAATCCATGTCACTCCTGTCTCTGGATATCTTCCTTGATGCAGAATCAATCAAAGACTCTTCTTTGGATGTCTTCAAAGAGGTGGTTTCCAAAGAAGTTTCCAACAATTTGTCCTTTGCCATCTTTCCCAAGGAAATATCTACACAAGCTTCAAGCTCTTCTACAGAAGTTTTGCGAACTGGAGATTCAACATTAGCTTCTTCTTCTTTCCTCAAATTCTGTTTAATGGAGCTGTCTGAAAACAGCTCAGTTTCATCATAATAGAGCTTTTCAGATGAACTGTCCACAGTAGGACTAGGGAACATTTTGCTGGGAGGAGGTGAAGTCATATATTCTGTGTCTGAGGACATCTCTTGGGAGTCTCTATTAGTGAGAGAAATGAAAGGAAGAATAGGGAAAGGAAAGGACAAGGAATGGAAGAAGGAAGGAATCAAGAAATGAACAAATAGTCACTGATGGACAGTGGTTTAGTTTGAGTAGTGTGTAAAAGCCAATTGGCCTCTAAAAGTTCTGGGCAGGAAGACATACTGTTTCTTTGGAGTTTTCTGGAGGACCCCCTCTTCCTCGCATGTGTATGGGTCTCTGATGGGGATAAGAAGGTCGGGGTCCGGGGAGGTCATGGCAGCTGATGGCGGACTGACCACGCCAGGACGACGTGATCGACATATGGTGGATCCCCGTGTTCGTGGAGAACGCTTCAGTGGTGGAACTAGAACTGGAGGAAGGCCAAAGATGAATCAATTCGCGGAGCTGATTAATCCATACATGACACAAGACACATACCCATAGGTGGGTGATACATTTAAATTAAAAAACTGTGATGAGTGGTTGCTGAATGGTTTGATGAGTATGCAAATTATGCAAAACACATGCCATAGCCAGCCCAAGATCATAACACTTTGTTCGTGAAACTAATGGGGATCCAACTAAAGAATTTGAAAGTCATCACTGCTATGTACTTACCTGTCATATGTGGTAAGATTGGAGAAGCAGACTCTTCTAACAGATCCTCCATAGATCCATGATCAGAGCTGTGGCATGACCGAGATGGCTGGGGAACTCTGTGAAACCCCAGGGCATTAGGATCTGAGTAGAGCTGAGCAGTTAGGTTAGTTAGGCCAGGATTCCTAATGATGGGGAAGCAACAGAGGCGCTCAATCTGCTGCCAGCGATGGAGGCGTTCCTGTAGGCAGGCTGTTACTTCAGACAAGGAATTCCTTTGGGATATACAAAGATCTATGTGATTTCTGTTACATATTTACTGTGACAGACACAAACCCAACTATCAGAGGTAATTTTGACCTACTTTGCCTCCAGGATCTTGTGATCAACTTGGTCCAGAGAGGAGCTGTGTGCGACATGGAGAGTCCCAAACAGAGAACTCCTCTTCTTCTTAATCTTCTCTGCCTGCAAGAAAGTATGAATGCAGGTCAGCTGATAGGTATGTAGGTAAGTTATAAAAAACAAATATGATAATATAAATGCCCAGAATTTTTTTGAAATTACTACGTATCCAGTGCAGTCACACTAAAATTAACTAGTGTGTTTTTTATGTGTGTGTCCCTTTTTCATACATTACCTCTTCCTTGGCAATGCCAAGCTGTAGTTCTGCTCTGTGCCTCTTCACATTGTAGAACTGGACCTCTACCTCGTGTGTCAGCTGTAACCACAGCTGCAGGGCCTCTGAGGCGGTCCAGCTAGCCTGCATGTCCTTCTCTGCCTGCTTCAGTGCTCCACGTACCTGAGGGAATGGCATCAGTCACATGTTAAAGACCAGTATGTAGAATAATTTTTAAAAACTGCTGTTAAACCTTACATTCTTTCCTTTAAAACCTTTAAAATTTCCAAAACTATAGCAGGGATGACAAGCGTCTAGTGCAGCATTGCTCTAGTTGTGTGTCTACCTGCACCAGCTCTTCCTCTGCATATCGCAGGCGGCTGAGCTCACTGACAGCTCCCTGCCTCAGCTCGTGAAGGCGGTAAGCCTCCTCCTGCGCCCCTATGATCTCATCCCTCATCTTCTCCTCCAAGTTCTGTTTCTCCTCTGCAACATTACGTTTTTCTTCCTGTGCTTGCTCCAGTCTGAGAAAGTAAAATGTTTTTAGTGGAATCGAACAATACAGTCAATGCAACAATAAAAATGATTACTCACTGTTCCTGCAGATCTTTGAGGCTCTGTTCGGCCCTCTGCAGACTTTCCAAATCTTTCATCATCTTGGCTATGTGGACCTTACTGACTTTGTTCTGGACCTGGGCAAACCAGCAGCCTCCAACTCCCATCACCACTGATACAATGAGCAGGAAGTCCTTCATGTAGTTATGAGGGGGACCTGTGGTGAAATGGAAAGTCATGATTATTGATGGTGGGGGGATCCTTTACATACTGGAAAAATTCAAGGAAGCTGGGAGAGTTATAGGTATGCAAACTAAATAGGCAAATTGGCAGAACAGGAACACATACACTTAAGGGACATAGGGAGGGGGGACAGGGTGAGGAATTGTCCTTACGTGTAGGCGGTCCAAACAGAACAACATCTAGAGCTTTGATGTTTAGCTTCTGTTTGTCTCTCTGGTCCTGAACCCTCAGATGGCCACTCAGGAATGAAGGCTCATTGGCTGCAATCCTGCACACAGGTGTCAGAGTTCAGCGTGTTGATATGACTTTCAATTACAACTGACTTTTTTTTACAGTTACTTGGTTGGACTACTGCACTCAAGATACATTTATGCTATAGGGAAGAACCCTAAAGCTGCTTTTGTTTTCGAGATACTCCTCCTGGAGGAAGAACAAAGGAAAACAATGTTTTTCATATTCTCTCAGTATGGGTCTCCCACATAAGAAAATGATGGGAGGGGCCAATTTGGATATGACACACCTGAACTCAAGTAATTTCATATTGGCACCATCATTCAATTTCCTCACCTGGGGAGTGTGTTTCCATTGACTTTAAAGTCCTTAAAGTTTCTCTCATACTGGGGCAACTCAACAAAATCCTTCAGCCAGCGAAGCACATCATCTTGAGTCCAATTATGTACTGATAAGTGAGAAAAGAAGACAAAGTGAAACAAAGAAGAGCTGGAGACCTAGTAACACACACACCCACACGCACACACACACACACACACACACACACACACAGACACACAAACGCAGACACACACACACACACACACACACACACACACACACCTTCAGACGACTTCCAGCCCCTCCAGAGCTCCTCAATTGTGATATGTTGATCTTCTCTGTGCAGGTGGCTGTGTTTATTGGTTTGCTGCTGTTTCATGTCCTCAATGATGAACTGCCACAAACAAAAGAAAGACGTGAATAATAAAGAAAACTTTTTTACTTTACAGTAAAGAGCATAGTTCGGGGTCACAAAACCCATACAGTCTTTAAGAATTTGTTGTTAATACGAAAATGTATTGCAGTGTGCCCTCGGATTTCAATCTTGAAATAAGGATTGGGTGTTTTGAGTTTGTATTTATTTAGGATGTATTCAGATAAATGTGTGTGTGTGTATGTGTGTGTGCGTGTGCGTGTGCGTGTGCGTGCGTGTGTGTGTGTGTGTGTGTGTGTGTTTGTGTGTGTGTGCGTGTGTGTGTGCATGCATGTGTTCGTGCTGTCTTGGAATGTGTCCTTGGCTGTAAAAAAAAATTGTTGGAGCCCTGCCCCCAAAATCTCTATGGCAACCGCAACCCGAGCCGATGGATACTGTATCCCTGAACTGCATTCTAGAAGGTAAAGGCATTCTAGATTTCTGGATTAACTAAGAAAGTCACATACAACTCTAGAAATACTTACTCGCTGGATATCGTTTACTCTGAAAACTTTAACTCAAAAAAAAAAACTAAATCACAAAGGCGCACATGGAAATGTGCGCGCACACACACACACACACACACACACACACACACACACACACACGTATCAAATGATGTCCCCCTGATTCACTTGTTTACCTGACTCAAGGAAAAATGTGTTTTGCTTTTGGCTCATTCAAAAATATCTTTGTTGAAACAAGCTATGCTTGGGAGTAGAGATGTTTCTGTTTAGGCAGAATCGGGAAGTACTAGAGTTTATGCTCTGATCCGATACCACGTAATAAAGAAAAAGAATCAAAATCTATGTCAAAGTAGTTCATTCATGTTCTTTTTAGTTATAACTTACTGTCAAACTGGATAAAAAAAAGAAAGTTCTGTGGCATTCATTGTTTGTGTAAATTCATGTTTCACAAAGATTTTAACCTGAGCCCGACCGACAACAAAGATAGAAATGATATCACATCAATACAGGGATAGTAGTCTACAGTTGGTAAAACATAATAAAATATGTGACACACTGGTATCGGATCAGTACTCAGTATTGCCCAATCCACAAGTTCAGGTGTCAGAATCGGTATCAGGAACCAAACATTGGTATCAGACCATCTCTACTTGGGAGGTTCAATATATTATAAGTCTGCAAAAAGCCACAGGCAAATGTATCAAACCTTGCATTACAACATAATTTTATAATCATTTATTTCAACATTTACATGTATTTGGTTGTTTGGTTTTTGTTGTTTTTCATGGAATTCCATGTGATTAAGAAACAGAATAACCGAATCAATGTTGAATTAATAAACTTGAATGCAATTATTTTGCAGATTGTATTACAACACTGAGGCAAGCAGTGTTCTTTGTGACAACTATAACAAACTGGCTGAAGAATAAGGGAAGCTGGTGCCATGAATACATTAAAAGTAGTTAAAGGTCACCAGTTCACTTCTATTAGTGCAAACCAATTTTGTCACTGATCCAAAAGCAAAGTTATACTGTTGCTATCCTTGAAGTAGCATTTGACTCGTCCACCACCTGTTGTTGTACTGCTTTACCATGTCTCTTGCAAGAACATACATGCACAAGGATTTACAACAGCTGAGGAAATGTGGTGAACATTTAATGAAGAGTGAGTTGTGTACCTCCACACTCTCCTCCACCTCAATCCCACCGTCTTGGTCATCATCCATCATCTGATGGATGCTCCGCAGGGCCTCCAGGCTGTAGCGATCCGCCTCGCTCATACATGGTGGATACACCACCATGCAGGGGTCTAGGTGGGTCAGGGAGGCAATTACATTATATCAGTTATTATTTTACTCCATGTATCCATAGAGCTTCATTGTCCAGTTCAGCTGATCTGTAGATTGAGCACTTGGTTTTGTATGTTCACTGCTCTTTTTAGAGCAGACACAAGGAAAGTTCAACTCATTTTCAATCAGTACTAAGTGATTGTGATTTTTTTGGTTATACAGATAATGCACAATCAATCATGCCAATTTGCAATAGCTACAAAGATGGAGTGTGCACATTTATTTATTCATTCATTCCTGCTACTGTACATCAGAGAAGTCTCCTCTTAGATTAGCTCGAGATTGGCATCATATCAGAGTCCAATGACCCAATGTCAGTCTGCACCAGGGCTTTCTTGTACTTTCCATGTTATTTAATTTAAGAATAAATAATAGGAGGTGCACACTAGAGACTTACGAGTTATGGAGAGCTGCTGTTTGTAAAAAGTGCCTATAGAATGCCTATCATAGGTACTAGGCTTCTATCGTTACCGTTTTGACCAGCTGTGAAATGGCAACACATATTGCCAATGATAACACAAATAAACACGTTTGCTACAATGGAACAGCTTTCAGGGGTCAGACCAACGAGTTTGAGATTCAAGCCTTAACTCCAGAAGACTACACAACAATGTGTGTCAGATGCCAGCAAGGACTTTCTAGAAAAATTGGCCATAATGGCCAAATCCACTGTTGTATTTATGTTTTAAATTGTACTGTGTGTTCCAGGCTTAAGCAGAATACGGGAACACCAATAGAGGAGAAGATGACACACAGCTTTCCGTCATCACCGTGAGTCAGAGCCCATATTTGTCTCTGTGACTGTGTGTTTTAGTGCTCCAAGGAACTGAGTGTAAGGTCAAAGGTCTTCAAGCCACAATCCAACCCAGCTCCAGTATCATTAACTGCTCTTCATCCATGCTGTCAGAAAACATACATGTATGGGAAAAAGTGACATTTGGGATAAAAGTGAATTTGTATTTCACATAAGTTTTGACGTTTATCTAAGAACATTTTTGCAAAAGAATAGTGGCATTATTCTCAGAAACAACAACATATTTTTAATTTGGCACAAATTTTTTTGCAATTAGCCCATGCTCAACAAAAGTCAGCACAGGACTGAGGAGTATGCTACTGCATAAGGATGCTGTGACATAATGGACCACCAGACTGCTACTGTAGATAAGCATCAGGCATGAAAAACATAAACAGAGAGAATGGCTCAAAATGATTCATTGTTTCAAATGTATTAGTTTTATGAATTAGTGGCTCTTTTCGGGATACTTATTTGGCATGGCAATAGTTAAAATATGTAGTTATCCAAGATCCATGAAAGGATTTGTGTGCTTCTGCTCATTCCCAGAGCCAGTATATGTATACCAATTTACAGAGCAGAGACATTGATCCCCTGGTTGTTGATGAAGCTTGCATTTCTCAACAGTGAGGAGACCTCTTAGCTGGGTGGGCTATCAAATATCAATAGTGTGCCCAAATGCCCTGTGAAAAGTGTGTGTGTGTGCGTGTGTGTGTGTGTGTGTGTGTGTGTGTGTGTGTGTGTGTGTGTGTGTGTGTGTGTGTTATCTGCGTCCCTGTGAGACTTCCGCATATGACCTGAGTTTAACTATTTCCACAGGTGAGCTGAAACTGTTGGAGTCTTGCAGCTCAAAGCAGCTAGATGAGTCATGATATTACACTTTTGTAATTAAAAACAAAAACAAACAAAAACAGATGAAGTCCTGTAAGATATAGATTGTGATAGAGTTTTTAAGTAATGAAAAAAAAGATGCATGTTTCCTATATGTCTGTTTTGGCAAACACTCAAACCCCAATTTTGACCAATAGTCCTGATGTTCCGAAATGAGCTGTTTAGAATTTCCCTAACTTAACGGTATTCAAAATAAATAAATCAATAACAGTTTCAGAAATGGTTCAAATGGTATGGGGAAATAATTGTAGTTTTTATCATTAGAATGCTAAATTATAATGAATTAGAGTTAGCAAATGTCAGCACAGAATACGTAGGACAATCATTAAGTAGTAGGCTGCCAATGTGCAAACAAGCTGCATGTCCTCTTAGGCTAAGAACTGACACGAGATTTGAGTGCGATGCAAACACTTTGCCAAGTAGGCCTACAAGGGTGAGAAGTGATGTCCATCTCTCCTAGTGTTATAGCTACTGTACCTGTTGGGTCGAAACTTGTGCTTCCTCCGGGGAAGGTAAAACCCTGGAGGTCCCCGGCGCCGTGCGCGGCCACAAAGAGCGCGGCGGGGAAAACGAGGCTCAAGAGAAGGGTCACAAGCAGCATTTCAGAGGGTGGATAATGTTGTCGTCCACAGTTATAAAACGTTTAAAAACAGATTGAGAAAGAACACACACGGTGCCAACTCCCGTTTGGGAGGCACTCGTGTCAGTCTGCGAAAAGCGATCTGTGTTGCTATAACAGGTCCAGTCGCAAGCGAGATGTGATAGGCTAGTGATAGACTTAGGAAATCAGGCAAGCTGAATGACGAAATGAATGATAGCGCACGTCAAAAACTTTGCAGTACTAATTTGCAATCATCCAAACATAATAGGGCTGTGCGTAAAAAGACTCCAAAAGTGGGCAATGGCATTCCAGCAAAATGACCGAGGCTATTTTGAATCCAGCCTAATCAAAAGTTAGGATAACAATGTCTTTAGGCTCATCCATCGTTAATACAAATCCATTGTCACAAAGAAGCATGAAAACAATCTTTTCTTTTTCTTTATGTAGTAAAATACGCGTAGCCTATAGTCCTGCTCAGTATGCAGACTGCTTCTATGTTCCTTGAGTCCATTCGGAGTCTGTTTTGGTCTTTGTACTTGTCCAGTTCTCTCTTCTGTCCCCCCCTTTCTCAAAAGAGACGTAGATGTGACGCTTTTACGTAGAAAAGCCCCCCCTCGCTCTCTCTCCAGCAACAGGGCCATAACACTTTGTTTCCTAACCCACCCACCCCCACCCAGCACGCGGAGCCGCAGCGTTGATCCTGCGACGGATATGCAGTTTTGGGATAGGTTTGCAACACTAACTGATCAACTGCTTATAAAAAATCATATTAATGAGTGAAACCAACAGAACTTTCACTTCAACAGCTAGATGATTTGCATAATCTTTTTTGGTTTAAAGCTTTAATGATCCTTCTTTGGGTGGAGGATCAGTTTAAGTCCCCCTTAGACCTCACTATGGGGAGTGATATCAAGACGATCATGCCAGGAATAGCATGACATATGTCACGTCATGGCCAGGCTGTCTCGGTAAAACAGTTGCATCCTTGTTCACACATCGGCAAGCTATGTGGCTGGACTTAGTACACGATGGTACACCTGTTCATTAGGTTTTGAATGATGTCAATATGTGGCTTGTGATTTCTTCAACACACTCAGTGTATCTCCTTAAACTAAAAGTATTTCTAGAAACTTGAAGAGTGTGTGAGGGACACAAACAGACCACAGGACTAGACACACACACACACACACACACACACACACACGTGTCAGGTTTCATTTCAGCAATTCAGCTCTCAGTATAAAAATAGTGGGGCGGCTCTGACCTATACCCTGTGCAGCATGCCCAAGTGGCACATGTCCAATAAGGCCTCTGCAGGATCTGACCGAGTATGTATGTATGTTACATGATTACGTCTTGTATTAGTCACAGTTAGCTCCAACTCTGCTCATTAATGATGATGAAAGAAAGGAAGACAAAAGCGATAAAAAACAAAACTGATCAAAATACTCATAGTCACTAACAGTTATATAAGTGCTATTCAGCTTCAGCTTGTTTTTATTCATGACCTTTTACTGGAGAACATTGGCAGAATGATGTCACATTGAAAGAGTAATACACCACACTGAAAAGATGGAACAATGTCATCATATAGCAAAAGAGCATTGAAAAACAAAAGGAGGGATATGATATGAGAGTAAATAAACCTTCTCCATAAACACAAGAGCCATGGAAATGCACATGTTGCAGGTAGCTGTTGACCCAGTTGACTCTATGACTGTACTAACTTACATCACACGTGTCCTTGTAGATATTGTGTAGTAATTGGTAACTTAGATGAACACACACACAGACACAATGAAGAAACTGAAAGTGTAGATTAAGAATAAAATGTGGTAAATATTTCACTAATTTGAAATGAGCAAAGATTTACATCAGGTGTGACCTCAAATGCCACATCCCCACACAACTGCAGAACCAAACAACTTCCAGTGTTGTTAAAAATACTCCTTTAGCAAGCTGAAACTAAATTGGTATAACACACTCAATCAGATCATTTATCAATCTGACTATTTTTTTTGAGGAATGCATTACAAGGCTAAGAAAATTATTAATGACCCCTCTCTGCCATTACACAGCAATTCGAACTCCTACCGCCAGGGAGGCAGTAGAGTACCAACAGCTTCAAGAAGTCCTTCAGCCCCAGTGCTGGGAAGGAGCTAAATAGCCATAGGGGGAACCATAGTAAAGAATGGAATGTAGGGCGAGGCAGACTTCCGGGCTCCAGGTTTTATGCACATAACGCATTTTTAGTAGGATAGGTTATATTTATCTATTTCTTTACTTTTGCTAAGTCACTTTTTTATTAAATGTATTGTCTGTCTTGCCATCTTGGCTACATACTATTTGTAATGTCATGTCTTTCTTGTATTTTTGGTGAAACCAAAGAAAAAAATTCACATCTGTGGACAATAAAGTGTTCGTATCGTACTGTATACGGAGAGAACAAAAAGAAAATTATGGAGAATGTTGTTTTGATGGGAATCAATAGTGCCACAAAGAGGTGTCCCTGGAGTGTTTTAGTGTAAATACTAAGCTGCACAACCATAAACTTGCGTCTTTTTTTTTTTTTTTTTGCAGGCATGCTGAAAACAATTTTACAAGAAATTAAGTTATTCACATCTTTGTCATGGAAACAAGCACTAAACTGGCCAACCTACCACATTTACTTGAAACACAATCTTTGAACATGATATACAGTAGGATACAAAAAGCTTGATGACATCAGAATTATTTGTAAGGTATTTTTAGCAAGACAAACACTGTGGGTAGTGGTTTTTAAGGCAACAACATGTCATCACTCCTGACTAGTTTGGTAAGTTACAGTTTTACGTTGAACCTGCTGAACAAGGTAGGTAGCGAGAGGCAGAACAAACGAGGAGTTTGAATTCATACATAAGACCCAAAGCACAACCACAGCTGACTGCATTAAAATGAGTTTGACTAACGCATTTGCAGAAGCCATATTTGACGAAACCAGATTCAACAAGGCTCAATCCCAACGTGACATTTAGTTTAGGTGGACTGTGATGACAGCGATACGAGCTACAAGGCGACTATGTTAAAGCTATACTTAACTAATAAGCACACACTAAAAAGGAAATGTAGGCGCGCCCCCCCCCCCAAAAAAAAAGACTGTCATGCGCACAGAATGAATACTTTAACATGGTTAGACACATAGTAGTTCTAACCTTCCTTCCTTAACATAGTAGTAATTTACATAAAAGTACTGCAATTCAGCTTCACCACTGTGTAATAAGAAGCCCTGCTGTGCCCGTGGCCATGGTAAAAGAGCCACTACTTAGGTTTAGATTTGAATTATATCCCTCTAATAGAAAAACAGCACTCTGATTAGAAAACACAAGCCTTGATCTCCATGAATACACAAAGTGTATCACACACGGACACATACATACACACACACACACGAACACACACACGGACACACACACGGACACAGACAGGCACACAAATCTTGAAGGTTGGGGCAAGCTTCGGGACTGATCGGTTGAGCCCAGTGACCTAAAAGAAAAGTTAGAAAACTCAAAAAGGAGACAGCAACATGAGAAATTCAATTTGGTTACAAAAGCGAACTTAATATGTAGTATGATACAAAAAAAATTCAAAATGTACCTCGGCAAAAGCATATAAAATATAATATGAATAAAATAATATAATATTCCTTGGTCCGTAAAAACTATCTATATATGTTTGTTTTTCCCCCTTGCACATAACCATGAACAAGCTTTTCAGTAAAAACATAACTCGGTAAAAAGAGAGTGTAGTGAAAATAGCTTCCAACCCCACAAGCATATACAAAGCTAAATGGTTCTTGTACCAATCAGGTTGTTGTGACAATTAACATGGCAGATTTGTCTTCTCAGGGGAAGAGTCTTTTGAGTGGGGCTTTGGACATGTCCACAACAAACCAGGAGAGGGAGCTACAGAGAGTCTTCAGTCATGCCAAGCATTCTCTCTTTCCAACTCTCTTTAGCTTTGATGATCAGAGTTTGTCTTTGATGAAGAGTTTCTGAGTCTGTGTGCAATTCTTCACAGGTCCACGAGCCTCTTTGGCTCACAAGTACACGCACACATTTTCCAACCCAGTCAATCAATGCACACGTACTAAAACATCACTAAGAGAATAAGTATTACTATGACAGCACCGACATGGCTGAGGACAAGCCTGAGTCACTACTGTTGTACGCCCCGTGGCCTTCCCCGAGCCCGCCCAGCGACGAGGATGGCGAAGATGAAGATGCTGGCGATGACGACGAGATGCTATGTGTCCGCAGAATGGCCCCAGCAGCACTGCAGTGGGGCCGGGGCCCCGGTTCAGGGGTGTAGGTGAAGGTGAGAGCGGTGGAGTAGATGACTCCATCGTTGCGGACCAGCGTGACAGGGACCTGAACCGGCTGTCTCACCCAACGCCAGCCCTCCCTGAAGGCGGAAATGTCCGGCACCACACACAGGACGCTTTCTCCACATCTAAGTGGACAGGCGCATTAGATGAGGTTTCAGTATTTGAGCAACCGCACACTAGTGTTCACACACAGATTTAAACACTCACCGGTACATGGTATCAGCCTCTACATCTCCGAACCACACTCGGAGGGTAGGGGTAAAGTTCTGTCCTGTAAGCTCCAACATAGCCACATCTCCTCCACCGTTTAACTTGACACAGACATACAAAAAAAAGGTTTTATTTCTTCAAAAAAGGCCCCAACATTCTGAGTAGAAACTAAAAGAGGAAGTAGTTGGAGGAACCAGAATTCCACACTATTTACTGATAAAAATGCACAACAAGCTAATTTTCAACAGAAAAGGTTGCATTCCTACCTGCAGAGTCTCCACCACAGGGACAGGTGTGACTGGCGTGGGGACGGGGCCCATACCCTCATAAAAGGTGTACTCCGCCTTGTCAGTGCTAATGATAGTCCAGGAGGCGCCATCGTTAACAATCTCCTTGTTGGTCTCTTTGGAGCACTGTGTGGCCTGGAGTAAGGAAAACAACCACAACAACACAAAAATACATTTCACTTCCTAATTTTTTATGAATGGGTAGGCCTTTAATATGGGTACTAATTTTACAAAACATACCTTACACAACATATCTTCATACGTTAATATTCTGCTGTCTACAGGCAAAAACCCAACACTTTTGTTAAAAGCTACCGACAGAAGGTAACATACCACTACCAGAAATATTAACACATTTTTTTACAAAAGACCTTTTTTGTTATTTAACTAAATAAGATATATATATATACTGTATATATAATATTATATCATATGAAATGTCACATGCTTAAATAAATGGAACGGCAACAGAGCCTTTCACTACCTTTGATATGGTTTTACAGTGAGGAAAATAAGTATTTGAACACCCTTACTTAATTGCAGCTATATTTAACTAATAAATAGTTGAAAAATCTTACATTGTAATTTCTGGATTTTCTTTTTTTTTTTAGATTATGTCTCTCAAAGTGGACATAGCTACAATGAAACTGGCTCACATGAGGACCGCCCCTGAAAAGGAAGACCAAGAGTCACCTCTGCTGCTGAGGATAAGTTCATCTGAGTCACCAGCCTCAGAAATCGCAAGTTAACAGCAGCTCAGATTAGAGACCAGATAAATACCACACAGAGTTCCAGCACCGGACACATCTTTAAAACAACTCTTAACCTTTGTATGGTATTCAGGTAAATTGACCTATCTAAAATATTTTACCACAAGAAAAATGGTACAAGTATATATTTTTTCTACCTGAAAATCAATGGCCTTACCTTATTTTCTGTGATAAACATGTATTCCGTACTCAATTCAGAAAATTCTGGATAAGACCACTTATGTTTTTTTCCATGGTGGATTTTTAACATGAATTATAACATTATAACAAAAAATGTAACCACACTACCATTATTAATTGTGTACTAGTTGAGTGCTGAGCATCTCTGGGAACTTCTTCTAAACTGTTAGGAAACCATTTCAGGTGACTATAAAGAAAACTCATTGAATGAGAAGGTGGTTCCAAACTTCCAAGTTTGGAACCACCTTCTTATTCAATGCGTTTTCTTCATTTTCGTGACTATTTTCATTGTAGATTATCACTGAAGGAATCAAAACTATCATTGAATATTAAAAAAGTGTGAAAATAACTGAAAACTTGTCTAGTATTCTACTTTCTTCAAAGTAGCCACTCTTTGCTCTAAATACGGCTTTGCACACTCTTGGCATTCTCTTGATGAGCTTCAGGAGGTAGTCACCTGAAATGGTTTCCCAACAGTCTTGAAGGAGTTCCCAGAGATCAGCACTTAATGGACCTTTTGCCTTCAATCTGCGGTCCAGCTCTCCCCAGGTTCAAGTACGGTGATTGTGAAGGCGTAGCACTCCATCACTCTCCTTCTTGGTCAAATAGTCCTTACGGAGCCTGGAGGTGTGTTTGGGGTCATTGTCCTGTTGAAAAATAAATGATGGTCCAACTAAACGCAAACCGGATGTGATGGCATGTCGCTGGAGAAAGCTGTGGTAGCCATGCTGGTTCATTATGCCTTCAATTTAGAATAAATTCCAAACAGTGTCACCAACAAAAGTCCCCCCACACCATTACACCTCCTCCTCCATGCTTCACGGTGGGAACCAGGCATGTAGAATTCATCCGGTCACTTTTTCTGCATTGCACAAAGACATGCCAGTTGGAACCAAAGATCTCACATTTGGAGTCATCAGACCAAAGCACAGATTTCCACTGGTCTAATGTCCATTCCTTGTGTTTCTTGGCCCAAACAAATCTCTTCTGCTTGTTGCTTCTCCTTAGCAGTGGTTTCCTAGCTGCTATTTGACCATGAAGGCTTGATTCACGGAGTCTCCTGTTAACAGTTGTTCTAGAGATGCGTCCGCTGCTGGAACTCTGTGTGGTATTTATCTGGTCTCTCTGACTTCTGCACAACACAACTGATGGTCCCAACCCCATTAATAAGGCAAGAAATTCCACTAATTAACCCTGACAAGGCACACCTGTAAAGGGAAAACCATTTCAGGTGACTACCTCATGAAGCTCATTGACTGGTTTGTAGCGCTATCAAAAAAGCAAAGGGTGGCTACTTTGAAGAAACTAAAATATAAGAAATGTTTTCGGTTATTTCACACTTTTTTGTCAAGTACATAATTCCATATGTGTTCTTTCATAGTTTTGATGTCTTCAGTGATAATCTACAATGTAAGTAGTCATGTAAATAAAGGAAATGCATTGAATGAGAAGGTGTGTCCTAACCTTTTGCCTGTATGTATGTATGTATGTTTGTATGTATGTACGTGTGTGTGTGTGTGTGTGTGTGCGTGTAATTGCGCACCTGGAACTGGATGATCCTCTCCTGTGAGAGGCAGAGATACATTCTGTCTGTATCTTTCAGGTAGAAGGCACACTTGTGAAGCTGGGACACTGGGTCATCTGCATCCATTGATGCAGCCTGCTTGTCCACTTTGCGAATGACCTGAGGAATTGAGGCGAACACACCATTCATAAATACATAGAAACAAATAAATACAGTTTAGTACACCTGTGGTATAACTGCTCACTTTCTCACAAAGAGACAACTGACATGACTTGATGTAAAACAATGCATACCAGTCTGGGCAGGGCCATGCCAGTAACAGAACAGACCAATTTGACCGTCTGGCCATAGTGAATATAGCCATCTCTCACAGCAAACTCTTCTCCTTCAGACTCCTCATCATCCACTAAGCAAAATGACACAGAACACAAAAACAATGTCAATGTCTATAACTTCCTCTCTACCTTTAAATAGGCTCTGAATAGTCAAGGGAGACACAACAACCAAGATAAATATCAATAAAAATGGAAACCATTGAAATGAAACAGAGGATGAAATTAAATGGAAACAAAAGATTAGAGGGGAAAAAAAGAAGACAGATAAAGACTTACAAAGGTGGATGTAGAAGGCTCCCCACTGTTGGGAGCTGGCAAGAAAGTTCCCCCCCTCCACATGAAGGTACCTGGTACTGACCGTCTGGGAACGCAGACGGTTAAACAATGCTACCTTAGTCCCTGAAGCGATGCACACTGGGGAGAATAAAAAAAGGGTCAACAGAATAAATATAAGTTTCAGAAACCATACAACTGCCATTCCATGTGTTTCTTTGTGTGTGAGTGTGTGTGTGTGTGTGTGTGTGTGTGTGTGTATAGACACATCCTGGAACTCACAATCTGCATTTTTCAAGGACTGTTTCTTCTTGGATGGCTTGGAGATGACCTTGATCCTCTTGCTGAGGAATACTCCTATGTTGGCGCTGTTCCCATATAACATCTTCACAGTCAGCATGAAGTGTTTCCTTTTATCTGAGTCACTGATATACAGCGTCTTAGCTGTGCAGAAGTGCTAATGCAAGGACATGGTACATGTTAGGGGTGGTTGTATGTGTGTGTTTTTTTTACCCTCTAAGAAAAGGTCCATAAGTGGCATCGATGTAATAAGAAAACACAAGGACATGCAAGAACATAACATTGGTATAGCATAGTTGCAGGGACAAAACAGAGGATATGAGCAGCTGTAGTTTTCATGCTGCGGTTTATCAGTAGTGAAGCAAATCAAATAAGAATACTGTGTTCATTGTTAGAATGAGATTACAACACAAACATAATTAAAGCCCTGCAGTACTGTGTCATTATTAATGCCTACTCACCTTCCCTTCCAGATTGAGTTGCTGCATCTCCTGCTCACTGTTCCCTATCCCAATGAATGCACATGGCTGGGCCTCCTGCTCAGTACAACCCTCCTTCTCCATCTTCTCTAATTTCTTCTTCCAGCCACTGCCCATCAGGTACACACACGGTGGAGGGCAGAAAAACCTAATTGACACAAAGCAGAGGTTAAATAAAACATAGAATTCAGTTTTGAACGGTGGGGACTTCTCCATCAAACAGACACAAACTCAAATTATGCAGCTTTTAACAATCCCACACAAACCTTTTTTCATTGCCATATGACTTTTGTGCAACTTTTGCATGCAGTATGAGCACTGTTTGATCATCTTTGTCCTTCAAGTAATTCCTCATAGCTTCCCTGGAAAGAAGGACAACACGTTAACACAGACAGAAGAAATTGTTCTAACATCTACTTTAATCAAACATGTTGTCACATAGTTTTCTGCACTGATTCAAATGTTAGGAGTTGTTTGCAATGTGCAGAGGTGCCTATGTTTCTCTCTACCTTGTCAAACGCTGAGGTCGCTCACCAAACTTCCTGAAAAACAAAAAAACATCCGGGTGCAAACATCAGGCACTTACTCATGGTTTTAATGCTGGGGTAATGTAGCAGAGATAATAACAAGCTTGACTGAAAGTGGGTGAAAAAGTGCACAATGTCAGTGACATCAGTATTGCCGGGGCACGTATACTATCACACTGTGTAACAACTCCGTTAAAGGTGTAAGAGCAAAGACCCACACACGTTAAGGGTTTAATTGCTTCTTGTTTTTAGACTGGGTATATTGCTTATGTACATAATGTAATAATGTAGATGGGAAGTTTAACAGTACAATGGTAACTCTACGAACTGACCATTTTCTTTTTGAGCTACTTTTTAATTAAGAAAATTAGATTAAACTAATACATTAGTACTAAGGATGCTGCTTAATAACCTAGCAACACTGTGCTATGACTTTAATGAAATGCTACGTAATAATGTTGCAGTCGGAGTAGTTTGTAAATATATGACATTGTTGCCGAGCTCAACTTGTTGAAACACAAATTAAATAGAAACAGACTAAGAAACGTCCTTCATTAAAAAAGGAAAACAGTGGACTTGACTGACAAAACGTTTCTAAAATAGTCTGAAACAGAGTCAATATCGTACGAAAAACTCGACAAATGGCAGAGAAACTACGAAGAATAGTTCAGCACAACTGACCCCACATCTAGCCACAAAGTAGCACTGTGTGGGGTAAGCTTACTAAGACAAAGCAACACTCCTAACATCCAAAGACATCACTCAAAAAAACTACAAGCTGGCAACCGTTCACCACAAGAAAAACTTTTTTTTTAATTTTCATTATGCTTTGAATTTTAGCACTTACCCCGTAACAACGGGCGCCATCTTCCAAATAACTCCCCCCCCCAGCCCACAATCCCCCGAAAAAAGGTCCAACAATCGCGAGATCCCTCCCCCAGCCCTCTCCAAAGCAGACTGGAAGGAAAAGCAGGGAGAGAAAGGGGGAGGTTTGACGGGGCAGAGGGGTGAGAAGAGAGGGGAGGGAGTGGCGACGGGCAAAGGGCAGACGCCAAAACAGCAGGCGTGGGAAAGTTACAAAGGTGCGCGAGAACGCAAAACTCTCACAATAGACATGAACAAAAATCGACCAATTGTATCGCGAGACGAAGAGGAACTATCACAACTTGCTTTTTTCACAAGGCACCCACTGTAACTGGATTCCCACGCCTTATTGAGCAATAAAGCAAACTACACCTCTCTACGTGGAAGAACCGCAAACATACCTTGAAGATAAATGCGGTTTCCATGAACTGTAACACCAGGAATATATTCTTATATAAAGTCTTTTTATGGTCTTTATATAACTATTATTATTCCTCGAAAATCACTAAAATGACCCCCTGCTTAAAGCCTGATCAGAAATAAGTTATTAGAACAAATACAATAAAACTCACCCTCAAACAGCAATATTATTTTAAAAATATGTTTTATTACATTAACATATTTTCAAATGGTGAATATAAAAAATTAATGTAGAAAAGTTTGGAAAAATTAATGTCATACATTTAGACAGTACTAGATGAACAGGTGGTCCAAAATCTCTTAAAGCTTTCCGATGTTCTACAGATTTAAAGGTCCCATGACATGGTGCTCTTTGGATGCTCTTTTATAGGCCTTAGTGGTCCCCTAATACTGTATCTAATGTCTCTTTTCCCCAAATCCAGCCTTGGTGTAGAATTACAGCCACTAGAGACAGTCCCACAATGAGCTTTCCTTAGGATGTGCCATTTCTGAGTTTGTAGCTATTGAGGAGGGGGGGGCAAGGTGGTGGCTGGGGGTGTGGCCTTGACCAACTGCCACTTTGCTGTTTTGAAAGCCATGACGTGTCTCTCACATGGGTGTGCCAAATTCTCTGGGCGGGAAAAGCAGAGAAATGGGAGTTAACCTTGCCCCTTATGACCTCATAAGGAGCAATTCCAGAGCAGATCATCTGAGCTTTCATTTTCTCAAACGCAGAGCAGGATACCCATGGCTCGGTTTACACTTATTGCCATTTCTAGCCGCTGGGGGACAATAAATAAGGCTGGCGGAACGCATATTAATGTAAAAAAAAAAAACTAAATGTGAAATATTCATGCCATGACACCTTTAAGATGAGTTTGCTGAATGTGTTAGTAAAATAATTATTTATTATAACTGCCAAACGTAGAAGGGAGTACATTTATGTAGTATTGTGGGAGTAATGACAACACGGTTTGGTAACGAGATAAGAAATCATCAATATTTATAAATCTCATAATTAAACTTCTGTGCATGGTCAACAATCCAACTGCTTTCTATAAACTCTTGACACATTTAACAAAATGGAAGGAAAAAAAATGCAGACTCACAAACAGCAAACTTTTGACAAGAGAAAGGAAAATAATTGTAACGTAAGAAGGGGTGTGAACAAAATAAAATTTCTGTGACTTTTGTTTTTTAAGACAAAGCCATATATACACGTGCATGCTTCTGCATTGACCAAAATGCAAATCAGGCAACCTCCAATGGGTCATCCGACATGCCCTCCTTCACTTCCTCTCAGCACTGTATAACATGCTGCCTCATATGACACATCCCTGGACACTTACTGAGCAAGGGAGCAGAGGATTGCAAATGAAAAACCGAGAACAGAGTAAGGAATGATATATTGCATTTAAGACAACAACATAGTGTTTCCTGTCTGTTCAAATATCACCTTCATCTTACACTGTGCAGTGGGAATTGCCAAAGATCACAATGTATTCTTGGTAGCCTTTTCTCTTGATGCTTACATCACTTAATGTCTTCCTTTGTCTTCCTTCCGTAGTCAATCTCAGAAAAAAAAACTTTCAGTTTTCAAAGTAATGCAACAGCACTTATACAAGGCTACTGGCAGTAGGGATTCTCTCAAGGGGAAGTTAACAAGGGCTTGTTAAACCTCAATTTCGAAACCCTGCTGCTGCAGTCTGTGGTACAAGATGAGGAAGAAAAACCAGCCTCTATAACACTGTCAACAAACAGATTAACAATGTCAGTGTTCATAGTTCTCAAACTATTCTTAGTTCTTAGTAGTTCCTGAATCAGTTAAGATATTTGGCAGAGATGAGCTGTTTCATGTGTGAAAAGCTTTAAAAAAAAAGTGTTCTATTGTCAAATAAAGTAGTGACTGAAAATGAAAAAGAAATGAAAAAAACAAAACAACATGGCGTTTAAATGCAGAAACCAACCTATGTTCAGAGACAGAGAACCACCAAAGTTTTGACAAAATAAATCAGTCTCCTGTTTCCAGCTTCGCAAATATTTTCAGATTTTAACTACAGCAATTCTGATGTAAACAATGTCCCATCATTCAGGGGTTCCGCTTTTAAATTTTCCAGAACATTTTCTTTCTGTAAAGCATGTAGGAGATGAAGACCCAACAGGAAGTAGCAACCAGATTCTGGATGAGGTGCTCGGTGTGGGATTGGCTGTTGGCCATTCGCCAACGGAAGGGGAAGTACTCCTCAAACACTTCATGGCCCACGTACACCAGGATGGAGTTCATACCTGAAATCACAAATGTAAGCATGAATTTAAAAATTATAAATTTGGTAGATCTAAGTTTTCTGTTTCCTTCCAGACAGAAGTTAGATACATTAGTGCTTGTGTAGACTTAAAAATCATACAAGTTCTAATATTAAACTACATCTTCACAAACACTTGACCTCTATATAAAATTGTCTATTTTTTTAGATTTTATTATTATTATTTTGGAGCCATTATCACCATGTGTCTAAAACATTGGAAAAGATAGAGCAGATAATAAATGAATAACACAAATAAAAAAATTAAAGACAAAACGGAAGGCTTAACAAGTCCACTGGGAACCACCTCCAATCCATAAGTTTGGGTGCTGTTCCTAAACCTTATAATGGCAGGGAAAACCCTGTGAGTGTAAATCTGACAATACAGTGCGATACAATGCTCACCAGGATAGTAGAAAGGTGCTCCGGACCACCACTTCTTCACATCCACTGTGTAGTAGACCAGCACTAGCAGCACGTATGCAAAACAGGCTAGTGTTGTCACATAGGACAGAGACCTAAAAATGAACAGACACATACAGCATTGTTGATCGCAGTCTACTACAAATATGTATCAAAGACCCCTGTAGTTAGGGGGAGATTTCATTTGTTTTCAGATTTTCAATTTTCTCTCTCTTGTCTAACTTTTTTACACCTCCACTAGATCCCTGCAATAATTTGCACTGGCTTGTGCTGCAGGTTAACAACTTCCGACTGTGCCAATGTTCCCAAGCACTAGCATGGGTGGGTGACCGCTTTGGCCTAAAGTTCAGAAGTTCAGAAGCTAGTCACACTCTTGGGCTTCATTTTCTGATGAATTTGTGGGGGAGGTAGCTGGCTAGGAATTAGAAAAAAAAATGTGGAAAACAGGAAAGTATTTGAATTTTGTGAATAATACACACAAGTGTGAGGTTGGAGAGAGATCTCACTCACATTCACTCACTGGGCCACCAAAACATAAATGATTGTACATAAATGAAGCACAAAAAAAGATACCATACAGTAGAACAAGTAATAGTATCAGAACTACAATAAAGTCCTACAGAACTAAAGTACTAAGGAATAAAAAAAACAAGACCTGTGAACCAAAGATAGAGTGATAGGATAGTAAAAATGATGGAGAACAAGAACACCTCCTCCCAGCTGCCCACAGCAATGAAAATTATTAATGGCCTACCTGGTTGAAGAAAAGTTAAAAAAATATACATAATAAAAGCTAGGGGTGTCTCCTATATTTTGTTTTACCGCTTACCCTTGCAGCAACTTCCTTAAACATTCAGTCAGCAGACACTAAAAAGAAATTGCTGACCAAAACTTCTACATGCATAAAAGCATAAAAGCAATTTTACCATAGGTTCTTGTTAACAGGAATGAAGCCCTGGTCTGTAGAACACTTGGTCAGAGCTGCTGATATGACTCCCTGTATGTTACAAGGGAAAAGCAAATTAAAATAAATGTGTAGCGTAGAACTCAAACATTGAAACTAAGATCCTATTTAGAAAAGTAGAAAAAAAGACTAATTTAATATACTTGAAAGTGTTGAAAATGTGCACATGCTATAGAATCATAAGACTTTACTTACCAACAAGAGACCCCATATGAGAAATCTTGACATTATGCGTGTGTGGAGATCTCTGTAGTGTAAGATTATTTTTCCTGCCTGGGGGACAATTGAAATACAATTAAAAGCCATATTATTATGAATCTTCAAATCAGAAAAATAGGAACAAAAAAGGAAAAAGAGAAAAGGAGACAAAAAGGAAAAGAGAACCAGAAAAAAATGCATTACATACCTGTAATCCAAGAAACGCCATGAGGATAGAGTTGATGCTGCCGAGAACACCTTCTGGATCATATGGCATACGAGTTGCATAAATCACCTTCATTAACATGGAAAAAGAAGTGGATTTATGTAAATGAAATACAGTTTACCCATCACCTGTAATCTCAGCATGTTTGGGGTTAGTAACTTGTGCACAGACCTCTCATAGCTCAAGCTTAAAATCCCAAGTCATAAAAAGACTAAATGTGACAACTCTCTGTGTGTTTGTGTTGTCTTGCTGGGTACTGACCCGTGACGAGGGAGTTTGGTAGATGTGGCTTTCTCCAAGTAGCCATCGGTCAATGAAACCAGCTGCGCCACCGGTGCAGTTGGCATACAGGCCCATGTCCCCGATCCCACCGGGACCCAGATAGCCTCTGTTCAGAAGAGTCGGGGGAAGTCCGTGTTATCAATGTAGGATAAAGGCTATCAATAAGAAGGTTAAGGATGAAAAACAAACACAAAACTGATGCCGTTGTTCCATTACACGGTACCAGCTCAACATGCCTTTACTCTTCTCGCCTTTTTGGTTTTTCATTATGATTAACTCCCTGGTACCTGCTAACAGGTACTTTTTTTAGCATCACCTCCGTTGAGGTTCCAACCAAGCTGAGGTGATACCAAAAGGTGGCGTGAAAACATGCAGACTAGTGATTGGTCGGAGAGAATCGTCACTATTCATTGCGTCATCATCGCTGGCGACAGACGGGGCGTCCTGAACAATTCCGCCATTTTTAAATAGTTTAGCCAGCTGTGTTTTTTTTGCTGCCTCCAGATTCTTTTGAAACAAATCTTGTCATCTGGCTGTGGCAACAACCACATGCCAAGAATCAAACACAACACACTTTTGACCTGCTGTGTGCGTGTTGCATTAGGTCACGGCAGTTTCCTGCGGCGTCGCTATGACAACCAGCCACGCTTGCCTCGCGTGTAACGCGGTACTAAATCTGCAATGGAAATGGCGGACGGGGGCACTGCGGCTGAGTTGAGTCGAGCAGAGCATGTACCATGTCATGGAAAAACTCTATAAGGAGGACATTTTAAAGGATTTAATCAATTGTGAATAAAATCAATTTTAAATTTTTTTAATTCATTTTAGGCCTTTATTTTTTGACAGGGCAGCTTAGACATGGAAGGGGAGAGAGAGGCGGAATACCATACAGAAAAGGGCCATAGACACTACCAGTTGAGCTACCCAGGAGCCCATTGTGATTTAAATCTTGATCCTGCTTTTTTCCGCCAGTTGTCAATCATTTTAAATATTCCTTTATGATGCATTTGTAATCCAATTCTCTAAATATATTAGAATGACCGGAAATGTTTACTTTAATCTTAAACCTGGGTCTGAAACCAAAATGTAGTAAAATAGACACTAGTAAAGCATCGCCTGATAATCAGACTAAACTGCTGTTGAAATGGACAAACATAGTTGCTTGCTGAGCATTTCTCTCTTTTTACATGGATTCAAAAAGACAAAGATGTCCTGTTTTACTCACGTTGGGCAATCTGGCACAGGAAGCAGGAAAGTTAGGCATAGCCAGATGATTTCTAAGAAAAGCACACAGAGCCAGGCTGGCCAGTACAGCAAGATGTCAAGACCAGGGCCCCACAAAGCATCCTGGAGAACATAGACAGACAATTCTCAATCAAACAATGTCTTCGTCTTAGAAAGGTAAACACTGAAACACATCCAGCACCTCAGAATTGTATGTGATGTAACTCTTGAACCAGTTAAACACTTAATAGAAAGTTAAAGAATGAGGGGGAAACGGGGCTGTTGGCTGACCGTTGTAAGGATGTCAAGATGACCTCTCGCCACCAACAGATCCAGGCAGGCTACAACTAAGTATGAGATGGCCAGGCGCTGCAACACACCGGGGATACGAAGGTTGTCCCAAGAAACTGTGGAGTGGATGAGAATTGAGTGTGAGCAGCACGTATGCAGGGAGAAACACACAAGCAAAGAAAGAAAGGAAGAAATCAAAGTGTGGAGCGGTACAAAACAAGATGAGGAATTAATCATCTAAATGGTTTGCGATATTACAATCAACATCAAAGAAGTGCGTTTATATACTCACGTGGTCCCTGGCAGTAGTTTGGGTTGATGATGAAGACACCGATAATGAAGAGCTGCAGGCTCCTCCACACAACTTTCCTGAGCAGGGAGCAGCGGGTGGAGAAGCCGCGGAGCATGGAGTTGATTGACAAGGCGATGGATGTCCCCATTATGAACACGAACCTGGTGAAGCAGGCACACACTAAGTTTGAGAAATTGAGATACTCAAGAGGTGGAAGGTGAAAATGGCATTTGGTTCACTTAGTCAAGTATGACTATTTATTCTAGCTTCTCTTTAGAGATAGTTGAAGTTTTAGTGTCAAGCCCTTTTTTTTTCCAGTTGCCATGGAGAAAAGTCAAACCCGTATTTGAAGAAAATTGTTTGTCTAGACAGAACTAGCTAATAATAAAACTACAAAAAACACTGTGAAATACACGATACTGGCCCAAAAGGCAATTTGGTCAAACACTACTTGGCAGGCAATGGCAGGTCATGGATCCAGTCTATCCGCTCCTTTTGAACACCTATACATTCCACCATGGTACTGATGATTCTGGTGCTCTTTCAGTATATGCATTTGGACTGAAGACATTGTTATGGCAAAAAAAATTATATTTATTTAAATGTAAAAATGGAAATTAGCATTTCAAAAAAATGTCCAATTCAAGAGTGGGCACAATTAATCTGCAATACAAAGATTTGGAAAGGAAGACAATTTAAATTGAGTTTACCAAGGAAAGACCAGATCGGCAACAGTAAGGCCTGTAAGGAGACATATTGAAACCACAGGGTTTAAAATCAAATACAATACCACGGCACGTTACAAAGATTTGTAAATAATTTGTGACTTAGCTGAAAATAAATAAAAATAGAAGCAGGTGGGGCTTACCATTCCAGCTTTCATGCTTAAAGAACCAGTATCGTCCCCCTCCATAGTTCACGAAGATCATAATGACTAAGGCAATACTGACAGGAAATAGAGAAAACGCAACAGAAATTAAAATGATACCAAACAAGAAGAGCTAAGAAACAATATTAAAACGTATGCCTCAAAGTTAAAATATCCCAGACACACAGCTAAATGGTTGACTTTGGAAAAAAAAAAAAAAACACTGTGAAAGAAATGCTACATCTTCAAGTCACAGGATCCATGTTAATATTAATATATTAATGAGTCACAATTCACAAATCATCTGCCAAAATGTCGCACTGCAGTGATCATCACATGATACAGTAGAAAGACAGATCAGGCCAAGTGGCAAACCCAGTTAAGCTCTATCTTTGAGAAAGCTGAGCAGCACGGGTGTACCCTCTGAAAGTGTCCAGAGACCGCAGCCTCTTGCTGGGGCTGGGGGGGGGAGGGAGGATGTTGTCAGCGACTAGGGACACTGTCCTGCCAGGGGAGCCCAGTTCCTGAATGATAAAAGTTAATAATCAATAAAAATTGGAGACATACACACTTCTGCACACAGTTAGAATAGAGTTAGAATTATGAATAATCCAATTCCCTTGAAGAGGAAAAGAAAAAAAACATTTCTAGACACACGCGGCCTGTCATGGACTTTGTGTTACTATTCAATACGTTACATTCAAAAAGTGCATTGATCTCTCCACTAACACCTTTAATAAGTTTGTGTTAACAGTGCGTGAAAGCCAAGTGATATATCATTAAAAAACGGTTTTAGTTATGTCACACATTTTTCATAACAAGCATCCAAAGAACTTTTAAAATGCAAAATTAAAATGCAAACCGTTTTAAATAAAAAGGTATTTGGTTTGTGTTTAGTTATAGGACCATCTGGCTTAATAAAGTCCTACAGTTTGAAGTTGGAAGAATATCCTCCGCCCAAACACTCACTGAGTTGATGAGCCTCTCCGTCTCCATGGAGCCGCCAATTCGGAAGAGGATACCCTGCACTACATCAAGCCTAGACAAGAAGCAATCAACCAGTTTAGGAGTAATTCTAGAAAACACTTGAGACACAAGAATACAGCAGCAGGGCAGATATAACTCAGCAAGATATGTTTATGCCACAGCACTGCAACAAATATCTCAACAAAATGATTTCAATCTAATGAAATCATAATTTAAAACACATCATGTGTCGATAGCATTTTCTTTATATATGCAAACATGACTTTCTCAATTTTCTGATATTCTGAGTAACAAGAGAAGAACAAAATAATAAATAACCTTACCCTAATAATATTGTTCCAATGGCGGACGCCAAGGCCAGTCCAGCAAAGATAAGAAAAGCTCCCAAGATCGCTGTGTGTTGAGAGAGCGGAACATTATTTAAATGTGGTATTTTGTTTGTGAAGCGTGACAGGGAGGAATTTAGCGTCAAAACACTTGTCCGAGTCATACATGCTTATGAATGCATTTATGTGTATGTGACTCACGTATGTAGCTGTTGACAGGTTCTGCATCAGTCACTACGGAGCAGTTGACCACTGCGGAGTTGTCCAGATTCTTTACCCACAGAGAGTAGTTCCCGTGCTCCCCGAAGTGGAATGGGACCCTGGTATTAAAAATGACACGCTATATGTGTTCATAGTCACTCTATGGATCTTTCATTTTACATGTGTAGATTGCCATTCAACAAGATAGTTACTTGACACACAACAATCACTTTGATAAAATATGCAAGAAATGCTGCTGTATGTTTAATATATGTAATGGATGTTTACTAAAAAGTTGTCTGTTTTTTGTAAAAGTGTCTTTCCCTTATATGCTTATATATACGCTTATATGCTTAACCTGGACGGTTAAGCAATTCATTCATTTAAAAATGAAGTGGTGAAGTTTTTTTAGGTACATATAAAACTGAGAAATGTATTTGTAAAACATATTTTGGTCAGTTTATTAAAGCTGTAAGAGTTTTGTTGGTTGATAGAATGAGACTTTAAGAACGGATTTCACTGTAATATTCACAAAGTTGTTGTTTTTTTATTCCCAATTCTAGCATTTGTTAAACATGTCTGTGTTCTCTTACTTACGTGCAGAGTTCCAGGTTGACAGGGGTGCTGTTGAGCTGTAGTGTAATTCCATGCTGTGTGTTCACAACGAAGTCTACAGAACTGGGTTGACCAGGACTGGGCCCTGCGGGTACTACCCCGAGCTGCTGGTACAAACACTAGTACACAAGGAAACAAGGTTCCAGAGCCGAACACGATCCATCATTATTCTCATTTTAAACAAGTCATACAGCTACAGGATCAATTGAAGGAGACTATTTGGTTTGTGTGAAAGTACCTGAAAGCATCGCTCTGACATCCAGGACACCACGACCTCAGTGTCTAGGTCATTGTTGACTGTCAGAATTGCCTCATCCATCCTCAGGACTATATGTTTATGATGAGAGAGTCCAGCTTGAATAAGACATAGAAGATCAGATCATGTAGAAAAGACGGCTACAGCCTACAATGTAGCTGACCACACCCAATTGTAAAGCCACTGCTCACTAAAACAACGTTGTGATCCACATTTATTTAATAAGAACCACTATGTTTGCTACCGAACTGGATAGACCCAAGGACTATGCTGACTCTATGTTGACAGCCATGTTGGAACTCAGAGGAATCAAAAAGTGCAGTGGTTGCTTTGCACTGCCTTTGTAGATGCTACAGCGATGTTTCTTGCTTTTTCTTTCTACTTACCTCAAACCTATGCTTCACTGCTATCGTCATGGGCGAGAAAATCCTATTCCATACCAAACGGTGTGGTTGCTAGATGGTTAGCCAGAGAGTCACAAATCTAACTGCAAGCTACAGTCCGTTTAGATGCTGGCTGGTAGAGAAAAGCATGTGAGAGGGCTGTATATTCTGGCTGCAGAGCCCCGTGGTCACATGCTTTATTAATCCGTAAACTGCCCCACAGGAGGGAAGTTTAAACGACTGCCGCTCATTATAGGCCTGTCAGTTGTCCATTGAAGGTTGTGCTGTTTTGAGTTTATCGACAGTTAGCCCCGAGCTAATGGCATGACTGAGCTAACTAAATAACATAACGTCGCAAATCTCCAGTGGTTTGTGAAAGCCACCGTCATTGCTGCAAGGACTGTGATTTGTACACAATGGGGAGAAAGTGTTGTAAAATTGTACTGGGCATTAAGTGATTAGCTTAGCTCACCTAGCTAGCACTACACTGCTTTTAGTTTCACCCATAGACTGTATGAACTAGTTTTTCACTGGTCAACAGTCCTGGATACTTACAGGAAGACGTTTCAGCTGTCAGTGGTACTGCGCAAGCGGCTACAACCAATGCAAGGGCAGCAAGGGAAAACATATATTTCTCTCGTTGTGTCATTTCTTTCTGGCTCACCGGTTTTACCCCTAAAACTGAAGATGTCTCTTTTGACTTCTTCAGTTTCCTTTTTGCCATAGCAGATGCCACTTCCGACCCTTTCTTGTTTTGATATTGTAGTGGGAGCGATGAGGGTCAAAGTACATTACGTTACCTGTGTGTCGCCCTCAATGGATCACTACCTCAACTTGCTGCCGCAAATCTTAACGTTGTTGCTAGTGTGCGATTCTTGATGAACTATACTGTGTCCTTATCCTTTTGCAAATTATTGCATTTGCTGTAAATGTGCAGTTTTTTTTGACTGGGGCACTTATCCTACGTAAGATCTTGAAAACCTTTGTGCACTCTTGGTATATTTGGCCCCAATGACCTCTTAAAACTTTAACTTCAGTAAATGCTAAAACACATTCTATAGACCTGTTTATATGCCATCTCTTTTATCTATCTATTATTATTATTATTATTATTATTATTATTACTACTGTATGGTAAGGCAAGGCAAGGCAAGGCAGCTTTATTTGTATAGCACATTTCAGCAACAGGGCAATTCAAAGTGCTTTACAC
>NC_048408.1:16749200-16826599 GCF_013103735.1 Etheostoma cragini
GAAAGCATGGACCAGTTTTTCCAAGTCCTGTTGACACATAAGTCCTTTAACCCTTGATATATTCTTAAGGTGATAATATGGTAACATATTATTTTAACCCATAAATTAACTAGCTGGCATATGTGATCAAAAGTGTCTCTTCCTGACATAGGGACGTTTTTCTAATGAGCTAGCTATACTCTTTCCATCTGTACATAACTATCTTATGCCTATAATACAGCATGGATAATACCATAGGATACTCATCATGGCCTGTAAACGTTACGTCACCAGAGCAGAGGCGTCTGACAACTGACGCATGCGCGTACGCTGTGACAACAAGGACTCTAAATCGATAATCGAGTGAATTGACGGCACCTCCCATTGGAGTTTGTCTATCACAATGGCAGATAGGCAAAATAATCAGAAAAGGTAATATTAATGTTAGTCCATTATTGATGTTTAATCGCTAAACCGCTAAAAATTTGTCACAAAGAAACAATTATGACTACATAGCCACCACCATGTAACGTTACCCAACGTTAGCGAATTGGCTAGCTAGCAACGTTAGCTAGCTTAACATTGTCATCCTTTTTTCTCTCATGTTTTTCAGTGTCAAAATAGCCGCTGGAGCCGTAGTTTGTGTTGAAAGTGAAATAAGAGGAGATGTCACTATAGGTAAGCTATCTCGCTTACCCTGAGTCACTGCTGACTTAACAGAAACTTGCATTTCATGAACGCTAGCTACCTCAAATAACGTTACCTCTAGAACTTTTGGTGTGTCTGAAAGTACCTGAAAGCATCTCTCTGACATCCAGGACACCACGACCTCAGTGTCCAACTTTGTTGCCTGTCAGAATTGCCTCATCCATCCTCAGGACTATATGTTTATGAGGGGAGAGGCCAGCTGGACTCAGATCAGTCGAAACCCATTTCAAAACAATTCACATGCAGAAAGATGCTATATATACAGTCTACAGTGAAGCCACTAAAATTAGAAACGACAGCACTATATTTACTATTGCTCTGGTTAGAACCAAGGGAACGCATGCGTAAAATAATCTGTTTTCTTGGCTCCATTTTGACCTACGCATTGGATGTCGGAGAAATCATACAGTTAAGGCAAAGCTTTGCAAATCGGATTATACTTGAGACTAATTCTACAAGTTTCTGTTAACCTATTTAACCTAACTTGCTTTTTAAATAATCTGTTTCCTCAGGCTCCAGGACAGTAGTGCACCCTAAAGCTCGCATCATTGCAGAGGCAGGACCCATCGTTATTGGAGAAGGCAATTTGATCGAGGAACAAGCTCTGATCATTAATGGGTAATTTAAGATTCCGTGTACCTTTTAAAGTATGACATGTATATCAATGTTACAAATACAAGATTGGTCATCTTTGCATATGGGCTGTCTCTGTCATAATTACAAGCGTGTTTGTTCTGCCCTTCAGTTACCCTGAAAACATCACACCAGAGTCTGAAGTGGAACCAAAGACAATGGCCATTGGCATGAACAATGTATTTGAAGTTGGCTGTGGTATCCTTTTGACTTGCCTGACCTTATTCAATAAGTCACAATTTCATAATGTAACCATTACATAAATCTGTCGAAAATCACTTTTTTTTGCCTTAGCTGGCAACCAACAGTATCGCAAGCCCTGAAAATCGGGGACAACAACGTGATTGAATCCAAAGGTGGGATGTTTGCGACTTTTGTCGTCTTTCGGTGTGCGTTCATGTGTGAGCAGTCCACGTCTGCAGAGCAGGATGGAACATTCAGATTAATATAGTCACTCACCATATTGATTATGCTCTATTTTGTTGTCTAGCTGACGTCGGTAGGAATGTGATCCTCACCAGCGGCTGTATTATTGGAGCCTTCTGTCAGGTCAACACCTGTGAAGTCATACCTGAGAACACGGTCATCTACGGCTCTGGATGTATGAGGAGGGTCCAGACAGAGAGACCACAGGTGCTACAGAATTCCATTACATTTTGCGCTTTTAGATGGACCATTTAAATCTAGGTTTTCCTGTTGAGACTGTAAAATAGGTGTTTTTCTTAAAACTCGTTGGTAAGCATTTAATAATTCTGGGTAGTTAATTTCTCACAAGTTTGAAAAACCTACTCATTATCCTTCTGATGAACATAATACAGTATGTGGACATGTACTTTGTGCTGGCAGATTTTTTATAGCAGACGTCTCCTGCTAATTTGAAAGAGTTAGACTGTTTTTCAGTTACTTAAAGCCGAAGGAGTTGAGCAGTAGAAAAATGCTACTGCCAGAGAGACACACACAGATACCTGTCTTAACCTTGTTTGTGACATACTACAAAATGGTAAAACCTTGCACTGAATGGTTACACATTTTGGTCATATTTATGTCATCACAGATGTAGCCTGTCTTTGAAGCATTTCTTTCATGTCCAAATGCTCCTACCGTACATGTTCTAAATGTTAAAACTGTCTTTCCCACCATGCTGTGTGCAAGAACACACTTTATATACATAGTACACATAAGCATAAATTAAAGCTCAAACATGCAAGCCCTATGCTGTTATAGCCCTCCGCTAATTTAATCAGAATGTGCAATAACATATTCAGATACAGGTTCCTATGAGATTTTGCATATTTTTGCATCTGCATGCAAAGAAGAACGGTGGTATCGGTACCGTCAATGTATCGCACAGCATCAACACAGTAATGGTATCTTGTTATTCAACTTGTTCCGGAAAACACTACAAATCATGGTATTTCACCGTGGTTTTAAGTAGTAGTGCAGGATTTTCAAACATGCAAAGTGTCCGAGTTGGAAAGCATAGTGAAAAACACCACTCATGTCCTCATCTTATTAATGTTTGTGTTATCTTTACAGCCCCAGACTCTTCAGCTCGACTTTCTGATGAAGATTTTGCCAAACTACCACCATTTGAAAAAAACTGTTAAAGCTGGCCACAATGCTAGTTAAAATGTAACTTTACACTTTTGAAATTGAATTGTAAACAACTAGCAAAACTCATATTTAAATAGATCTCTCTGTAAGGAAGCATGAATGTATATAGTTATATAACATGTACCTAGCTTCAGCAGTAATTTTTCTGACTGATAAATATTTTCTACTCTAACAGCTGATAAAGACATCTTTCTCTTGCTGCGCTGATGTTCCCTTTTCAAGAATAAATTAAGTAAGTTCTAAAATGCTGATGGCGTGCTTCATATATTAATTTATGGCCACAGTGGTTACCGGTAACTTATCACTGGGTTGTAGGGCTGGGTAATATGTCTATTATATTGAAAACGTGATAAGAGACTAGATATCATCTTAGATTTTGGAAATCCTAATGTCGTAAATGGTTTAAGCGTTTTCCTGGTTTTAAAGGCTGCATTACAGTAGAGTGATGTCTTTTTCTGTGTTAGTGTTGTAGCTCTATTATTTTTACCTTTACTCGCCTAGTCATTATAACTACATTACTGATGATTATTTCTCTTGAATCTCTTTGAAGATATTTTTTTTTAAAGCACCACTTGTTAACCATATTATAAACACTGAGGTATTAGGACATTAATATTGCGATTTCTGATTTTTTTCCCATATCGCCCAGTCCTACTGGGTTGTATATAGTGCTGTAAGGACACGGGGATTAGCAGAATGTGTTCAGTGCACTTGTAGATTTTGAAAATGGGGATAATACCAACATAAATCCGACATTTAGTGTGTTACATGTGTATTGATTCTCAATACTCATTTTTGCAGCACATGTAAATCAAGCTAGGCTGCAGTATCCTGTAACAGTGTACTTTATTAAAATAAGTTCAAAAAGTTTGAGTATGTTAAACTCCTATGCATGGGGCTGCAAAGTGAAAGAATTTCAATAATTCTAAATTCCAGGTGAAGTGACGTCCAAGATTTCATGATGGATGAGAGCCCTCCGAGTCTTCTGCTAACCCTATCAGAGGATGGAACGATGAGGCAGCTGCACTTTAAAATAAAAGCTTTTACAGTATACTTAAAAAAAAAAAATGTATTTACACACTTCAACCTCATTTCAACTGTAAGGTTGCAGCACCCCTTTTTCCTCCATTGTTCTCTGGTTATCACTGATAATAAACTAAAAAGGATTCCACCACACAGCTATTCACTCTACAGTATGTCAAACAAAACGAATGATCACAGAAGAGTGCAATAAAAGAAAACAAAGTGAGTTTTGGAAATTTAAAGTCTTTGCATTGCAGTGTGGCCAAGGTCTCCATCCTGAGCCACGTCAGATTTCCAGATTCCTTATTCCTCCTCTGAGGGCACAAAGCAGCAAGGGAACGGATCTCACTTTTTAACAGGAACACCGTCTGAATAGTCCTCCAGTACGCCTGCCAAATGATTGTTGTGGGTCTTGAAGTGTCTTTTCCTCTGCCCACCTTGCTTCTTCCTCTTTTGAACTGGTAACTGCAGGGGAGCACAGACACGCAATCGGCACTGATCAAGACGCTTCAAGTATGAATGTCAACATTCAGTGTAAAAATGTTAATCTTTCATTCTAGTGAAATAAATCAGGAAAAGTGTGTTTAAATTTGGGAAATTAGGATGCGCATCAAGCAGATGGGAAGCCCAGGGGACACTGACCACTTTCTTTGGTCCTGTTTCTTGCATGGAGGAGATGCCTTGTTTCTTCAGGTACTCATCAATCTTCTCTTCATCTATGGAATCGACTGGAACACTCCTCCACAATTTCTGGAATTCTACAATTGAAAGACAAGTTTCTGAGCCACACACACACCGATCAAACTGCTCTACAGCCAATTATTCCATTTACACATGACTTAATTCTGACCTGAGATGAAATGGACAAAAATAAATATGAAAGTAAGCCTAGGATATGATTCTGATTTAGATCTTGTATATCTGCAAAAACAGAAACATGTACATGTTTAAAGTAAGGTGCAATAAACATGTATTATTACATACATGTTTTTCATAAACCAAACCGAATCAAAAAGGTAGAAAAAAATGCTTATTTCATCTGACCAGCAGGTCAAACAGAGACAACAAAAATATACTTTACACTTAGATGAAACAGAAAGGAAAATCCAAACTGAAGTCTGCCTGTTAGAGGCTAAACGTTCGATGTTTTTTATTTTTTTTTTTATGACAAGACACTAAAGCAATGGATTATCAAAACGTCCAGCAGCCTAATCTTTAAATGCTGAGTCAGAGAGAGAGAGAGAGAGAGAGAGAGAGAGAGAGAGAGAGAGAGAGAGAGAGAGAGAGAGAGAGAGAGAGAGAGAGAGAGAGAGAGAGAGAGAGAGAGAGAGAGAGAGAGAGAGAGAAGCTGATTTACGCTCACCTTCGTCTACCACAAACTGGCAGTGCTTGTCATTGTAGAATAGGATCTTTTTCTTGTCTGGTCTCGTCACAAAGATGATCTGATCCCCCAAAGCCTGCGAACAATTCAGAGCTCATAGTTCTCCTCTTCAGACATACAGTGCATGTCTAAATTACATGTGCCGTATCGTTTGTTACCTTGATGGCCTTGGCCGAGTTGGGCAGCCCCTCCTCCACGTCATCCAGCAGCACTCCTCCCAGGCCCAGCTGGTCGTGTTTGTCCAGCAGCCTCAGTAAGGCCTTCTTGTCCTTCAGGTTGTATTTGGGCTTGAAGCCGTACGTCCCGTCTCGAACGTCAATTTTGGGGTTGTTGACCAAGGCCTGAGATTGTCAGAAAGTGAAGGATTACATGTTAGGTTTTAAACCTTTAGTTAAGAAGTAGACTGCTGGAAGATGTAGCTTAACAGTTATGTTGTGTCAAAACATTATCTCTATATGCCTCCGCCAATCAGTCGAGTTGCAGTTCTTATCCATGTCTGTCCAACCTCTTATATCAATTTATGTATTAAAGACTCTGAAGAAATTAAATAATAATAAAAAAAGGTATTAGATAGTTTTTTGTTGGCAAAACCAGGATGCTTCCCACACATGTTCAACCTGGCAGCACACAAGACCAGCACAGTTTCAACATTAGTGTCACCAATTCAGAATCCCACCAAATGTCTCTCATTCTGTCCCCGAGTTATAGTATTGTATAAATGATTAGACAATTGTGTGAAATGAAGCTCAGCGTAAATTCCTTCGGGAAGACTCCTAACTAATCAGGCAAAGAGTGCAACCCTCCTCCTCCTCTTCCACCTCCAGTCATCTCCGCCCACGGCTTCTCCATCCGGTCTTCGAGCTCCTGCACACCACCATCAGTGTCTAGACTCCATCGGGTCTGCTCTGTAGCAGCGGTACTTGTGCACGTCTGCGGAGCCGAGGGCAGGGGGAGGTTGGACGGAGCCCCGTAGAGACGCTACTTTCAAATCTTGCTAGCTTTTCAACATTATCAACCCTGCCTTTAACATATTGTTTTCACCTTCCAAAACATGCACACTTTAAGCCGATTTTCAGCTGAAGAGGCTCCATATTATGTCCACCGTATCTTTAACACATTAAATGTTGTACGTTGTGTGTTATCGGCCTTATTGCTCAGGTTCGACTCAGTGGCTACCTTATTATGTAACATACAGGATGTTATGGCTGTGGCTCACATCAGCCTAAAGATGACTTTGAGAGGGATTTTATATAAAAAAAAGAAATTGGTGTTTCTGCTGTAAACCACGTCTCTGAGTCAAACGGAACAAACCTCAGTCATGAGCCATTGCTTCTGTTTCATGCTGATGTCAAGAAGTTTGGTCTCATCCAGGATCTCCTCTAGGGTAAGGCAGTGTGTATCACCATTCTGATGCCTTGTCTAAGATTTAAGGACAGAAAAGGACACAGATTTACATAAAGAAAACTCATGCACAGCCAAGAAAGTATAAAATAGTGTATTTTTAAAAGGAAGCACGTCTCAGCTCACCCCTTTAAAAAGGGTTTCAGCCAAATGTCCATAGTTATTTTACGCCTTACATCCAACTGTCAGAGTATTTTACACGGTTTTAAACTGTGCAATCAACAGATGGCACGAAAAATAGACACATTTAAAAGAAATCTGTCAACTCGAGTGCGAGTTCTGCAGCGAGGAATGAGTCAGTAAGCCAGTGTGACAGGGCCTGGCTGCTTCTTTGCAGGGTCACAGCATGATAAACAAGCTGTTAACATATCAAAAGAAAGACTGGGGACCAAATGTTACACGAGTGACTCATGGGCTGACACACAAGACAACAAGTCAAGTTTTGAAATAGCTTTAATGGGGATGTTGTGGACAAGGTGAAACTCTATTAAGAGGATGATGGTTTTAGAGTTTAAAATCAACTTGGAGAACAAGGTCCATGAGACAGAAACAGACCTTTGTCAAAAACAGTGTTCATCTGCAGGAGCAAACAACTTACACATTAAATATGAAAGAAATTGCTAGAGAACATTCCCATTTAAAGACTAAATGTCTCCAGAAGCTTACCTTCATGTAATTGACTATCTTTGCTAGACAGCCAAACTTGTACCCAGAGCTCGCCTTGATGTTAAAGTTGCCATTACTAGACTCTGTAGAAAAAAAGAGGAGAACAGTTTTATAAATAAATGTCACATTACTTATTCTAAAGGCAGACACCAGTGGAATATATGGAGAGACCGAAGGTTTTTGTTGATTAAATTGTTTAAGATCAATAGACATGATTTGTACACCGGTTGGTATCAAACACATCATATGTTTTCTATGGAGGTCACTAATCTTTATTTAATGAGTAGAAAGTTTAAATTGAATGCATTATTCTACATCTGTCTTACTGTCAAAAAAACAATAAAAAAGACCAACAACACATTATAATTATTTGCTACTGAAGAAATTATTTGTTGAATTTTCACAAATATATAAATTTTATTAAAGGTAGGGGACTATTTTAGCAGCAATTTAACACACATTTGGTGTGCTAATGAGTTTTTGTGTATGTGGGATTAACTCAAAATAACTTTTAGTGGCCATATTTGTGTGTTCATGGTGACAAAAGAACCTGTTACCCAGGACAACAGTGTGGCTCATTGATGTTTTTAATAACAACCAACCAAAACAATAGAGCTCTATGGCACAGAGGAATAAGATATATCAGGCTTTGGCTACATAGTCAAAACGTTACCTGGTTCAACTTCTTGTTTTGCTATCTTTATGTGACAGTTGACCATAAGAAAAGTGTAAAATATCACCAGCCTTATTCTTTAATGTAACGAAAATATCCTAAAAATACTGCGGGAGTAATACATGAGAGTGAGCTGATGACTAGGCCAGCTGGTCCTATTCTCTGTGTGAGTCCAACAATGCTACCCCCCCTTGAGACTGACTGAGGTCTGGACTCAGCACTGGCCAATCAAAGCTGAAAACAGACACTGATTCATCAATGATTCATGGTGTGGGCGGGGGCTTCTGCTGCTGTGAGCTGCACTGTGGGCAGGGCGCAGAAGTTGCGACAGGCCAATGAACGAATGGTGCAGAGGCAGGACAAAAAGAAGAGAGCCAATGATGGAGAGAAGCCCGTGCATTTCAGCTGAGACATGAAGAGCTGCAAGGAGTGGCGGAGGGAGCAAAGGAGTGCACAAGTGACGTCTGAAAGTGCGTGAGCGCGCTGAGGAGGAAAACAGGTCG
Organism: Etheostoma cragini; assembly: GCF_013103735.1. NCBI lineage: Eukaryota > Metazoa > Chordata > Actinopteri > Perciformes > Percidae > Etheostoma > Etheostoma cragini. The sequence continues at coordinate 16,757,782 of NC_048408.1, forward strand.
AGGAGTGAACACGGAGGAGGGAGCGAGTGGAAGACAGAGCGAGAGGTGGAGCGCCACTGACAGGAGAGTGCATCTGTTGACTTGCATCCTCTAAAAGACTGAGCCACACACAGGTGAGTCTGCATATCTTTCAGAATGGCATCATCAGAATAATGCGTGGATGTCTGGCATCAACAGATCAAAACAATCCAATGTATACATGTATGCTACAGAGTGTAGCCTCTTCTGGGTCTCACTGTGCGGCTATAAGTATAAGGTTTTTTTGAAGTGTTATCCAGCATGCACAGGGTAAAATCATGCATTTTTAAACGCAGCATGTATATTTATGAAGCCATTTCTTCCTGCATTAGAGGAATCTGAAATTGCAAAGCACCATATCTAACAACTATGTATGGGAAATGTAATTCATATTATAATAATGACTGAGCTAAAAGCTTTCGGTGGTGCTTGTACTACTAAGGCCAAGACTGAGCAAGCACGCAATGGATTAAATAAACATGGATCAGCATGTCTGCACTCTTCCTGCTAGAATACCAAACATCAGAAACTATCTATGTCTGTATGTGTATTCATATGCATCCTGCCTTCGTTTGTGAAGATGCACGACTTGGTGGAAACTGCAGATCTCAAGACAAATCAATGAGGGACTGACAGCTGTGTGTGTGTGTGTGTGTGTGTGTGTGTGTATGTGTGTTCGCGCGCATGCATATGTGTGTTTTTTTTAGTGAGAGGCAGCCGCTGTGAAGCCAGTGAAGCCAATTTATGATCCTACAACAACTTTAAGAGCCTGTGTGGGGTGGGGCTCATTTTGGGTGAGATAACAGATGCTGTTGGGAGCCAATCTTTCATTATGTATTTGACTGCAGGGGGGGAATACCAGGATAGACAAATTAGTAAAAGAAGAGGTTGTTGTCATGGCAATGAGTTGAAGGGAAGTTGATATGAGCTGGGTCTGCAATGAGAGGATGCTAAAGAGGGAGTTGAGTTGAATTAACTGAGAAAAAAATACCATTAAACACTGTAAACGGATGGCCTTCAGCCTGTTCCAATGAACCAATTACCAGCTCACAGTAAATGTAGTTAACCTGGTGACCCCTGGGTAGTCTTTTTTAGTTTTTTTTTGTATACACACACACACACACACACACACAGTAAGCCCGGTTGTAATATAAAATTGTAGAATTAATACACGTTTTTTTAACCTAACCACAGGTAATTGTGTGTAAAGAGAAGCACTTACGCCCCTCTTCCCCAGTTCTTTTCTGTGGTTAACTCAAGTAATCTGGGTCAGCGTTCTTGGACTCAGTATCAGATATAAAATGGCTGTGGTTGTGGGTGCATGTGTGTATTAAAAGCATGTATGTGCACATGCGTGAATGTGCATGAACATGTGTGCGCTAAGATGCCGGCATGCTGTTTCCTGATGATTTTAAAATGGTAGGCTTTGGCTGAAAATGTGAAAGGATAGCTGAAGAGGGGACAAATGGCCTGACAATGTGCATGATGCAGAACATCTTTTAACTTCCTTGCAAGATTGCAGTTCTTTAATCTCAACACTTGTCAGCGTAGATGCCACTTTTCCCTGTTCAGTCACTATTTCTGCCAGGCTTTTACATATCTTTTTATTCTGAGCAGATGGCCTCACTAACGTTTATGCTCTTTTGCAATGCATCATTATTTTGAATTTGTGGAATTGTTGGGTCTTCGTACATTAGAATGTGGTCTAGACCTACTTTATCTGTAAAGTGTCTCGAGATAACTGATGTTATGATTTGATATTATAAATAAAATTGAATTGAATCCTTTTGCTTTAATTACACCTTGTTTTTTCATTTAACTAACAATTCTTTTTCTAGTGAGACTGTGCCATGGTCAAAAAGTAACCTTCATTAGCAATGTAAAAGCAAAACATGAAATTCAGGCACAAATTTTTGAGACATTCTCCTATCGCTTTCATTTAATAATTCGCTCACCATGGAAACAACCAACGTTCTCCAATTTGGTCTCCCTACTGCTGTCACCACCTCACAGCAAAACCCAGAAATAAAACACTGTCACGGGCAATAACAATCTGTCTTTTTCCCTGTTTGTGTTGCTTTGAACCAGAAATCATGGCCAACATCACAGCGACTATACACCCAAGTAGTCTCCCATGGCACCCCGAGGCGGTCCCTCTCTCCCGTGTCTCCTTGCAGGTCCAGGAGGTCTACCCTTTCCATGATGGATGGAATGTGGCCTGCTTCATCATCCTTCTGCTCTTCATCCTCACTGTAGTGTCTCTGGCTGCCTTGGCCGTGCTCTACGAGCTACTGGACTGTGGGTGCTGTGCCAAAGGGAAGACACATCACCAGCTACAGCAGGAGGGGCCGGGAAGCTGCGGCAAGCTCATGTCCAGCATTTGCAAAGAGTCAGAATCCTGCACTGAGGTGGTATAGGGGCAGCAAGGAGGAATTTAAGGCAGCTTAGGAATTTGGGTTTCAGTTCTGAACTGGGCAATTGCCCAGCGTAGACCCCGATGCCCTGAGAAAAGAACTTCTAAAAGTACCCAATAGTGGTTAAACTGCTCACAGCTAAGAAGACGTGGAGGGAAGAGACAAGGTTAGGTGATGGAGCAATGTAAAAAAGGAAGAGGAGTTAGTCTAATTAGCTTTTCCTTTCAGTTAGGAGGGGATTTTCACAAATCTACATTTACTACCACTTAACACACAGGGTGGACCCTGGAAGCCATATTTGACATCAGAAACACTACTAGAAGAAAGACAGAGCACCCAAATAGTCTACTAATAATAGTTCTAGAAATAGTGCTAATATGTGACCATGTTAACATAAAAATACCAGAAAAAACCCTATATCAGTTGGTTTCAAAATAAAGTATGCCTTTGCCCTTTGAATACTGCACGTACACATGAGGCTATAAATGCAAAAGCCCTTTTATAAGCTGTAGTGAAATGTTGTATACAGACAGAAAATGATGTCCATATCTAAAGACGCATCCTAAGTTTCCAACAGGACCTAAAAAACAATAAACCTGAAAAACAACCACCAGATGATCAAGCTTAGCTGGAGAGCATTGCTGCTTTAAATAAAGCCTGTTTTTCTCAGTTCTTTAGTAAATTGTATGCCAGTGTTGTCAACATGTTTAGCATTTGGTTTGCTGCACAGTGATGTCATTTTATAACGTCATCTTGAGCACAATGTATGATTTCATGGGCCTTGACACAAAATGCCTAATAAATTGGCACTGAATTATGTACCAGCCTTTTCTTCTGCTAAGAGAACAGATACAGTATCACTTTTTTATTGTTGCTAATATTTTGCAAACAGACCCAGGTAAAGATTTGTATTACTATGCATAAAGAAGCCAAGAAAAGATTGAAAAATCTCCAAAAGGCATCAAACGACAGATTAGACATTTGTATAATATGTCACACGAAGTTAGATTTTATTTCCATCATTTACACTTTCAAAATAACAGAAAACAAAACAATGGCGTCTGCAAAAGTTTGGGAAAGTTCCGGAGTTAATACCTTGTACTGCCTCCTTTGGCAAGTATCACAGCTTGGAAACGCTTCTCATAGCCAGCCAAGAGTCTTTCAATTCTTGTTTGATGTATCTTCGCTCATTCTTTGGTTTTTTGAGATTTCTGGGCTGTCTGTCACGCACTGCTCTTTTAAGGTCTATCCATACATTTTCAATTATGTTGAGTTCAGGAGATTAGATAAACATTCAGTTTACACCTCTTGATGTAATCAATCCACTGTGGATCTTGAGGTGTGTTTAGGATCATTATCCATTTGTAGAAGAGGTTTTCTTCTGACGACTCTTCCATGAAGACCATATTTGTACGAGTATCTCTTAATAGTGGAACGGTGTACCACAACTCCTGTGTCTGCCAGGTCTTTCTGGATGGATCGTGGAGTCAAACGTGGGTTTTGACTTGCTTTTCTCCCAATCCTGCGAGCGGTTCTGTCTGTATTTTTCTTGGTCTTCCAGATCTTGCTTTAACTTCCACTGTTCCTGATGACTGTCATTTCTTAATTACATTCCAAACAGAGGATATTGGCATGTAGAAACCCTTTGCTATCTTCTTATAGCCTTCTCCTGCTTTGTGAGGGTCAACCATTTTCAGTTTCAGTTTTCTAGATAACTGCTTAGAGGAACCCATGGTGCTGATTGTTGAGGCAAGGTCAGATGAGTCTGGGCATTTAAAACCTTAAGATTGACATCACATGGTCCTTCCAGACGATGAATGAGAACAATCAATGACGCTTTCAGGTCTCAGCTTTCCAAAGGGGGCGGTGCATGCTATAAACTCTGCAGGGTACCCAAACCTTTGCAGACGCCACTTTTTAGTTTTCTGTTATTTTGAAAGTGTAAATGATGGAAATAAAATCTAACTTTCTGTGACATATTATACATTCATATTACATATTATATATTCTTTATGCGCATTAATACAAATTTTTACCTGTGGTGCCCAAAGTTTCAAGCCCCACTGTAGGTGCACATATTTGGTGGAGGGGTTTAGGGGTCCTCCCCCAAGAACATGTTATGTTTTACATTTTAATAATCTGCACTTTCTCATCATTTAGGAGCATTATTATAACCATATCTGTGCCTAAAATAAAATTAAATAGAAAATGAAAATAAATAGATAATGAATAAATAAAACTCTAAAAAGCTTAAAGACAAAACGTAGGTGGTGCCCAGAACAACTTGGGTGCTGTGCCTAAGCCTTATAATGGTAGAGAAAACGCTGCTCATATTAGAGTGGACATTTATCAGACAAGCATCGTTTCTGTGTCTGTATTTACTTGTACGGAGCCTATGGGTGGGTGTTTGTTAAACACAACAGGGATCTCACTGCACCGTTCGCTCTAAATGACTTAAATGCATTCCTCTGATCTTAAGTGACCTGGAACTATCTCAAACCCTATGTACTCTGTTCATTTAATTCCATTACACTCAGAACTCCCTGATATTGCTCAAACAATTATTTTTAACAATGGTCTGGTGTCAAAATCTCTGAGGTACTGTATGTTTCTGTGTTACATACAGTATACTGGATGCAAGTGATAGGTAATGTTGTGTTTGGCCTCATGATGGCACTGCTGTCTCACTGTTAACTATGAATAAATACAGACAAAATGATATATAAGTTTGCTTATTGTCTCAGTAACACCATGGTGCAGCACCTGGGTGTCAGGTAGTGCGGAGCAGTGTTTTCCTTGTTGTCTGAGGGTTTAGATGACAGTAGCCCTGGAGATGAAGATTTACCCGAGGCTACTGATGAGGAATTAGTTTTGTTCAGCAGAACTGGAGCATGAGAAGACAAAATCTAGCTCAGACGATATGGGCTATGAATGGGATGTTAGGACAGATGAGGGAACCTTATATATCTACCACAACTGACTAGAACTTAGTGCTATAAACACAAGTAGTTTTCCTAGCCAAACTGCCAACTTGGGAAGCCAGAAGATTTTACAACTATTGCACTCCCATGGAAAGCCTTGACCTTCAGCTGTTGTGGTCATGCTGGAGAAAAAGAAAAAAGAGGTGCCACATTTCCAAAGACTAGCAGATGCTCTAAAAGCCGTTGGTTTCCCCAAAAACAGAACCACTTCAGCTGAGGAACTGCTGTCCATCCGCACTCGACCATAAAACAGTGGAGCGGCGCCCACAGTGAGTCCAACCATGCTGCATATGATCACGACCAGGTTCCTGAGATTTATTACTGTGCTGACACATTGGGTCTTGCCAGTATATGAGAAGGTACTGTAGCCTATGTGTAAGATAACACATTACAAACATGAAATATTGCAGGCTATGCAGAAATATGAAAGAATTATTATTGTTACTACAATCGACACCTTTGGTGGTCTCCAAATTTGCTGCTCAGAGAAAATGATGTTGAAGAATAAATACAATTTTTTTTTGTCACTTCCTGATCCTTCATCGTTGTCCTAATCTTTACTTCACAAACATGTGAACCCCCCATTGCAATGTGTCTGCAACAAGGCCCCTATTGCATGAAATCCATCCAGTTCTGACAGGAGCTCTACACTGTTTCCATCGAGTAAGAGAATGTTTACATCCAGAACTGCGATACATCCAACCAAAAGAGTGTCCTAAATATATCATTTTATTTTTCAAGCTGTTCTCTGATTTCATTTAGGTCATTTAGAAGGTCAGAAGGATGAAACTAACAATAGAAACATACGCTATTTTGGAGAAGCTATTCAGATTTTGAATAGAACATAAGTCAAAAGACAATCTGTATTAGCTTCAAAAATGTTGATCTACTGAAACACACATGCACATTGATGAGCACCAGAATCATATGTTTCAATACTTTGTAAGCAGCACTGTTGCTTTTATTCTAGTCTCGCTTTGCCAGACCTTCCTCCACAGCGCGAGGAGGGTCTGGGTAGTCCACACAGCATTCTGGGATGGAAGAAAAACATGCTCTGGCTTATTCGCAATCACAATTATCATGGGCGTCAGTAAGCTCCGCACGGAGCTGCTGAAAAATAGCCTTGGGAAGGAGCTTGTTTTGGTGCAACATGTATGTTCAAATGTTGTTTTAGTCCTGTAATAGAAAACTCAGATTGGACAGACAGTCTAGCTAACTTTCTTGATTTACTCTGCAGAGATCTGAAAAGTCTTGTTTACTTACCAGCATTGTGTTTGGAACCAGAGGAGCTCTCTTTGTCAACTTTAGGCTTCTTCTTCTTGTGTGATCCAGAGTCCGAGGCAGCCTGTCTCTTTTCTACAGCTGGATTGGATAGAGCTCTTTTCTTGAACAGCTCCCTCTCCCTAAGTAGAGCTGGATCCATCCTGGCTGGCATAACATAAAATATATCAAAAACAGCAATGATTTTAATAAGACAAAATAGAGAAAGTAATCCATCAAAAATGACTCTCCAAACAGAGCCAAATATTTAAAGAATATGCAGCACCTGAGCACAACATATAAGAAAATAATGAAAAACGTCTGGATTTTGACTAAGGACTCCTTAAAGACAGTACACACTGACATTTAATGATCCCAGGCTTTTTAGTGGCCCTAGGGGTCAGGGATCAGGGGCTATGGGCATTTTCCCGTATGGAAATGCAGCTTTGACTTGAACTAGAATCAAACCTTCCTGGCGTTTAGCTTTCTATTTCTGATCTCTACCTTTGTAAAGTTACCACAGTTGGAGCGCTAGCGGATCCCAGCGAACACCAGCTAAACTGGGACATGCCAATATTGCCTGAACACGGATGATCTACCTGGCTACGCTCTGAATGAAACGTTAGGTTGACAGCTAACGTTAAGTTAGTTAGCTAGCTCCAATTAACATTAGCTAGCTACAAGTAACTAACGTTAGTGAGTCGACATTGTTCTAGCTATGTTAGCCTGATGTTGTTGCTTTATTGTGATTATGTGCACCCACGAAATAGTTACTTTATTAAACGCTCCTGACTTACGCTACTTAGCTTGTATAGTTGGATAACAACATTACGACATTGTCTGACATTTGGTGTGTTAGTTAGTTAGCTTGTTGACTTGGTAAGCATACCTGACACTTTGTTCCTGCTCTCACAGAACTGACGGGTTAGTCCAGGAGGACTAGCTAGCTAGCTATGTAATTTCGGCGGATATCTAACAGAAGGAAATGCTTCCTTCAGCAATTCACCGCTTTAACTTCTTCCTTCAACGATAATGTAAGTTAACATTAGCTAACTAACTTCACACACAGAACATCTCGGGTTTTCTCATGCTTTACTCCCGTTGGTGGTTCGATTCGTCGGACATCGACAGCGCGTCCTTGGACGACGTCATCACGTATAACAAAAGGAAAATAGGAGATATCCTTCAAAATGCTCTACCGACCCAACTAACCAATATCTGCAGAAAATGAAAAAATACATTATTATTAGCTGTATTTTTCTGTGGAGAACTAAATGAAACTGATACATTTATTTTGGTCTTGCCATTACACCAAGAAACTACGGAGCAGATTATCACATTATATTGCTGTTCATATTTACCCTCAATTCAAATTACTTTGGTAAATGTATTGTTTGGATTCACTCAATATGATAGAAAGGTTTATTCAGAGTAATACGCAATATTTTCAATAATTATTTTAAACAAATTTTATTTACATAAGTCAACATGTTTGAAAAAGAAACCACGCTTTTTGGAGCTGGCTGCCAATATTAAAAAATGTGTCCATTTCTACCTGTACAAACAAAATAGCTGTTAGATCATATAAACTTTATAAGCTTTACAAAATATTTGTTTGAAGTTTTTTGCTTAGTTTATTTTTTTTTTTTTTCGTAACCTCCTGGCTCGTTTAGAACGTAGACTGGTGTACAGAAGACGTTGTTTCCCACTGTATGTCCACATTCTTCACTAAATCTTGATTTGAAAAAAAGGAGAGAAAAAAAAAAAGAAAGGAAAATACAACAAAAAGTATACGTTTTACAATGTATAGTGCGACAAAACAATAGCAATTACTGAAAACACATTCTTAGAAAAATAAGTGAAAATATTTAATGACATGATATATACTGTACCTTTCTAATTGAATGTGAATAAATGGCAACAATAAGAGCCACCTAAAAAAGAAGATATTATATTATGAAGAGGGAGCAGATTTTGAAAGAGTTAATTTTATGTGTTGTTGGTTCATAGTGTGCTTGACTATTACACTTATTATCCGTGAATTTAGTATCCACAAACAGTGACAAATGCTGGTAATTGCTAGGGAGTAAGTGGCTCAATGACGCCACTTAGTGGTTCGTTTGTGACACACACACACACACACACACACACACACACACACACACACACACACACACACACACACACACACACACACACACACACACACATACACACACACACACACACACACACGCACCATGTTCCTCATGCTCTCTTCCATTCCGAACAGCTGTCGAAATCATGACTTCCATGATAATGGAATTTAACAACAAATTGATTGCTGATGTGCTGCCACATTAGTCAAGCTCAGATGACCAGTGCACTGCTTTAATGCTGCCTGGTCAGTAATGTTCTGTCTGGCAATGCAAGGCTAATAATGTTCTTTAGGCTAACTTCACAAACAGGTCTAAGTTTCTAGTTAATAGATAGATAGATCAGATCAGAACCACAGTGCAAAACATTAGAGAACATATGAAGTCAAATAGTGCAAGAAAAGATCTGTGTTTGTTGAAATAAAGTACAAATGTGACATCTGCAGTTTGATTATGTGGACAGGTAGGGATTGCACTGATGAAAGCCCTGGCATCCACTAAAGGAATGCTTTGGCTTTGCAGTGTTTCGGAGATTAATGTATGGAGACAAACCCTACATGAGTTTAGATGTGAGGCCCTTACAGCACTCCTAACCTTGGCCATGGCTGAGGCTATAATCTTTTCTGTACATTGATCAATAAATATGATTCACCCTAAGTTGTCACTGCATTCAAAAATGTGCCATATGGGAGGGTGGAGCTGGTCAAACTTAGGCCATAATGTCCGCACTACAGAAACACAGTCCATGAAACTGAGTACATCAGTTCATCCAACTGAAGCTGGACTTTGCTGACTGAAGACGAAAGGCAACCCCACCAAAGGGTAATCGAGTGAGAGTGAGTGAGATAAGGCTGCAGTATAACCAGGTCACCAAAGCAAATGGAAAGCTAAGTGCCCAAGAGCAGCGGAGCGAGGAGTAGAAGATACAGTAGAGCTGGACCATAGCGTTTAGCTGAAACTGTAAGAGGGGAATAGAGGGCCTTTTTCCAAAATCAATTCTCAAATCCTGCGCATGCATAAGCTTTCATGCATAGATTAATGGGGATTTAGCATAAAGGATGGTGCTGCATGTTTTCAAGCATTATGCAGTGACTTGTTTAATGTGAAAGCTCCTTAGATAACATACTAGAGTGTTTTCTTTGGGAATTCAAGTGATTTGGGAGGTGAGGTGCATGGAACCTTTGATTTATAGTATTTTAGTCAGTGGGCTGTCATAATAAAGCCCCTTGAAAACGTGTTAAAAAACAGATTTCTCTTCAACATTTTATTAAACATTTTATTAAGTAAACACTCAACCACTCAGCTAATCTGCTTAAACCGTGTTGGTGTTTTTTGTATGATCAGTATTGATTTTACAGTGACCAAACAACCAGATTCAATCTATTCAGATTGTGATTGAAAGTATTCAATAATTAAAATGACCAAATCATGATTGGGACAGGGCAGTATGTGACAGCATGCTTTCCATCTATTTCAAACCACTGAGAAAAACACAGACAAAATGTATGCATTGAAGAAATTATTTTCAGGGCCTTTGAAGAAATCTGAAAGACCAATTTACAAATACATTACGTATAGTATGACTTGCACATATTACCAGTTGTGATGCAGTCTGCCGGTCTATGAACAGCCCGGCCTATGAGGTGTGCTGTGTAACTTGGAAATGGGTACAATAACACATAAACAAATTTCATAGTTGGTAGTAATGTATCCATTCAAACACCATACACACAGATACTGCACATGCTCACTGAATTGTTTTTTACCACCCACAGTTAGAGAAAAAAGAAAATGGTTTGCATTCCTTCAGGGGTGTGACGAGGCACCCAGCTCATGAGATGAAGACGAGACAAGATTGTAACACTATTTAAAAAAATTTCAAAGTTAAAATTAGACTAGAAAAATAGTCCCTTATTTAATCAAAAGTCACAAAATGAAAAATGAGCACTGAAAGGTTTTGCCACAAACGCAAAGAGTGGTTTCTCTCCTGTACAGCTCACAGTTACCGTTACTTATTCCATGTGTACCGTGGAGTGACAGTCTCTTTCATCCCAGAACCAAAGTTACAACGTAACCAAGCGCTTTGCGGCAGTAGTTAAGACCAATTGTTTTGTACTTGAATGCGTCAGTGTACAGTCGACAGAGAGAAATAAAGCTTATTTCATTGTTTCACAGTCATTACGTTCTAAAGCGCAACAAAAATTACCATCAAACCCAATCACGGGGAACGAGATCTCGTCTCATCTCGGCTTTCCTTTGTCCTGAGTGTACGCTGTCTGGTTATCCCTCATTTGTTGTAAGAACGTTGTCATGTGAAGTAAGCAGGGCTCAACAGCTCGCCAATTACTTTGGATGTTCATGAAGTGTATACACAGTTTTAAAAGCCTTGCCAGAGGGTTTTATGTACTGGACAACAGACTGTAGCACATCAAATCTGTTATTAGCGACTGTATAAGGATATATAAATTTAAATAGGAGCGTGTTTATATATCTGTGCAAATTAGTTGGATATTCTAGTCTAGACTCATCTTATTTTATCTAATTTGCTCCTGAGTCCTATTATCAAAAGCCTGAGATGTCGATATTAAAAGAAGTCAGCATGACCTCTGGTGTGTTAGTGTGTGTGGGTGCATGGACTCAAGTCCTTGGATGGGCATATTATTCCAAAATGTATTCTCAGTCCAAATATTGCAGAAAACCCTTTGTGTGCAGTTACAGGACATAAAAACAGACATCAGTTAATCCTAACTTTAAGATGTTCTTGCGGATCATAGAAAAAAATTAGCATCTCCAACACTCCTAATTAATGATTCAGCAGGCCAGTCAAAAAAGTGAGCCCACATGAATGATTAAATATGTGCTAACCTAATTTAGGGCCTAATCCATAATGAATGAATTACACTGTTTAGTCATTGCAGAGACAGAATGGAAGGGCCAAGGAGAAGATTTAGACATCAGAGAATAGCCAGACTTGTGAAGTGACAAAAGAAACTGCTTCTAATGGCTCGACCTCACCAGGACTTCAACTGCAGTCACTTTCAAGCCCAAACCACCTGGGCAAGTCAAGGTATGACCATTGCCAATTAGACCAACGCTGTCATAGAGTGAACTACACTAAATCAGATTATTGTAAAGACTCACAGTGTTCACTGAATTAATCTCTAGAGGTTTAACGTGTTGTTTTTCACAGCTAAAATTGTGAGAGACGGTTATTTATTAGCAGGTGTTTGCGCGAGAGAAATGTGAGGGAGTTGGTGTATCATGTACTAGAGTAACAGAGAGAGAGAGAGAGGGAGAGAGAGAGAGAGAGTCAGCACTGTAATCTAGAGGTGAGGAGTCATATCAAAGAGAAGAGAAGAGTGAAATCCTGGAGAGCTGCAGCCAACCAGCGAAAATCCCTGTGGAGGAGAAAATCTCAAAGTGACAGCTTTCAATTACAACAGTGTGAGAAATAGTGTGTGTGTGTGTGTGTGTGTGTGTGTGTGTGTGTGTGTGTGTGTGTGTGTGTGTGTGTGTGTACTACCTGTCAGCACTTCTGGCTTCACTGACAGTTAGATGTCACAGCTTCTGAATTGAAAGTACCTCTTGTACACACAAGTAAGTCTTACCCAAACACACACACACACACACACACACACACACTTTGTTTCCCCTTTTCTTTTTTTTTCTTTCTCTCTGTCTTGTTCACTTTTGTCAGTACTATATTCTCAAGTGTCTGTGTTGAACTGCTGTTGGACCTAAAACCACAGAACAAAGGTACGCAGGTACTGTACACTGGAACTCGGTGTACTACTGTACACTGTGTGTAGGTGTATGTAATCTGTGCCCAGGAGTGTTCGAGAGTATGCCATGGATATAGATTGTTATTGCAGCCTTTACTTAGGGGAAGCAAAAGTCATTAGTGAACAAAATATGAGCAAGGACCATGATTTATTATAAACTTACTTTTTAGTTTAATTAACATAGTAACTGAATAAATGTTGTTGTAAACAGGAGAAAGAAATGCAACAGATCTGGCATCTAGCTCATTTGCAGCATCCCTTGTCCCTTGTTATTCATTATCTGAAGCATCCAAAGTTTTGGGATGATATGGGTATAATGAGTCAAAAAATTCTCATGTCCATAACGTGTGAATTTTTTGACTCATTGCACCCATATCATCCCAAATTCATATGCATTTATTTGCTGCTGTAATGGTCTTAATTCTTCTGGGAAGGCTTTCCACAAGATTTTGGAACCTGGCTGCAAGGATTTGCTCCCATTAAGCCAAGGGGGTCACAGTCAGGGCTCTGTGCTTCCCCTCCAAACTCTAACAATCATTTCTTTATAGACATAGCTGTGTGCATGGGGCATTGTCGTGTTGAAACAGGAAGGAGCCTTCCCCCACACCTTTGCTCCAAAATTGGAAGCTCACTTTTGTTTAAAATATCTATCGTATCCATCTGTTCTATAATAATGTTTAAATAGCTTTAAAGATCAAACCATGAGAAACAACCCATACCAAAATTAAATGTACCGTAGGTATGTGTCACCAGACTTTTTGCCACATACATTTTTTCACCATTACAGTATTCACATCAGCTTAATTTTTTGTACATGTGATGTGTATGTCAATAAAACAGTAATCCTAGGTTATTATAAAACAACTGATTAAAATTCATATCCATGCATAATATGAATTGTTAGTTATCAAGGCCTATTTTGTGGTGCAAACTTTTTTTTTTTTTTTTTTTTGTGCAAAAAGTGCAAGTGCTAAATGTTCTTTCACTGTACTGAGATCCTTTGGGAAGTTTTACAATTACAGTAACCACAAGGTGGCTGTAGAACAGCATTATTTTCTGCTGCAGCCTGGTGAGTGACTCATCGAACCAGACGAGCTACGGCCTATCAGACACACCAAGAAGATAACAACAGCCAAACCTGCTGTATTGACCCCCAGTCTCAAGGCTGTATCTTATCTGCTGACCTCTCTGAATGAAAAGCTCACAATGGCGTCAAAAGCATCCATATTTACTTGGTAAATATAAATAGAGAATAAGAATCATGGGAAAAAAGCATCTCTAATAGGGGAGACATCGTGGTCTTAACATGCTCTCATGCTCTAAACCAGGCCAGCAGTCTGTGGCTTTGTTTAGACACTTTCTAGTGTGCCCTTTCTTCAAACCTTTCATCAAAAAAATCAATGATTTGATTATGACTGACTGGTAAAAAGTGTGCTGGTCAAGCCAGGCAATCCTTCGCTAAATCTGACAATTTAAAAGACAGAAGAGCTGTCTCTTAAGGATTTTGAACAAGCTCACTTGCTGTAAGGTGGCTGGTGAGGCATCGTTATGTAAGACAGCACAGATACTCAAGGATGGGGCAGAGATTTGTTGCTGAGGCAGTTTTTCAACTACTCTGTACTTTGTAGCAGACATAATGTCCCAGAATGAGTCTCATAGGCCTGTGAATGTGAGATGATGAACAGCAAAAATGCATTATTCGGCTGTTTATGTAACTGGAGAAGGGGGATTTCATGAACACAGCAAGGGTTAAAGGTTCTCTCTCCCTGTTTGCCTCTAAAACATGCTTCCATCACTAACATACCCCCCCCCCATACACACACACATATTTCTTATTTTACTTGAGAGGACCTTCAATGGTCAAAATTATCCCCTCAGCTTTAGTCCCTAACCCAACCTATCCATGCATGTGCACATACATCTGTGTGTTCTGCTATCAGATGCATGTATGCATTTGCTGTGTGGTTGTGTGGGTGGCACCAAAGCGCCACGGGACAGCCAGGTGAGATGAGTGTGTACTGTCCAAAACCTGCAGGGGAAAGCTGTTCCTGGATCCAGATGTTAATCTGAGTATTGAACTTCTGTAGGTGTGGGGGGGGGGGGGTTGGAGAGGATGGAGGTCAAAGCTTTAGGTTTGTTTGTGTGTGTGTGTGTGTGTGATGCTCCTCTTGCCCTTTCCAAATGTCACAGAAGGGCCAACTCCCGAGGAGCTTGCCCATAATGTGGGCTCACACATTGTGTGTGTATGTATGTGTGTGTCATGATAATCTCCACTATTAAGCCCTTCAAACACAACACTTCCAATGATGTTTGTGTGTGTGTGGACATGAATGTGTGCGCACTTATCTGTGTGCACAGTCTGTTTGCATGTAACTTTCTCTTCTACATCCCATTCGCTATTCTCTTGTTGCATCTTTAATAACCGCCGTTCACAGTGCGGTACAGTTCACAAACAAAGTCTTCAAAACAACATATGCTCACCACAAAATTTCGAAATGTATTTCATTGCATACATGTCCTCAAGGGTTTTATAGTTAAGTCTTGATTTCTTCTTATTATTTATAAACAAATCTCCTAATGTTAGAAATAAGACATTCAATGCACAATGCTGTCACGTTTTTTTTTTAACATTGTGGCCCTGCCATGAAAAAAAAATTGGCTCACACATGTATAAAAAGATTGTAGACTTGAACGTGAACAATCCACAATCCTGGCTTAGCTTCATGGCTCCTTGTTTATGTATTCCCTCATACCCATTCCTCACCCATGTGACTAATGTGGGTGAAAACAAAAACGGCACAGCATTGTCCGCCTACAGTCTATCACCAGTCGTCCTGAACTATTTTTACGGCAGAAAAAAACAATTAGCGCAGCCACAGTGTATACTTGAGATTTGTTGACCATCATTGCCAAGGAGAAACAAAAAAGTGTGTTTGTTTAATTCCTTTACAAACTGATTAAGCTGTCCAGAATTACAGGTATATTACAACATTGTTTCTTCTTTTCACCACCACTCTAAAAATATGATTCATTTGAATATGAATCATTTGAGTTGCACAACAGATCAAACTACATATACCATTAATGCATCCTGATAAAAAGGTGCACATTTATAGCTTTTAGAGTCTAACTCTGCGGGAGACACAGAGTGGTGGTGGTACTAATGGTAGGGTTGAACAAATAAAGCCAAAGTGTTGTTTAGAAAACAGTTTCTATGACAATCATTACACAATAGGTTGTCTTACTCATGGGTATAAAAACATAATGACGGTGTTAGATTTCTGCAAAATACTGTCATTATCAGAGCAACAAAACTTTCAGCACAGTGCAACTGCCATACAGACTACTTATTGAGACAAGGCAACTTTTAGGCCCTAAGTATAAAATGACTTCACAGTGATGGATTTCATCATTAAAGAAACAGACCAACGTTTTATATGTGTATGTTAAAAGCAAAAATACTTTAAGAAAATACTGTATTTTCATTTCAATCCCTCAGGTGCAAAATGGTTAAAGGATGAGGCTTGTTTTTATTGTCAGCTAACCTATGAAAATTAATTGATTATACTACTAAGCAATTACTATAATAAATACATGTATATATAATATAAATATAATAATAACCTGTGCTGTGAACATCATTGTTTTTTGTTTTTGTTTTGTTTGTTTTGTTATAACTGCTTACACTTTTCTGTTTCCTGTATCTGTCTTTTTATTGTCGGCAAAGCGTCCTTGAGTGCTCAGAAAGGCGCTGTTAAATAAAATGTATTATTATTATTATTATTATTATTATTATTATTATTAGGGCTTTTTCACAGAAGACATGTTAACATGTCAAAGTAGGAAAAGCACCGATGCAATTAATAAAATGATTGATGAATGAAACACACACTGGGCCGTTGAACACTAATAAAAACACATAAGTAAGCCACATCGTTGCACTGGGTGACATGTTCCATCATTACAATAAACATGGGCACAATGTGTTATTTAGATTTAAGCCTACATACACCAACCTGCTGAAAGTAGTCTCAAGCAAACAAATATCAAAAATGTTCACCTAACATACATGTACTGTGAGCTGAATTATGCTTTCTATTCCATTCATCCAAGTGACTTTTTTTCTCTGTGCTCTGGTGGCCACATTTTGCTTATGATAAATCATGCACAAGTTAAAGGAGCTGATGGGATGACATTCCACTTAAATTGTACCATGTAGGATTCCATGTGACAGATAAAACAGATTGATAGATTGAGAGTAACAAGATGAGGAAATGTTATGTAATAAACACATGAGTCAAGTTGCAAAATGATGATACTCAACGTACTTTATTAGCTTTATGCTAAAAATACACGCTCCTGTGACACAACATAACTTGTGTCGTGACTACAATGTGTACAGCATTTTATGGTTAAGTATAGGCAACAAAAGCGCTTTTATTTTGGTTAGGGAAACATCACGATTGTGATTTAGATATGTAGATATGCAATCGCTAGTGTGTGTGTGTGTGTGTGCGCGTGTTTGTGCATGCGTGCGTGCGTACTGAATTCCCATGATATCAGCTGGCAAACATTACTTTCCCAGCCTCTCTCATAATCCTCCTCCCTTTTTCTTAAGTGTTTCCTGACCAAAATGAAAAAAACAATTGAATAATGAAGTACAATCTGATACGTCATGTATATCCCCTCTTATCATCTCCACTGATGAGGCAAACGTAATAGGTTGTTTAGGGGGGACACTAAACACGATTTGAAGGGCATCCCTTTGGAGAGAAAAAAGGTGTTCTCTATATGTTTAAATTGTATTCAAGAAAATACATCACCAAAATGATATCCCAGCCAACATTCACATTTTAAATAAACACTAATAGCTAATAGAATTCAAGCACTCTGCAGGCTCCTTTTTTACAAACCCAAGAATCGCCACTATATTTTATCATTATTCATATCAGTTGCACATCACCACATGTTTGGTCAAATAACAGATAATACAAGGCCTTTATTACATACATACTCTCCTGGATGTTGTAAATTTAAAATGTAGGACAGGAAGACTGAATAATGCTTTGATTGCAACTGAGGCCTGATATTTTAAGCTTTATCTATCAGTAGAACTGAAAAACAAATACTGTTGTCAAATACAATGATCTCCATTATCCTTTGTTTCTGGATGCTTCATGCTTGTCAAATGCCTCTGTATGTTTTTATCATCTATAGCCCTCTTGTTTGCTGTGTTATTGGTTCCTTTGTTACAATGCTATTTGAACACAACATGAAGAATCATGGTTGCTGTCCTCTTAAAGCTGCATTAAGTGATTTTCTTGGTCAGTTGGGGGCAGCGGAACAAGCTGTAAACACAACATCTAACATTATCAGTTCATAAAGTTGCTGTTAGCAATATTTGCATTCATTTGGAGTAATGTTTCTGTCCACCTGATTAATGTAAGTCCATTATCCACTCTCCTTTTGGCTGTTTCCACCAACAACTAAGAAAATTATCTGTCTCTCTGGCTTTCTAAATGCTCCACAATGTTCTGCAGCTAGTAAATAGTCACTAACTTTCCCTGTTTGTCATTCGGTGCTCCGTGTGCAGTGGCTTCTTGAAAAAACAAAAGGGTTGTTTGTGGCCTGGAAAGATAAACAAATAGCCACAGGAAGCCAAAAGCTCCATATTCGGAGGTAAAAGACATAGTTGAGTGATAATTATCTGTGAGTTTGTCAATATAATATTGTCAATAAGTGGCACACTTAGCAATAGACATGGTCATTTGAGCTGTTGTAATAAAAGTGACAAAACTAAGAGTACAGCCATGCTAGTTGCTCACAATAACTGATGATTGGAACAGTTTAGAGAAATGTTTGCATTGTTCATCCTAGTAGTTCATCTTAGCATGTTAGCATGCTATAATTTGCTAATTGACACTACACTACACTGCAGATGAGAATGGCATTAGTTTCACAGGTATTTGGTCATGAAACAAAGTACTGAACAAATAAAATGTATTGACCTAATGATGAAAAAAATAAACAAATATGACGGCAGTCTATCCAAAAGAAGTAGACATTTCATTAAAAATAAAAAAAGTCAACCTCAGTATTGCTGGAGAAAAAGTCAGGGGGTCACCCTAACTGTGCTGTTGCATGATCATCTAAAGCTGGTGTTCTGGCTTTGGAGGCTTGGAGGATCAAGCTCTCTACCATACGGGTGAGATTTAATAGTCATTACGAGGAGATAATTGCGTCTGCCCAGTGTTCCTCCCTCCTCCCACACACCTCCTCCCACATCTGCCTCTTAATTGAAGTTTCGTCAAGCTCATGCAGTCACAGATCCTTCAAAAGATGCTGCAATAATTGATCAATCACTGCACACAAGCACACATGGTTACACACAGGGTCCAAAATATCAATCCACCTAAGTCCCAGCTATCACCAGGCCCTTGCCTTTGCGTCAATAGATGAGAGGGTACATGCAAAGGAGAGAAAGTGCGCGTGCGTGTGTATTATTTTATTATTTCTTTAAACCAATCACAATCATCTTGGGCAGCGCTAAGCGCCAAACTGAGCCCTAGTGCCTCTACAAAACGGCCTTAGGAAGGAATTGTTTTTTGGTGGAACACGTGAACATTCAAATGTTGTTTTAGTCTTGTGAGAGAAAACTCACATTGGACAGATAATCAAGCTAGTTGTCTCTATTTACCCTGGAGAGATCTCAGGAGCGGAGCAGAAAGCTGAAGGTGGCGGGCAGCCGGCCAAAATGAAATACATCCAGTGGCAACAGAACAACCCTGGAAGTGAAACATCGTCGATATAGGCTGGTTTAGTAACACAAGGACAAAATAATGTTAAGTCACATATCTGGCAGGTCACAAAATGTTGATATTGAACGTACTTCATTTTTTTTCTGCTCAAAATATTAAATTTTGTGAACATAACTTGTGTAGTCACTTCAGCCATATTAAACATTTTGTGATTAAGTTTAGGCAACAAAAACCCTTTTATTAAGGTTAGGGAAACATCATAGTCTTCATTTGGAAATATAGATTTGCAATCTCTAGGACACAGGGATTGTCAGCAGGAATGAGGGGGTTTGAAGCTGAATGAAGACAGGGTAGGGAATTCGGGAATAGAGGATGGATACCCGACCCGAGCCCGACCCGAGCCCGACGGGACCCGACGGTAACCGACAGAAAAATTGGACAGGAAAATCAGAAAAATCCGGCCCGATCCGCACTCTATTCGGCAAGTATTGAGAGATTGGATTTGTTTACAATAAGAAAAATATAGAGAAAGACCACTCCTGTGGTTTAAATGACTCACCACTGAGGCATTTACTGAGAATGACTTTATTCGTAGTAGTAATCCATTGTTACTGTTATATCATGACAGAAATGGTGCCGTTTAACTAAAGCCACTCATATTTCTGCTTTGGGCCAACTCACTCATGTTTTTGTGTATTCCTCAGATGTTCAATTATGGATCATTGTGGCTCTCCCACTTGACCAAGTAGAGTAGATGTCGTGGGAACAGTAGTGGTCAGTCATTTTTTGTGATTGTGTGTGTGTGTGTGTGTGTGTGTGCGCAAGCATAAATTCCCAGTGTTGCAAGCAAGAAATGCTTGTTAATTTGTGTTCCTGTGAATCTCTTAATTTAGTAAGTGTGGAAGTATTTAGATAATAAATGTATACCTGTTAACAACACAATGTGGTACCTCATGATTTTCATTTGTGATCGATCAGCAAATCAAGAAAATCACTATTAAGTTATAAAATGTGTTCAGCTCATGTGTTTGTTAGGATCTCTCACCTCACAGCTTGTTCACATGCCAGGTGTTTATTTAGGCAAACAAAGCAACTTAAATTCACTTCATTCTTTGTGCATTTAACTTTTTTTGTACTGTCTCTCTCCTGTGGAAATGTTAGCACAACAAATGGTATCATCGCTCTCTTTCTCGCTCTCTCTCACACAGTCTCTCTCTGTCTCTCTCTCTCTCTGTCTCTCTCTCTCTCTTTCTCTCTGTCGGGCTTTCTCCATCCATCTCAATCTCCCTGTCCCAGTGTGCTTGGGTTAGGCAGCAGTGATATTTCAGTTGTGGTTATTATTAGTTTCTCTTGAGAGCTCCACTTGTAAACAAGTCACACCATTGTCAGGGAAGGAGGTGAAACCAACTGTAAGACATGGGCAGCAGGGATCTTTAGCACATTCATGAGAAAATAACCATAGAGAAGACACAGAGTTACAAATATTACACCTCACCCCAAATCAACATTAGCAATTACCACTTTTTTGACAATTTTCTTTTGGCTTAACACATCCTCCTGTAGTTAAATGCTTGATGAAAAATATGTTGCAAAAGTCTGTGGAACATTTAAAAACAAAGTGGAAGTTGTATATGCACCAAGCTGAATATGGTGCTAAAACATGTCTTCAAAACAAAATTAACTTTTTTCAATGTAGCCTATAGCCTTTATACAGATAATATTCAGATGTAACCCCCAATGTAATCATGAACAGTTAACTTTATTTTGTAATTAAATGATGTAATGCCGCTTTTTGTTAGTTAGTTACATCCAAACACTATTAGAACATAAGTAAAAGGAATTGAAAATGTAAAAGCCATTTAAAATCCATCTAAAATTCTTTATTTTATTTAGAATTTAAAAACAGAATAAAGAAGTGGAATTATTAATTGGCACATGTATGACAGTAATTACTTTCTTATTGCACATTTCGTATGCCAATTTACGTAATCATGTAATGGCAAAGAAAGGAATTAAAGTAGAAGTAAAGTAGGTGACCTCTTTAAAGAAGGGATTCTAATGACCTTTGAAGAAATCTCTTTAACGTATGACATTTCAAGGAAACATTTTTTTTTCAACATCTAGTGAGGATCTTTATTTCTTCTTTGCAAAACCAATTAGTCAGGCTTCCTTCCTCTCATCCTTAGAAGATATTTCAACCAAGATTTGCAATGAGACGGGTGTGACATCAATACATAACTGCTGAATCTCAGAAAAAAACAGCAAACTCTAACTTTAAGATACTCCAATAAAATTGGCTAATGCAAACATTCAAAGCTTCTGTTTGAATTATACAAATTCCACAATAGTATACTGGACCTTTGTTTTAAATTCAATTAGGCCAAAGGAACATTTATGCATTTATGTGTCTGGGAGTGTGACAAAATTACTATAAAACCTTCTGAAGGAAGGTGATCAATCAAACTATGTTCATCTTGTCTGTGAACATTCCACTTAACCCTAAGATGATTTTCCCGCACTTGTATCCAACAAAGAATATAACATGTATTGATTTTGCTATACTACAGGCAAAAATGAATATAGCTCTCATCTGGAAGAAAACAGGTGTTGGAAATTTAATTGCAATAAAAAAGTGATAAAAACATTGTTAAAAAGGAAACAAAAAGTAATAACTTAATAACTTGTTTCAGTGAAAAAATGAACGAATCAATTATAATTAGGCACTGATAAGGCCTATAATTATTTCAGTGCCATAAAGCCTCTACACAAATTGCCCCTGAGGGACATAAAATATATCTTGAATTGCAGTGAATGGAGTCTACCGTGGCCACCTGAAGCACTGAAGTCTGTGTGGTCAGCTTTAACAGCTGGAGGCTACAGGTCTCTTACTGAGCACAACAAGTGGCAGCTGTTATCAAAGACAAAGGTGGTACTGAACACGATTTTTTCCCTGGTCACTCAGAGAACAGAGAACTTGTGTATGTGTGTGTGTGTGTGTGTGTGTGTGTGTGTGTGTGTTTGTCAATGCACCTACTGTCCTGTGTTGGGTCTCTAGTTGATACTGAAAATCAGCATCAGCAGCTGTTTCTATATCCCTTTTAGTCCTTTCCAGTAGGATATATTTAACACATTTTTTCTTGATAAAAAAAAATCTAACTGATGTAATGTGTCTGCAGCCACTTATCATTTTAATGATGATTTAAACTGTTTCATTGAAACAAATTTAATGAATTTAATTAGCTTTTTTATCACACTTTCTTTCACTTTAAGACACTCTGTACCTGCATTCAAACACTGCAGGCTATTCTCATGAACCAAATACTGAGATGTAAATGCATAATGTTTTTCTAGTAAGTATAGGCCTATATCTCTAGTCTATCTTCAGTTGAGGATTTACTGGCTTCATTTATTTCCTTAGTGAGCTGTTCTGTCTTTGTCACATTTTCACACAAGCTCCTCCATGAGAGACCCTGTGCTATGTATTATCACACGACTGGTATCATACATGTTGGACTCCAAGATATGAATGTGTTTCTCTGTAATGCTAGAAAAAAATCTGCATCCTCAGTTTATAATGCTATGTAAACTGATGGATTTATGGCTTAAAGATGCAGTCTGGTGTAAAGCAGGTATTCCTTGTTGTCTGTCTCGTATGTTTGTCAAATCTGAAATAGCAAGCAAAAAATGCATAATTTGCTGTAAAGTCTGTTTCATTAATGACATTTTGCATCATTGATGGCCAATTGAACTAATTGTGAGTGAAATGATACATTATCATGATGTACTTATTTACCTTTTACTACAGCATATTATAAAGTACGTTGTCAAATGTTGTAAGTTATATACTTCAGTTATTAGTAACTGCTTATGGAAAATAACAATGATATGATAATGATACTGTACATTAATTAAGAAGATAAGCCAAAAAGACCAGCGAGGGAAATTAAATTTACTTTAGGTTTTTCATAGAGGTAACACTTTGTCTGTGAATGCATGCAATGCTGAAGCGATTTCTGAACCCAGCTGAGCTGAACACCACCTCTGTGAATCAGACACATCAAATTCACTTCTGCCATCCAACCTCCTCTCGCTCTCTCCTTTTAACTTCTGCTTTTTAATATCACTTTCACTTTCTCTATCTTCACAAATCTTTTAACGCAACCATCTCTCTCACTCTCACACTCACACACTCTCACTGTCTCATTTCCTCACACACCCAGCAATCTTTTCAAAATCACTTCCTTGATTCACATCTTTGCCCTCCCTATTTATGAGCACTTTATTGAGAAGCAGAGAGGTGGCAGAAAAACAGACATAATTGCCTAGGGTGGTAAGTTATTGGAAAATGTATGAATTGCTTTCTTCAGGCAAGAGCTGTGAGAGTGTCAGGAATATAGAAGGATCCTTAATAATACTGAAGGTCAGGTGCTGGGACACTGGGGGAGTGATGTCTTCATGCTGCAGCCGAATGGGAGATAAATAAACACACATTGTTCTCTCAACCTTTCTGCATATGCAATTTATCAGTGTGTGTGTGTGTGTGGGTGTGGGTGTGTGTGTTAGGGTAGGGTAGGTGATTGGGGTCGCTAATATTGTTATTCTTTGGTAGATGGGCTTGGCTGACTAAGGTTAGGGCTCCTTTTGATAGGGTCATTCAAGTTTATCTCCATGGTTACAATCAGATACCATAAGGTGGTAGTAAGTTACATTTAGTAAGGATTTAGTGAGGATAGGTGAGGGAAAAAAAAGAATATTGCTGAGAGAACACATTGTCGGCCTAATAACAGCATCACTCTATTGGGTTTCTATCATGTCAGTGCGTGGTGTGTATTTTCCGATGTCTCATTTCCAGACCTAGTTTTTGAGTTTGGAAAAGTGTATCACATACCAATGGTGCGAGAAACTATTTTAGGGCGCTGTGTCTTTGCCAAGGAGAGTAAGGTTGGTGTCAAGGTTTTGGGTATCCAGATTTTTTTAATAAAGCCTATTCTCCTGCAGTCATTGTCATGTCTACATTTCGGCGGCGACTGCAGCTATAAATGAAAAGTGTTAGGTTTTTTGCGTCCAGTTCCAGGGAATTCTGCCATGGGGCTTCATGATCAATTGGTAACAGTCACACCAAAAGTGCAACCATAGTAGGAAAAGCCAAGATGCATTTCTCCATGATATTTAATTACTTGTATAACAATCATGTGAGATGAGCGAGAATGGGGTCACATTGTTAAAATAATAATAATAATAATGCATCCTTTATTAGTCCCAAAAGTGGAAATTACAATTTACACTCTGTTGTTACCTATAGATGCACTAAAGAGTGCAGTGTCAGAGTGGGGGGGCTGCCCATGGAAAGGCACCCGAGCAGTTAGAGTTCAGTGCTTTGTTCAAGAGCACCCAGGAAGTGAATTGGCACCTCTTCAGCTACCAGTCCACCACCATACTTTGGTCCGCATGTGGACTTGAACCTCACACCCTCCGGTTCCCAACCCAACTCCCTTCAAACTGAGGTACTGCCACCCCAAAAATTTCACTCAGGAATATGGATTTCCAGGTTTCAATCTCGGTATGTGAAATGTGAATAGCTAGAAGTGCAATATATACAATCGGTAAACCAGTGAGAAAAAGGAATATTCCACTCTTAGATGCATCCAAACACAAGGGGCTACCTGCACAAACCAAAAGTTGTGACCACTAGGTCATCAATAATTGTAAATGTGGGAAAGATAAATGTACATCAAAGAAGATCTCAGCAAAATTGTTGTTACCATTTGTTTCCTTTTAAACAAATGTTCTTAAAGAATCTAGAGAAGTACCATGTTTTGTAATTATGTTTTTTTCTGCAGCAACACAACGGAAATTATGACACTAATGAAGTAGACATGAAGTGACAGTGATCCGGGTCAAGTTGTGTCTGAAATTATATGAGACCTTTGTCAAGAACTATATACACCGCTATTATGTAGAGCTGAAGCAACAGACAACTTGCTGATTTTTCTGAAGGTTGTTGTTTTCAACAAGTGTTCAAACAGCACTGTACACTATCAAACTCACTCATTCTCATTGTCAACTCAAGCAACTAATTTGTTCTTTTCTTGCCTAAAAGTCAAAAGCTGTCCAGTTCTCAAATGACTGCCCACATAGTAGACTTAATATCCTAAAGTTCTATTCATATTCATTGCAACTCTTTCACTTGACTATGAAAGTAGCCAATGCTGACAGAAGGACACCCAATGAAAAATGTAAAGGCAACTTTCCCTGGCTTCCTCCCATAGTCCACAGACATGCCCGTTAGATTATTTGTTAACACTTACTTACCCTTAGGTATGAATATGAATGGTTGTCTGTCTCCATGTGTCAGTCCTGTGGTAGTCCGGCGACTTGTGGGTGTACCCCATCTTTCGCCCAGTGTTAGTTGTGATTGGCTCCAGCCCCCCTAGCGACCCTGAATGGGATAAGCATTTACAGATAATGGATTTATGTGTCTGAGGGAAATCAACCACTCACTAAATGTCCTCTGTTTCTATTCCTATTCATATTTATCGCAACCCCTTCATTTAGACAATCAATTTAGTCAATGCTGACAGATGGCCATCAGGTGAAAACAGATGTAAAGGACCTACAGGACTACCTGCACATCTAGCATACAGTGGGGCTTGCATGTTTGGGGAAATACAAAATTTGTATTAATGTGCACAAAGAAGCCAAGAAAAGATGAAAAAATCTCCAAAAGGCATCAAATGACAGATTAGACATTTGTTTTTTATGTCACAAAAAGTTAGGTTTCTTTTCCATCATTTACACTTTAAAAAAACTGAAAAACAAAAGAAAATGGTGTCTGCAAAAGTTTGGGCACCCTGCAGAGTTAATACCTTGTACTGTCCCCTTGGGCAAGTATTACAGCTTGTAAACGCTTCTTGAAGCCAGCCAAGAGTCCTTCAATTCTTGTTTGAGGTATCTTTGCCCATTCTTTCTTACAAAAGTCTTCCAGTTCTATGAGATTTCTGGGCTGTCTGTCACACACTGCTCTTTAAAGGTCTATCCATAGATTTTCAAGTACGTGTAGGTCAGGAAATTGTCAAGGCCACGGCAAAACCTTCTGTTTACGCCTCTTGATGTCATCCACCGTGGATTTTGAGGTGTGTTTAAGATCATTATCCATTTGTAGAAGCCATCCTCTCTTTAACTTCAGCTTTCCACAGATGGCATCAAGTTAGCATCCAAAATTGGCTGAAATTTTATTGAATCCATTTTTCCACTTGTGAAATCCTCCCTGTGCCACTAGCTGCAACACAACCCCAAAGCATGACTGATCCCCCCCCCCCTCCATGCTTTACAGTTGGACAGAGGTTATTTTTGTTAAATTCTGTGCCCTTTCTTCTCCAAACGTACCTTTGCTCACTCGGGCCAAAAAGTTATATTTTAACCTCATTGGTCCACACTTGTGTCCACAATGCATCAGGCTTGTCCATATATTCATTTGCAAACTTAAATGCTGATTTTTGTGGTGACGACGTAGAAGAGGTTTTCTTCTGAAGACTCTTCCACGAAAACCGTATTTGTACAAGTATCTCTTTATAGTGGAATGGTGTACCACAACTCCTGTTGTGCTACACGGGAAAGGATTCAGATGCAGACACCAACGGTAGAGTGAATTTGCAGAGTTTATTTGAAAGCACAAGTGGAGCCAACGGATAGGAGGTGCGGTGGAGTCCAGGTTAGAGGTAAGCCAAACAACAGTGTGCCGGGGAGTATTCAAGGCGGACAGACAGGAGCAAACAGGCAGGAGTGTCTGCGTGATGGCAGGAGGGCAGGCAGGCAGGCAAGCAGGCAACAAATACAAGCACGGCGTGAACTGTGGCAGACGGAGAACAGGTCGTTAGAACCAACAACGCTAGACGAAACCAA
This sequence comes from Etheostoma cragini, assembly GCF_013103735.1. Lineage (NCBI taxonomy): Eukaryota > Metazoa > Chordata > Actinopteri > Perciformes > Percidae > Etheostoma > Etheostoma cragini. Next base: position 16,785,032 of record NC_048408.1, read on the forward strand.
CTGAGTGTCCAGAGCAAAACACCAAGTGAGGTAAACTGACAAACTGGTGATAAGTGAGAGTTGAACCAGGGTATTTAACAGCCAGGGTGATGAGTGATGAGTCACAGGTGCGATGCAGGCGGTGATGAGCCACAAGTGCGATGCGCTGCAGGTGGGCCAGGATAAGACACACCCACACAACACACAGAGAGGACGACAGAAACAGCAGGGAGGGGAAAAACTGGGAAACACAAGGAAGGGCTGAATAGCAAAGCTAAACCCTAACAATTACAGTGTCTGCCCAGTCTTTCTGAATGGATTGTGCAGTCAAACGTGGGTTTGACTATTTTCAGTTTCAGTTTTCTAGACAACTGCTTAGAAGAGCCCATGGTGCTGATTGATGGGGCACGTTTAGATCAGTCTGGGCATTTAAAACCTTAAGATTGACATCACCTGGTCTTTCCAGATGATGATTGAGAACAATCAATGACGCTGTCAGGTCTCAGCTTTCCAAAAGGGGGGGGGGTGTATGCTATAAACTCTGCAGGGTGCCCAAACTTTGACGCCACTGTTTTGTTTTCTGTTTTTTTTTTTTAAGTGTAAATAATGGAATGAAATCTAACTTTTTGTGACATATTAGACAAATGTCTAATTTGATGCCCTTTTTCTTTTTAGATTTTTCTATCTTTTCTTGGCTTCTTTAGGCACATTAAAACACATTTTTACCTGGGGTGCCCAAACTTTCGAGCCCCACTGTACTGAGCAGACCATGGACAGTCAGCACATTGCTACAATTCTGTGGGTGGACTTGCTGTGACCAATCAGTAAGATTGGTTCCTGGGAGTGCCAGAAGTTATTACTGCCGGAAGTCCCAAGGGAATTGACATGTTTTTGGAAGTTTTTGAAGGCAAACATCATAAAACGTTCTGTATTTTTGCTCACTGTTATTGATATTTTGAGATGTGTTCATCATTCCCATTATGACCTGTTATAAATACCCTTTACTTTATTTGTGGATTGCTCTTTCCTGTCTTTCCCTCTAAAAGTAATACCAAACTGTCATTGGTACGTTGCTCAGAATTTGACAGACAATGTCAGCATATGCTACATGCAGAAGTCCTTCCACCACTCAACCTGATGCAAGACACCATGTCTCTCCATGTTGCTGCTGCTCTACCTGTCCAAAACTAATGTTAGTTTGTTCGGCAGAGAGACAGTAGAGATATGCAATGTATTTCAAAGCCTGAGAGATGACATGAAATGAGGGGAAAGGAATTTGAACTATGAAGGCTGCCATTACATTATCAGCATCTTAAAGTAACTGTGTACCTTTTAAACGTTTCTGAAACTGTGTAATTTTTCATCTGATGATCATAAATGACTTGCAACAGCAAACAAGGCTAACAGTGAAAAGAACGCTATTTGTATATAATATTTATTAATGCCTTTGTCTGTGTCAGATTTGTCCAGCAAAGACACAAAATGATTAAAAACGGCTCTACAGAGCTCACATTTGGGCGGGTCACAGATTTTGGTGAAACACCAGAAAAGCCTGTGTTAGTAAGTATCTAGCCAGGTAAAAGTTGGCAGGAGATTTCTTTATACAGGCCTAATTGTATTTGAATGTATTTCTAGAAGTTATCTGTTGTAAGTATGGCTGATAATGGGGCAGGGCCATCACAGAACAGAAGGAAATTAAACAAAGAACATCTATTTCATTCTTAAAATATCTTTAAAATGCGTGATGTGGTTGTAGTCAGTAGCCAAAATTAAATTACGCCCCCTTCCATTTACTAGTGTAAAGCGTCCTTGGATTTCAGAAAATGCTCTATATAAATATGGTATTATTATTATCATTATTATTATTATGTTAGTTGCTACAATAAACTCTTAATGCTCTGGCTCTTGACCCAGTGACAGTGATCCCTGGTTAAGCTCACGATACATCCAGGATGAGATACCATGTGCAACACTTAGAATGCAACAATGCACCTGTAACATGTTCTCCCATTATGGATGAATGATTTTCTGTCTGATCAAAATATTCATTGCAACTATATGAACTCCCGGTAGTGCTTTCTTGTTAATACAGTGGGTCATGCAGCATTGTAAGACAAATCGTTTGCGACAGCAAGGTGTGGTAAAAACACCTTTTGAAAGTGTTTTTCCAAAGTGGCTGCTAGAATTAACAAACTGAAAGTTACGAATAGTCACCTAAACCTCATGTCCACCATAACACTCTAGTCCGGATTCAGCTAATGATTTATCAAATTCAATGATATTATGACAAGATCTCTTTTTCCTGGCAGTAAGGACAATGAGCAAAAACTAATTAACTTTTACTGGAATAAAACAGCAACGTCCTACACTGCTGTGTTACTGAGAAAAAAAAGTTGTGCAATTACATTAAAGTCCATTGCTTTTGGGTGTTGCAATTGCATTCCTGTACATCTAATGCGACACTCAACACGCAACGACACAATAAGGTGAGGTAGAGAAGTTTGCAAGTGCAAGCCCGCTAGTGTGTTTGTGTGTGTGTGTGTGTGTGTGTGTATGTGTGTGTGTGTGAGATAGAGTGTCAAAGGATGGGATTTATATGGACTGAAGCCTATCATAATTGCAAGCCTTCCAGACAGCCCCGAAACCACAAATGCAAAACTTTTCTGATAGGTTGAATTCTTTAAATCAAGCCATGAGCAAGTGACCCCTTGTGCCTTCTCTCACTGATCCCCCAGGTGTACAAGATCTGAAATCATTTGCACATAAAGAAATACAGCAACATCTCAGTGTACATTCATCTACACATATACAGACACTCAAAATGCCTTCAAGAGTTTCTCAGTGGGAAACTGGGACAAACTGTTCTGACAAAAAAAAGGAAAAACGTTTGTGCTCAGAGAGCAAAGCTAACTGTTTGGCAGCAAACGAAGCGAACGGGCGGGCTAACGTGTGCCCTGGAGTGGCTACACACACACACACACACACGTATGTGTTATAAAGTAGCAGGTTGTTGTGGCAGATGTAAAATGGATGACATCTGGCTGTAGCAAGGTTCTTTCTCTGTGTTCATGTTTGTCCTATTACCCTGAGAAACAAAGGGAGACACAATTTGGCATGACTTCTAGAAGTCCAGAGCTAAACAAAATCCCCGTCATGGAAGAATGTATGACAATATTACCTGAAGAAAAATAGTTACCCTACATGTGGAAAATGAACAGGAAAAGTTAAAAGGCAGAACAGCTGAAAATAGGATGTTCAGGAATAAAGAATAAAAAATATGAAAGAAATGAAGGTAGATGGGAATTAGGAGGAAAGGAGATGAGAGGAGGAGGGAAGAAAATCTAGGAAGCTACTGTAAGCAGAAAAGGGACGAAAAGAGAAACACAGCTGAGCAAAGGACTTTTCTTTTAAATCTTATTTTCTCTCACTTTCATTTAATCTCTCGTTCTATTTCTCTTCCCCACTGCTGCTCTCATGGGAACCAAGTTTTGAGGTGTTGTGAGTGTTTATGACTGTGTTTGTGTTTGTGTGTGTGTGTGTGTGTGTGTGTGTGTATGTGTGTGTGTGTGTGTGAGACAGACAAAGAGAAAGTGTAACACAACACAACCTCAGGGATTTGTCAGAGGAAACAACACACAGTGAATCCCACTTAAAGTGCAAGTGAATACACACACTCGTACTTGTGGACTATTGTGAAGGACACAATGTGTGTGTTATAATATGCCAATACTATTTAAACGCAATAACATAAGTAAGACAATCATTTTATTTAATACCGGTGTCATGTTATGCAGGAAGAAGCTTCATTTGGGAAACAAAGAATCCATTTTTACCCGCTGAGATCAGTTGCCTTGTTTTTTTCAACCAAGGCAGCAGTTTTCAAATTACATTATGTGCTTACATAATTGCAAAAGGGTTCTCCAGTGTTTTTCTAGTTATGTTTTTAAAATAATATCAGATTAGTAAACAGAATGGGCCTTTGTTACTTTGGATGCATGGTTGTTGATAATGGACAATGTAGATTTTGCATTAAAGATCAGCCTCTCATTCAGATCAGCTGGTATTCTGTCTATATTATGGAGTGTTGTGGAAATTTGTAAGTGACCCCAAACTTTTGACCAGTAGTGTAAATACTTACACAGATAAACAATTTGTCCGTATAAAAAAAAAACTTTGCTTTTACTTTGTATTCTTGTTTCTTCCGTTTGATATCTCTCTTTCAGAACTTTAACAAGGTGCAGCATGGGTGCTGCTTCTCTTTCTTTCTCATCACTTTTCCTGCCTCCCTCTACTCACTATTCCTCTTTTTTTATCACACACTTCAGTCCAGTCACTGCTGTCTTTAAGATCCACAGGGGGTCCTCACAGAGGTTTAGTGTTCTGAAAAAAAATGGTTGTAATGAGCTGCCTGAAAACATCAAGGATGTGACATTGACCATATAGTAATTGTCAGGGTATATGTTGGGTCAGTGTATTATTGTCTGTAATGGGAGCACACTTTCTCTGTTATAGAGGAGATTTGTGCTGAGCTGGGTTGTGGCTTTTCAGTGCTGCCAGACTGCAAAAAGCTGTAAAAAGATACAGACAGGCTGCAGATTACTTCCCATTACCATCTGCTACTTTATTACTCTTGTTGACTTGATGACACTCCAAACAGTCATTCAAAGATGATGATCTGGATTTGATTGGAAAAAAATGTTTAATTGTCATAAACGTTTGTGAGACTGAATAGCACATTTCTAGGGGTAAAAACACCCCTAAAAATGTGCTATTCAGTCTCTGGACAACCAGTAAGACAAAAAACAGTCTTACTGGTTGTCCAGTAAAGATTTGTCACCTGCTTTTTTTCACTTCACCTTGTGTGCTTGCTGCTTTAACAGTTATTCTTTCTTTGGCAAAATTGTGGAATGACAAAACTAAACTTTGTTAAAATACTGTATATGACTATTTACATGAACATAAGGTCACATACAGTCATTTATAATTGTATTGGCACAAAATGCAATAAGCAAGCCTTGCAGGTGAAACTAGTTTGCATTCCTTTGCTATTTAATCATATTACTATCAAATGCAGATACACACATGTTAATTATGTAAACACCTACTTGCAAAATAGAGCAACAATCAACCAACAGTCACAATAGGCTTTCACACAAATACTAGATACATAACAGTTGTGTCATATTTTTTGTGAAAGTTGTCCCACTTAGGCAAGGGAGGATATCAGGTGTGATGTTAATAAAATGTTGTGGCCAGACAGAGAGGAGAGACTGGAAGACTCAAGATGTTGATACAATTGCAGCACATTTTCTTTTTTATTATTGTATCAATAGTTTGTGATCATTTGTACAAGCTTTCTTTAAGTATTTGACAGGTGTGTCTATACAATGAGAAATAAATGTTTTGTTGAAAGTAGCGTGTGGCATGGCTGACATCAATACTATGTAACTCCACTGGGATTTGATCCATGTTCACCATGTTCATCTGAGATTCTGGAGGCGGTGTGCTTCACCGCAAGATTATCTTCAGTGGTGATACACACATCCAGAGAGAGAAAATAAAGCTAGCTGATGGAGGGCTCTGCAGAAAATGTACCTCATGGTAATGCATTTACACACGTCTTAACATTCACAACATTTTCACCTCTCACAGACCAGCTTAGAGTTATTACAAAGATTTGGTGGTGCACGTCCTTGTCCCCACAGCGTTCAAGCAGCTTGTAGTCAACTACCATCACTGGTGTTTGTCAGAACAGATGCAAGTCAAAGCACTAGATTTATGTATCAGCTGAAAGTGCCTGAACCCAGCTATAATTTATGTGTTCATGTTTTTGCTATAAAGTTGGAGAAATACAAACATTTGCCTTTGGTTTTCTTTCAGATTACTATCCGACCATGTGCACATGCTTGGGTGCCTTAATAAAATAAATAGAAACAGACCAGTTTTCAATTGCAATCCTTTGTTTTCTCAGCTGTACTTAAAGTCCCTGGCACACCAACCCGACGGCTGACTTCCCACCCCCAGTTGGACAAAAAAAGTTCCTCGGAACACACCTCAGCAATGCCGACTGCTGACAGCAGCTGATTGGACAAACAAGTCACATGGGTCTGGTTTCTCCGAAAATTCAAAGCCAGACTGTCATGATGGCTTGTACAATCTCTTGTTATACTATAATAATTCACTGAAACGTGTTTCTGAAAACATTTTAATCAAGGAATAGGCCATGCAGTTGCTGAATCTATCTTTATTTCTGATCAACAAATGTCAGTTTAAAGGATTTATATCAGATTTTGAGAGACTCTATTCACGCTCATCCCGCTTGTCATTTCTGGGTCAGCACTCCACCAATGAGATCGGTCATTTGAGTCCGACCGAGCATGTCAGGTCAGCCAAAATGAAGGCCGCCAGACCCTCTGACGGATAACGGCACGGAACAAACCAAACAGATTTGAGTCACCGACCTCGCCAGACTGTGTAACGGCCGAACATCGGGTTGTTGTGTCAGGGCATAAAAATGTACCAAAGCGGGACCCCAAAGCTCCAGTATCAGAACGTGAATTTTGTGTAGTATTCACATTAGATAGATAGATAGATAGAGGAAAATTACATCAATGTTGAAAGGTTCTAATGTGACAGATGGGATGAGTGGGTGTTAATATCTCAGCAAGTGCTGGTATCTTTATGTATGCATGTTCTGTAGGTGTTCAGACCTTCTTACCTGCATTCTCTCTCTCTGTCTCTCTCTCTCTCTCTGTCTCTCTCTCTTTCTCACTATGTAGTAAATGTGTTGTAGTACAGATAATAGGAGAGTGGTTCTACGTGGGTGTTTACAATATGATGGATGGATAGAAACAATGGACCATCAAAAAAGATGGAAGAGATAGATTGAAAAAAGAGAGGGCAGGAGGAATAGAGTAAAAGAGATATTATGTTGTCCTTGGGTCAAATTGACCCGTATTCATTTAATTGTCTGGGCCGTCGAAATAATGTAAACATTACAAATATCAAAAACCTTTGGGGGGAAAAAACCACCCAAAAATAGCACCCATAACATTGGAAAAGTGACAAATTTTGGAAAAAGCAATAACAATGTTGAAAAAACAGTGACCATGGTTTATGGGAAGACCACACAAGGGTTAAATTAAGATATTAACAGAGTATGAAAATCCACTTAAATACAATCACCATTAATTCTAGGGAACTTTTAGTGCACCATTTCTCTATTTTTTGAAATGCATACTGTAGGTCACAGAATTTCCACGTCCCCAAATTGGTTTTCACATAATTGTTTACATTTGAGTAATGCATTTTTGTATTTCATGTAAGGTATTCTGTACTTCCATACTTACCTATACTACTAAGCTTCAGTAACATCCCAAAATGACCCTTTGCATTTTCAGAATTTCATCTTGTTCGGTATGAATTAAAGAGTCTGGAAGAGCAGTAGGGGAGAGCTACTAGCTCGGCTGGAGAAGTACTCCGGTGTGCATGCTCTATTTGCCCAAAAAGAAGCCTGAAATTTGGTATGTGATTCGACAAATAATTTGGAGGACGTGTTGATATGTTTTTTGGTGCCAGTCAATCAGAATTTCATCAATTTGTTAAAATTAAACAAAATAAATGAACCCATATGGGGTGTTTCTGCTAAGAACAGCAGGTTGGCAGTATTTCAGTTCATGTTAAGCTTGCAGTTTGAAACAAAACTGGACCCACAAGGCAGACAAGTCTGGTTAAAAGGGTTTATTTCAAAAAATGAGAGAACACAAGGGAAGATGGGAGTTGAGACAGACGGCCAGGAGTAGAATGGCAATCAGTGCTGAGGGTTTTCAGGTGGTTGAATGAAGAGGCAGGTGAATGGAATCACAGTGTCCATGCCCAGCCTCACACAGGAACACGGACTAACAAATCCTAACAGTTGATCCTTTTTCTATGTATAGAAGTTAACTCTTAGTTTTTATTTAAGTGCACATGTGCCTGCTGGGATCCATGATGTCTGTAGGCATGACTCCTTCAGGCCGGAGGTGTTGTTTTGTGTGTATTGGTGGACTCTACCAACTTGAAGTGTGATATAAAATGAATATGTGGGCAGACAAAAGTGTCTGGTGTTGGCAGAAGTTTGAATTCAAATGCCTTTTGCGTTGTGCTGGCCACCTGTACTGTGTGCCTACTCATGTTATGTGTGGCAAAAACTTCCAATGGGCTATAAGCTCTCTTTGATTGGGGGGGCTGCATTCAAGCTGCTTGGGTTCACAATGTAAACAGGTACTGTATGTCAGATTAAGATTCATAAGTAGTAAATAATCAATATCTTAGAGCCAATTAAGGTATTTGAAATTAAATTTCAAACAATCTTTAAGCAGGATACGTCGATCATAAAGTAGTCTACACTGTCCAAAACATATAACTCTTACATGGAGCCATCATGAATGTTACCGACAGAGACTGCATAGGACCAGACCAGTTAGTTTAGAAAAAAATCACTTCCTGCATGTGGCACCAGAAACATGTCACGCCTGCCCATTTTAGCTTGACATGTCTTAGATAGGAGGCTTTGCCATCCAAGATTAGACCACTTAAGTGTAAATAATGACAATACGAACATTTCAACATAGTGGGTTGAGGTCCGTGGAAGCAAATATGTGCAAGATTTGTGGTTGCTTTTTAAAACAATCGTTTTTGCTCACATAATTTGCATATTTACCTTCCATATTTACAATCTAAAGAGTTGTGCTATTTATTTTCAGTCTCACTGAATAGCCACATCTGGGTCTACCTTACACCTTTGCTAGTGATATTTACTGATTCAAGCAACATTTTTTATTAGTGATGCTAAAGTGTAGATACTTCATATACCTTATCATATTGTAAGAAAATATAACAAGTTTCATGCATGCCATTTCTACAGAATCCTTGCATTTCCCAATACACAGTAATATTACTGGAGTGTCTATTTCTTGAAAATACAGACTAGTGTTGAAAACTACTTTGGCAGCATTTACAATGAAATAGCTCTTTGAGTGTACACTCAAAGGAACCTTTCAATATTTTTTATAGAGAATTTAGAGCCATTAAAGCCAATCCACAGCTTCTTATGATGTCAATATGTTAGTTCACCTGCTCTCTGTAATTTGTAAAGCAGTTTGGATTTTTAATTCTGCGTTCCAATCTCTTTTTTTTCTCTGTGGATTCATTAGAAATAAGATGGGCAGTTTGGGAGCTAATGGGCAAAGACAGGATAAAGAAGAGGATAGAGAACATGAGGGACAGAGTTTGATCAAGCAAAGAGGAGGATATCTGGGCTTATAAGAAGAGATGGGATTAAAAAGGAGAAGATGCTGTGTTGTGAGTGGATGGAAGATGAGAGAAGTGGGCTCAATGCAAAGGTTTTTTCTCCCTGTCTCCCACCAGCGGTGAGCAGATGTTGGACCCACAGGCCTCCACCAGCATGGAGCCCCTAAAGCTGGCACTGTAGCTAACACACCGAAAACACACTTTCTCATACACATGCATGCTTGGATATACACACACCAGAGCAGTGAACCATTTCTATCCCACTCTATTGTATAACGAGGTCAAAGAGTTGGGTGGATGTGCAGAGAGATAAGATGAAGACTATTTAAAATACATTGAACATCTTAATTCATACACAGTTGGCTGTAGGTTAAAGATGCAAAGGTTATTATCTTGTCTTTTTTAAGTTTGTTTCTTGTCCCCTGGCCTTCATAGGCATGTATGTGAATTTGAATTATGATTAAACTACAAGGCTCAAATAACATTCTGCATCAGTTACCAAGCAAAATTAGTTCATGTTTTCATAATGTAATCCATGACATTCTGTAAAACAATCTGTATCCTATAAAATCGAAACCTAGGGAACACAATGAGGATATCATCCCTCTTGTTGATGATCAAATTGGTTTATGTCATGTCACAGAATCAATAATTTATTGATAATAAAATGCATCACGAAGCTTGAATACAAAACATTTTACACAGCTTACATAGCAGCAACTTTGGCCTCTAATTTATGCAATTTCCATAAGAACATGAAGATAAAACACACACAAATACATACACACACACACATACACACATACACACATACACACACACACACACACACACACAGGAATGCCTGGGTCGATTAACATGTGGCAGGAGATGATAGACCACCAAGAGTGTATGATAAATATTTGAAGCTTAGTGCAGCAGATCTGTAAGCCATCAATCAATCTGTAGATTCCATGGTGATACTGTGTTTGTGAGGCTATTTGTGTGTGTGTGTGTGTGTGTGTGTGTGTGTGTGTGTGTGTGTGTGTGTGTGTGTGTGTGTGCGTGTTGGTGTCGTGGGGGCATGTCAATGTTTGTGTGATGAAATGTGAGGATAGTGTCTCAATGTCTTTGTGCAGTATACCACTGTATGTGTGAGATAGTGTGCCAGTCACTGATGGCAAATGTAGCCTGAAGTTTCAATGTATTTAAGAGGCTTGTGACACATATGTCTGCACGGTCTTACAGTCTTTGTGTCCCTAGACCAGCCAAGTGATCCTCATTTGAAAAAAGGCCACTTGGTAGAATTTTAATTGGGGTCCGGCTGGCCGGGAGTTTTGGTTTTCAGAATCAGCTTCATTTGCCAGGTATAAGGACACATAGGAGGAATTTTACTTTGGAACATTGTTGCTCACAATGTAATTACACATACAGAACAACCAAACAATATAAACACTCTAATATATGCACACTAATACTGTGTATAGATACTCTAAACAGAAACAATATAGAGGCATGACTGCAATGAAGAGAGCAATACAAATTATTTAAATGTTGAGCATAGTGCAAAGGATACTGGGATAAATGGTATTCTTTTGTTATATTACAATATGAACAGTATGAGCATTATGAACAGTTCTGGATAAGGGAATGAGAATGATGAATAAATAACAAGTGAGATATGAGAATGGGAATGATGAGTAAGTAAATAATTAATAATAAGTGAGGTATGAGAATGAGAATGATGAATAAATACTAAAAAAGTGGAATAATGAGTGGAACCAGAAAACAGGGTAAGAAGTCAGCTGTTCATCAGAGTGATGGCTTGTGGGTAAAAACAGTTTCTGAGTCTGTTGGTTTTGGCGTACAGTGCTCCATAGCGCCCACCAGAGGGGAGAACAGGTTGTGTCCGGGGTGAGATGGGTCTCCAGTGATGTTTTCTGCCTGTTTCCTGACTCTGGAAGAGTATAAGTCATGAAGGGAGGGCAGGTTGGCACCAATGATCTTTTCTGCAGTCCTAACTGTCCGCTGTCCGTTGTCCGTTTGTTTACTATTTTCTGAGATTTCTGTTGGCCTGCCCTGTTTGTCCCTGCTGTTTTCTTTTTTACTCTCCTTCCTGCTGATGCCAGCTGACGGCACACACCTGAGTCTCATCCCACAATCACTTGCTCCCACCGCTCACACCTGCTTTACAACTTCAATCAAGAACAGTGTTTCAACCCCGGCTCTTCAAACCATCTTTGCTTGATCGTTGCTCCAATCACACTGGTGAAACTCTTGAGTGTTTAATGGTTAATGTTGATGTAAATCTTTGTTTCTCCCCCGCAGTTATCACCTCCACTCCTATTTTCAGTCCCCGGTCAGCTGGCTTCTCCTCTCGGTCCCACTCCCACGGCACCCTGCTTGAGCATGTCTCCGCTCCCAGCTTCAGTGTCTTCCTCTCGGCTCCACGCTCCTGGCTCTCCCACGCTTTCCCCGAGTATCCGTTCCCTCGAGAATCCCCAAGCTACCCGTCTCTGTCCCTGGCGTCTGCCTCTCCACTTCCCCTCACCTTTCAGTCAATACATTTCAATAAAGTTTGCATTCCTTGGAGTCTTGCATTTGAGTCTTTATCTGTTCTTAGCGTTACATATTTTCTACTCATATGACCCCTCCACAGAGTTTAGTTTATTGTCCATTCATTATTTTTGTACTTTTTTACATTATTGTTGTTTTTACAGCTAAGAAAAACAATCTTTAGGGGCGGGTAAATGGCAGAGAGACCCTAACCTCAAAATACCACCATGCAAGGAAGTGACGCGTTCCGGCTGTGCCGATGTTTAGTTCTGTTCATGCAAGCCCCCAATTACAGCACTCAGCCACTCTGTTGATTTTTTTTATCCAGTGGTCACTGTAATGGAGAAAACCCCCTAAACTCAGAAAGGGTTTTAACCATTGACCACTATTGCAAAAAATACATTTTTAAACTGCTGCTAGGACACCTCCACCTGCAAACAAAGTTAGGACTCAGAATTTTTAATCTGTGGACTTTTTATACAAAAAAAACTTCCCTCCAGCCGAGAAAAGCGATTTAAAGACCTGTGATGTCACCACAACGTAAAGTCTAGGGGTCGAGCAGGGCAGACACTCAGCGTTCACATGTCACAGAAGTAAATCCGGAAGCTAAGAAACCTTTTGGGTGGATGTGCCTCTGAATTCCCTTCTCGTTTTCTGTCAATTCCTCCACCCATGTAGCTGTGTTTACTTGCCACCAACACAGCATTTTGAGCCAAAGTCCTGAACATTTTCATGTAAAACTTAAGCACTGCAATTCATTTGATTTACACTGTTTTTTTGCTATGCAAGAACATGGCTGGAGGTGGTCGGGGAGGATGAGTGGGCGCTAACATACAGGACTTTAAAGCTGACACTCAGCGTTCACATGTCACAGAAGTAAATCCGGAAGCTAAGAAACCTTTTGGGTGGATGTGCCTCTGAGCAATTCTCATAGGAATGAACGGGGCTCCACCATTATTGTTGCATCCGGGTCTTATAATACAGCCATGGTCTGGCACCATGCACCATACCACACCACGTCATGGCTGGTGGAAAAACAAGCTTTGTCTTGAATGGTTGTGATTGCTGGTGGTGTCCAGCAGGAACAGACTGGGCACCATAGATACTGTGGTCTCGCTTTGACCTTACTCCACCCCCGCGCTGCGGAGGAGTGTCTGGCTAGTGCACACAGCCTTCCGGGATGGGGAAAAAACGTGCTCTGATTTATTGGCATTTATTTGAACCAATCCCAATTGTCTTGGGTGGTGGTAGGCACCGGGAAAAACCGCAGTGCAGCTGCAAAATATTTAAAAGATGTTTTAACAGAAAATTGAGATTGGACATATTGTCTAGCTAGCTGTCTGGATTCACCTTGCAGAGATCTAAAAAAAGGTTAACCATAGTCCTCACAAATCAACCAGAGTTTAAAATAAATCAAAATAAAATATTAAAATAAAAATCACCAAACGGTGGAAAAATCCGGAGATCACCAAAGTCAGTGGGCTCATCCTCAGGGGGCCATGAATGTCCTCACAACATTTTATGGCAATCAATCCTATAGATGTGAGACAGATTGACAGGATGCCATGTCCCTCCCTTGAGCCACGCCTCTAGTGTGGCACAAAAGGGAATAACCCTCAGGGGAGACCATTAAAAGAGACACCCACTGTCAGGCAGCAATTTGAACCATAGATAGTTAAAAGACCATTTACAAAAAATAATTTACATAATGTTGTGGCAGTACAAATAGGACAAGGCAACATCACAGAAGCAACACTTATGTTCATCTACCCACATTACACAGATATGTCAATGAAGATATTAATAATAGAAGAACCCAAACATGTTGCATGTGAAGTGGCTTTGTAGGTAGATTGACTTCTTATTTCAACCTTGTACCTGTTTCTTGTTGTTATTCAGCCCAATCTACTCAGATGGACACAACAGGATGATTGGTATTCAGACCAGCAGTCTGAATTCAGAGTATTGGCACTCAGCCCAGCAGTCTGCTGCCCCTGACCTGATGAGCTGAGACGGCTGTCTGTCCAGATGAAAGCTGGAATCCTTGGTTGGATTTGTTCTGATGACGGTGCAATCCCCAGATTGTCATCCTGTGCCAGGCGCTATGATTGGGGCATGGCTGAGGGACTGTGTGTGTGTGTGTGTGTGTGCGTGGGCATTTGCATTTGTGTAGGTGTATGTGTGTGTCTCCTCTGGTGTGACTGTGAGTTTGTTTGACCTGAAAGTAGAAACTTTGACCCTCGTATTTCCCCTGAGGATTCCTCTGGTTTCTTCTTCCTTCTTGATGTTTCACTTCTTTTTCATTCTTGTATTTTCCCAAAGAAAGGCTTGACTTGTGGTAGCAGTAGACTAGAAAACAAGAGACTGACTTGGAATTACATTCAAAACTGATTTCTGAGCTAAAATATATATGATGTATTTTAATTTTATGAATTGAAGTTCACAAATGAACACATTAAGAAACTAAAGAAAGGTTCAAACTAAAAGTGGAGAAAGTAATTGGTAAATAACAGATAATCATCTATTGATACAAAATCCAAAAATACAAACATTGTATGCATCACACAGAGGGATCAGGTTACATTAATTAAAAGTCGATCATTTCATTCGGCATATTTTTAGTGCCTTAGCTCATGCTATATAAACAGATGCACTTTATTAACCGGATAACAATCCAGTTAATAAAGTGCATCTTTAAGTTTTTGTGTACTTCCTGACTGTCTGCTTCTATAAGCCTTAAATGATAAAGATAACTTCTTTGGAAGGGCATAGGCTCAGCAGTAAGCTGACAATTTGCATACCTTGAAGCCTGTTGCCAGAACTTTTAATTTAATCTTTTTCCAATGACATTCTTCTTGACCCTTGTGTTGTCTTCCCATCAAAATTGAAAATCAAATCAAATTTTTAACTTTTTCTTACGTTTTTGTCCCATTTTTCAACACTTTTTACAATGTTTGTCACTTTTCTTGACATTTAACACTACGTAACGCTAACTTGTTAACTTTAGCTTTACAGTTATTTGGGGAATTTATGGTCAATAAACCTAATTTTGAGGAAAGTATACCTAATGTTTGAGTTAGAAAAGCAGAACTTAGGAATTATTTAGACTAAAATTAAAGGAATGTATGTTGATGGATAATCACAGACTGGAATATGTCAACTTTTACTTAATGCTATTTGGAAAGCACTTCAGCTTCAGCTTTTTTCTCCAAATACTATGAAATTGAATAAGACCCCCCAAAATTAATGAAAGTCGAGATTTGTACTTGCCAAAAGAGCGTTGTGTGGAATTAATCATGTTATTCTGGGTAGTTAAAAAAAATGGAAGAATTTGACCCGAGGACAACACAAGGGTTAAACTGAATTCCCTTCTCGTTTTCTGTCAATTCTTCCACCCATGTAGCTGTGTTTACTTGTCACCAACACAGCATTTTGAGCCAAAGTCCTGAACATTTTCATGTAAAACTTAAGCACTGCAATTCATTTGATTTACACAGTTTTTTTGCTATGCAAGAACATGGCTGGAGGTGGTCGGGGAGGATGAGTGGGCGCTAACATACAGGACTTTAAAGCTAGGGAGCGGACTTTGTTTCCCAGGGGAAACTAAAGACTTTCACCCAGGAAATGCGTGTAACCATAATCTCTGCCAAAACGACCAGCAGCTCACTGTGCTCTGTGTACAGCACACCTTCACCCATTGTGGGTTAACTGAACCACCAACTGACACAGACCTGATGGAGCAGCAGGTCGCGGTGCTGTGTACCCGGCTCACAGTCACTTGTTCTGGGGTAACTAGACCATCCACTGGGAATCTACTACTGCTGACCTGATGGAGCACCAGGCAGAGCACCATGCGGCCATAGTCGGTGGCACAAAGTTCTGTGACGGAACTGCTGCTCTGTAGCCGATGTCACAAGACCAGGGTTACCACCCGTTCCTTGAAATACAGAATTGTCCCATGTTTCAAAAGAAATGAGTGTGTCTCGTTTTTCTTTTTTTTGTTCCTGTAGAAGCCACAAGTCCATGTGAAATCAACATTGTTTTAAGAAAATATCTTTGGAGTCCCTTATTTTTCTGCATGAAAGGTGGCAGCACTACATCTGACCACTCAAAGGTCTCATAGTTTTCGTATAGTATAAGACGTTTTTGTGTGAATACATTTTCCTACGATATCACACGAACCAGTTCATGAGAATGCGTTGAAAATTGTTATCCAATAAATCAATCGTCACCTGTCCTTGAGAATCTCAGTCAAGAGATCAAAACCCCCTCATATTGTCCCTCGACATACAGCAGTAGCCTACCATTTGTACAAAGTTATCCTCAATCAAAGGTTGAGATACCTTTGTAGATCTGAGGGTTAACAGTGCACGTGTGCGTGCATCAGAACGAGGGGTAATTGAGGCGGTTTCATCTCTGATTTTTGATAAGGGGACTAATTGTGCATGTGGTTGCTGTGCAAACCGTTGTTTGAACATAATAGTACAAGGATCTTCATTCCTCCACACAACACACATATCTCTCTCTCTGTCTATCTGTCATATGAGAGCACTTCTTGCATCAGTGATTTGAAAAGACGCAGGAGATACATAATGAAGAGTCCTTGGCTGCTACAACAGAAAGCCATCTCTTTAATCCTTTTCCTTCCTGCAAGGCTGGCATATCTACCAACGCATAGTGTCAAGGTTTGAGTTGGGCCAGATTTCAGGAGGATATTGAACAAGTGCAAAAAAGGCAGTAGTTCATCAGACACACACAAATATGGATGTAGGGACATACACAATACAAGCCACATGCACCCTCTCATCTTCCTAGGTGACCAACATTCATGCTGAGAGCGTGTTGGTAAATTGTTAATATTGTGAGGTGCATTGCATCTTATACATTTAAATGGTTCTTAAATTACATTTTAAATTTAGATGAGCTTTTTCAGGTAGCTGACAAATGTGTTGTTCTGTTCACTGAGGGAGGGCTTGGGGCATCTAGTTCCTACAGAGGCAGTTTAGTAAGGACCAAGCACCAAGTGTGTGTGTGTGTGTGTGCGTGTGTGTGTGCGCGCATGTGTAATGTTAAGTTCCTGGGCTGTGGAAATTAATTAACGGGGCTTCAATCAGGCACATCCATTATAGCAGGTAATCATGCTAGCTGAAATATAATCAAATTGAATGTTTGATGATGCTTCTGCAATTTCTTTTGTAAACTCCAACATTTGCACAGCGCCTTCTCACACAAAATACCTATTGGTTATTGTCAATAGTCTACTGTACCAACCCGGCTCACCCACTGACTATGCAAATATCTATGATCTATGCAAATAATGCAGGTATATGTGGAATGGCGATGTGAGCTTGTAAATATTTGCACCCAAATTCAACCCACATACTTCACCAGCAGTGCTCCCGAAGCCGAATACTCAGGATTTTTGTGTAGGTGCTCAGTATTCTTGCATTCACTTTAGAGATTTATGTGAGCTAACTATAGCCCACATAAATCTCCTGAAACCTGACTGGAGTTTGAGATTCAGAGCCGTGGTGCGGCATATAGAGCTCTCTCCTCACTTTGAATGTGAAACAAAAATTCATACTATCATGCTCCGTCTTTACAGACTTTTCTAATACTATCTGGGATGTGTTCAATATAACTTCAAGTGGACATATTCTTAGGACCTGCAACAGAAAAATAAAAAAGGAAAACCTTGAAAATGTGACCTACACTCACCCGTGCACTTGAACCTTCTATCACTACAATACATCCTCAATGTAATACAAGGAGTATTCATGTGGTGCTGAAGAGTGTACAAGGTTACGGGCCAACTGGCATCCGTGAAAGGACAGAGAGAGAGACAGAGAAAAGAAACAAGTCTCACCGGTCAAATTTTTCTCATAAGGTGTCTCACTGAGTCACAATGTTCTGTAGCCATAGCAACTGGCATCCAGCATCTCCTGAAGGGAATGTGAAAAGAATCCATGATTCATATCCAAACAACAGCCTGAGAATCCAAATATACTGAGGTAAACTGCCACCCCCAGACAGTCAAGCTGACAGCTGTGAGGAGGAGGAGCCAAGCAGAAAACAAATAAACCAAAACAATCACATTTATCCTCCGCTCCTTCACTGCATCACTTGTGGTCATTGTTTTCTGTTTGCATTGTGATCTCAGTTGTGTTGACTCGTACTGACACACTACATGATGGTAGGAAGTGATAACTTTAACATGCCAGCAGCGAGGAATAAAGTAAGACTGGCAGCTTTGCTACTGAGTCAGCTTCTGTGGATGTGCACTTTAAGACTAAGATGATTGTCAAATTCTGCAGTTGATAAAATGGATAAGTCAAGAGGATGCGTTTTATATCAGTCAGAAATAACTGTCTGTACACCACTGAAAAAGATGAACTGATCCACAGTCTGATGGTCTTATCCAAACAAACATGCAAATGCAACATGCAATTACAGCTGTTTCACTCCAGTTTCGGGCTAGCAGAAGCAATGCAACTTTTTGATATTGGCTTTAAAAAAAGAAAAATCCACAAAGACCAGCCATGTTTACAAAACAAAACACCACATTCACTGCCAATGAAAACATAATAACCAAGCCAGAACTACTTGTGAGCCGTATTAAGCAAAGAGCTGCGACTAACGTTCTGAATCATAATAACCGAGATTGGGATCTTTTCATTACCAGAAAGTTCTTGCACTCACATTCACAATCCAGTCGGCTTTGCCACATTTTTCCTGCTCAAGTGAACGGCGGCAATCAAGGCCCTGCTTGCTGGGCCCACTACAAGGCAGCTGTGCCTCATGATTAATCAGAAGAAAAAGGGAGACAGGGCTCCTGGGAAACACCAGCTTGGACCGGTTGTAACAGTTTGTGGAGACACAGCATAGAGGATGCTCTTCCTCTCCCCTGTTTGGCTCATGAAAATGAAACAACATGTGTATTCCACAGTCACAGTATCTGCTCTATTGCAGATTTGCCCGACACCAATTGGGTTGCAAGAAAATGTCTTTGGTTGTGTTTCCTGTTTTATTTTGTAGTATTCTGTTGTCTCCCTAGTTATGTCTCTTTTTACTTCCCATCTTGTGTTTTTCTTCCTGTATCATTGTCTGCCCAGTCCTGATGTCTTACACCTGTTCCTAGACCTTGTGTCACCTGTCTCTTGTATTTAGTGTTTCTTTTGTGTTTTGTCAGATCATTGTTCTGTTTTTAAGCTGTGTTGAATTCTGTTTTTGTTGTGCTTCTCTTGCCTGGTATGGTATGTTGTCTGTGTTCTAGCTTGTTTCGTGTTTCCTGGTCCTTTGTATCCTCAGTATTTTTGAAATGTTTTTCTTATTTCTTCAGGACTCTTTTTGTTGTACCCTTTGCATTATTAAAACTTTGAACTCCACAGTGCTCCGTCTCCTCTGCATTTGGGTCCAAGCCTTGCCACTCCTGTAACAAAAACAAGTCGCAGAGTCCTGTTGCTGCTTCACCTGATGTAATACATGCTGGCTAGTATGATGGCAAGAGAGCCAGGGTGCACACATCAACATTCCTAATGGTTATTTCAAAACCTAGTTAATTCAAAATCCTAGGCAGGCTAATTCTACCTCACATTTTAAATCACTTCCTAAATGTAATTATTAGGAACATTTAATTACTTGTGGCAAATGCTGTTGACGTCCCTTTCATATCTTGTCTTTGTTTCTTTCCTTGCTAATGTATTTATTTTTTCATGATGAATATCAGACAGAGCAGCATTATGAATCATGGAATCAAAGAATTCCAAATTAAGACAGTGAAAGACAAAGAAAAGTGAGGTTAGAAAATAAAAGAAGAGGTTAGTATGGTAACAGCGTGAGGTGCTTGTGCGTGCTGTATCTTTGCCCTACAACAGAATAGATGGACAGAAACTTATCACCTCTTCTTTTGCAAAACACTCTTTCAAAAATGTTTTAATGGATTAACTTCAGACCCGACCTAACATACTTGTTATGTGATCAGCTACAATCCCTGTCACAGCTTAGTATTGCATGCAATTAACTAGTATTAGTGTTTAAATCATGCTGATTATGTGTAATTTAGTGTTATTATACTGGTGTTAGAGATCAGGGGCAAG
The DNA here is from genome assembly GCF_013103735.1 of Etheostoma cragini. Lineage (NCBI taxonomy): Eukaryota > Metazoa > Chordata > Actinopteri > Perciformes > Percidae > Etheostoma > Etheostoma cragini. The sequence goes on from NC_048408.1 coordinate 16,804,933, forward strand.
GTGGAAAAGGAACACTTTAGCCAGACACCGTGTTTCCATTTTGCATCCAGGAGAAATTATACAACTGTGAAAGAAACTTTGGGCTCTCTTTTCTCTTTTTTGTGTCTAGTCTGAGCCCGAAAATACCTTGCAACAGGCCAATAACTATAGTTTATTGTTTAGGTAGATAGGTAAGTAGGTAGGTAGAACATTGAAAACAAACCATGGTCATAAAGTCACAATATTCCTCCATTGTGAATTTACTTTATGCTTATAAAGGGCTCAAATGGTAAAATAAAATGACAGTAGTTCTGAAGAAAATATTTTTAAAGTAAGGTAGCAAGGTAGTGTGTCATTGCAAAAACAGAAACTGCATGGACTAGGTTTGAAATGCACTCCAATACTTTGCTACAGGAAGAATGTTGAAGTGTGCCAAGCGGGTTGACAGTACATCTTTTCATTTGCACTGGCTTGCCTCCTGTGTGACAATGATAAATTATTAATTGAAAGTGTTTCCTCATTCCAACCTTTGCTTTATTGTGTTGTTAGAATAATGTGTGATTTGCACATTTGGGACGTTTAATCAGTTCTTTTGCGGGTGAAGCTTGATCCATTTGAAAGAAGCAACTGAGTCAATTTCAGAAAATAATTTAACATGGGTCTGGCCTACTGTACTAGCTCTCCATAAAAGCACCCTGGCAATAACCTAATGTCTATCTGTCATATACACTAGTGACTAGCCCTCTCCCTTTTCCAGCTATCCAGGCAATAGTCTAAATGTCAGTGTTTTCCGGGCTCCTAATGTGTTCCTAAAATAGTATCTCCATTGCTGAGCCTCCGTGAAAAGGCACACTCCAAAAAAGGCATAGTGAATCTGACTCACAGCAGTGGCAGCAGAAACACCATGCCTTCCCAAAGCCAATTAAACATGCATGGGGGTGTTTGTGACCTCAAAAAAGAAAAAGAAAAAAAGAGCCAGTGGATAGATAGTCCCTCTCTGCCCCATCTTTCCCACTTTATAGCTCACTTTCTGTTACTCTTTTACTAAGGCCCTTCTTTTCTGTCTTTTTTTACAATTAGAGCGAATTATTTAGGGTGTCCTGTATGTACCTGTTAAGTGTTTTTCTTTCAATGAGCATTCTCACGGAAAATTGATGTGAGCAGATGATGAGCAAGAGTGCATATGCTGCAGCACAGAGCAGGGCGGCGCAAACAGATGTGACATGCACGCACGCACGCATGCACACACACACACAGACACACTCACACACACACACACACACACACACACACACACACACACACACACACACACACACACACACACACACACACAAACACACATATAGGTCAGTGGATGGACCCCTGTGCATTTTGATGTGTTTCCAGAGGTCAGGGCAAGACTAGCCATTCAGAAGCTAACATGATGTGGCTTAGAAAAAGATTAATTAGCTTCCTCTCACAGCGAGCATCTTATCAACTAATGGATGGCCACAAAATGATGGATGGAATTCCCAGACAATACTGTTAAAACTGTGCAATTCAATACAATAAATTCCAAGACAGGAATTATAGAATGTGAGGTCATGTGTTCCACTCCATTCCATCCAAACCTAAACTGGATATCCAAATGGCCGGAAAATATGCCTCTTGTGCTTCATAATGCTTAACAGTGCAGAAGAAGGAAATGGGATGGAAATCTTGAAATGTCATATCGTATGTGGATGGGCTGATTTCCACATTTAATCAAATTCAAACTTGGCCTTAAATGTCATAGTTGCCTTAATTAACAGAGACCACAATGTAATATCAGTTTCATAATGGGCCATTTATTCACATTCAACGCAAACTGTGGATGCCATTTGCATAGCGGGTTGCATTCATCAGAAGTGTTTAGGGTCTGACTCGCTGGGAAAAAAGATTACACTGATCAGCTTTAAAGCACAGTCAGTCAATCAACCTTTGTTATATAAATATAATGAAACCTTCTGTATGATATGAGCAAACTCCATCCGCTGATGAAGACTGTGAGGTGTGGTTTATAGCCCAGGGAAAAAAGACAATAGGGAGACATTGATATATTTGTCAAAATCTGTACTTCAAATACTGTATCTTAAATAATATCCCTTAATTACCTGTTATGATAAAATATTTGAAACATATATATATATCTTCTAATTGCATTTTATGACATCCTGGCTTGCTTGAGTTGAATTTTCACATTGTCATTTCTCAGCATAGTCTAAAAAATTGCGAGAACATTTATGTACCTTTCTAAGGATTATTTTTAGCTATGAGCATCTTTGCAGGGCGGATTCATTACTCTGCACTTCTTGCTTTGTTTAGCTTTTTGTCGTTGTAGGTCCCGCATTTAGATTCCCTCAGCTTGCCACAGTCAATAATTAATCATATGCATAAACGGATTGATTCTATTTAATTTATACCCCTGCTCATCCTTGAAGTCTTCTGCTTTTGGTTTGTTAGCTGAGTCTGAGAGACATGTCACCTTGTAAGACACACTGAATGCCTCCCTTGAAGGAGGGAAACACAGAGAGCGGGAAGATAACACAGCCAGGCAGCACTAACCGATCAGAGCACTCCAGCAGAGATATGACCCACATAGACCAATGCTCGTTTAATCAGCCTGCTACTGGCAGCATGGCAGGGAAAGAGAGAGAGGGACAGGGGGAGTGCAAGTGTTACGTGGCTTCTGAAAAAAAAGTGAAACCTGTTTGTAGTCCTGAGAAAAGACCAATGTGTAAATATGCATGCAGGATTCCAGCCCATTACGAACAAGTTTTTTTTACAAATCTACAAACACATACACACCTTTAGACATACAGCTACTGCCATAAGTACTGCTGCTTAAAGAAAAAGTTTCAGACAATCTTGCCAGTCTGGCCCAGACACTGCAACTAAATGGACGTAGTAAATAGGCTACTCGGTCCCACCCTAAATGAAATTTATTCCCCAACCAGGGAATTATTAAGAATCCTTATTGCTGGGCAACCCTAAGCACATGCTTCCCAAAGGAGGTGCTTACTGCTACATCCCATAAGGCAGGTGCTGTGTACAAGGGACAGGCCAAGTGGAAGAGGCACACGTTTCTGCAAGAGAATAACTACGCCACAATGCCCATGATGCCAGGTATAGAATGTGCCCTAACAACTCATGGTAGAGTCAGAGACCTGTTGAGTAAAATACAGTTGGGAGGCCTGGACAGTGACAGGACTCAGACCTCTGTTTTGAAAAAGACAAATAAAATTGTGTGATTTCTGGTGGGCTAGTCTCACACACCTTTAGATTGCTGACAGAACTCACTGCAGGATTTTGTTGCAGGACCCCACCCTGGACCTTTAGGCAGAGGTATCTATTGGCAGAAAGACAGCTGCCTCTATTTTGGAACAAACCAGCAACAGAACAAGAGCAGCCTCACATGGAGGTTTTGACATTATTCCATCTTTATCTTTAGCCAGCATTTTTATGAGTGCAGAATAATAATAATATTAATAATAAACTTTATTTAAAGGCACCTTTCTTGGCACTGAAGGACGCTGAATGGGACACCCCAGAGTCAAGTAACCCTTGAAAAAAATGCAGGATCTCAGGGTCTGAGATAGTGAGACGATTTGCAGACTGTTAACTGCAACATGTCTCTGAAATCTTTCACCTATTTTTGTAGATGAATCTCGCTAAAGGTGCCCAAGGACCCTGCAATGTCCACCTCTAGTTGGCCACCAATCAGAGGCAAGGCTTAAAATCCGAGTCCAACTTTTGGTCTGTAATAATAAAATGAGGAGGCCCCATGTGGTCTCAGGTTTTTTGAGAACCATGGCATGTGTAGTCAATGAAGAGCTCCCTTCCTACAAGGTATACAACCGAGACTGAGGCCATTGATTTGGCTTACTTTCCAATGTTAATGGGGTAGTTCAATTGAGAGAAATACAGCTGACAACGACCTGGGCAAGAACTTTCCTTGGACACAAAGAAAGGGACCACCCTCAGAGATAAAAACGCACTGTTTTGGTCATTTTGCAGAAGGGGGGGGGGGCACAATATGGTAGCCTCTCTTTCAAAAAGTTGATTTTCGTACCCTACCATACCCACCATGAAAGGACAATAGTAACCAACATGTAGGTTGCCTAATAACAATAGTGTAATCATTAGGCAACAATGAGAAGCTCAGAGTGTTTTTCCTTTTTCTTTGGAATTTGGCATGACCATTTCACCATTGGTGTGGAAAGACCAACTAGCTTAATTCTCTCATTCTAGTGGAGTGAAATGATCTTACACCATCTTCCCAGAACACTTGCCATTTATGTTTGCCAACTGCTGGGGATTTCACCTTCATCTCTGTACCAGGTGCCCAAATCAGCATGTGCTATGCCTTTACTGACTTGGCAGATACTGTATAGACAGAGAGATCATTCTTATACCATGAAATGTACCTTTTCTCACAGGTGGCCCACTTACAGATGGAATATGTACGTACATGAATGGAGAGTTAGACTCAATGCAAGAGAGAACTCTAGCACACACACTTGCCAGACAATCAAATTATTCCAAAACAAAGTTCTCAATATTATTCTGTAAACGGCACTGAAACATTTACAGATTTCATCCAAGAATGAAACATAAATGTTTCTGGATTCTAAATAAGCAATGTATGCTAACAAGTTAGAAGAGGGTAAATACGTTTTGCGTATAAAAAAACCAAACAGTTATTGCAGGTTTCAAACAATAATTGGCAAACTATTTATACGTCTATCAATAGTGTAAATGTTACACAATACACAATCATTAGACAACCATGATGTACAGGGAAACAAACTGAATTTGTGTATCCTTTTATCCTACTGTTGTGCAGGAAATTGTTAGAGGAAGTTTACTCTAATAGAAATGCCCTCAAACACAAACAGTGTGTCTATCAGCACAACCTGCTCTCAACTTAACCCTCAAGTGACTTTTGAAGATTAATCAGAGGTGCTTTTCTCACAGGTGGCCCACATACAGTACATATGGAATATGTACGTGAATTATTGGGGATTTAGTCTCAATGCGAAGGAGAACTGTAGCATATACACTTGGCAGACAATCAAACTTATTCCAAAACAAAGTGCTCAATATTATTCTGTAACTGTTCTGTAAACGACACTGAAAAGACTTTTCCAGAACTTCATCCAAGATTGAAACAGAAATGTTGGCATACCAACAGTATGTCATTCCCCTAAATGACTAGAAATGAATATTTGAAGTGAAAACAATGCCGGGTTTAACTGTGTGTTCGCATTTCATTTCGATGTAACAACTGATAACACTGAAGAGGCGGAAAACCGCAAGGCTATGTCAGTAATTTATTTGTTGGCAAACAACTTTCACTGTTACAACAAATATTAGTTATGAGATCATTCAACTTGGAACCCATACAAAAGAATAAATAATCAGCAATAATATTGTAATAATAATCATGATCATAATAATTTAAAAAAGAACTGTAAAACAAACCCAGTGCCATTTATTTACTCCTGCCTAAAGCCAGCGTTTTTTCCTCCAAGCTTTTTTTTGCTGTCTTCAAACCAATAAACAGATAAATAAATAATTTCTCTTTTGGGGACATGGAGGGGGTTTGTGGGATAAATGTGCAAGCTACACTTTATACACTTTTTTTCCTCCTAAATAAGTAAACGTTGGATTTCCACATTGGACAGTGCTGCTATGTGCAGGGTTTTCACATCTTCAATACAAATAAATGGGGTAACCATGGCATTTCACAGGTAAGACCCACCCTTTTTCCAAAAATGGAAATTCTCTTCTTTTAGTTTAGAAAACGACATTTATTCGTCTCATACAGAGAGAATGTTCTTGTGTTGCTCCAAATATCTGAGGTCTTTGTTTGTTTTCCATCAAGAAGGAAACCCTTTTATTCAAGAACAAATGAGATGAGACCCACTTCCAGACTACAATGCATCATTTCCATGGCAACAATCTCTTTCAAAACTTAGCCACTTCATTACCCCTTTAGTTTTAGATCTACACAGTGGTAAAGTATATAGTAACAATTGATTTGCAAAATGTAAGTGACAATGGTGTTGCTATAAAAGGACCAGAATGAAGTGAGCGTAGGGTATATGCGTATTAATTAGGAGTGCTTTACTGTCTCTGTATTTACGAAATGGTGACATGACAGAATGTTCCTGGCTCGTTCTGTCTTCTACTGTGACCAGAACATATCATCATGACATTTCAGAACAGTTCCACAGACAAAAGGTTTGCAACTTAAAAATTTAAAAAATAAAAGACTTGGTCATATGCAACATTTGTATCTGTATCTGTATTCTGTACAATACATAGAAACAGTTTGTGATTTCTTTATAATCCTTTGATAACTGAAAACTTTTACAGAAGACATTTTTTTAATTCAGTCTGTTGTAAGAGGATCTTCCTTCTTTGTTTTCAGTGAAATACACAGTAGCCGCAGTCACTACAACTTGCAGGAATGTTACAGCAGCCCAGACACAACTCCAGTTTAGCAGATACGAACAGGAAGATGATTCAGAACATCAGCGGGCTATTGTAACAGTTCAGTTGCCCGATAAAATAGTTTTTGGGATGATTGGTAGTGAGGGCATATATCATACATCCTCCACTCGATTGGCAGGTAGTGGGGTGGGCCTTTTTAAGGCCAGTTTATGTTGTGTACACTGGAGTGCAATATCCTGCTCGACCCTTTAGTGAGGTTGAAACATCATCCCAGTACGTGTCTTTAAGAGTGAGACAGAGAAACAGACATACAGACAAATAGACAGGCAGCTCCTTTAACCATGGCTGGGGGCCACGCCCCTGTTGTGGTAGTAGTGGAGACTGTATGTTATGATCTGCCACAGGTCCATATTGGGGAACTTGAGGGGCTATGGTTAATCCAAGATTCCATATTAAAGTAACAGGTGAAATTACAGAAACCCTCCCCCTTCCTCTCCTTTCCAGGTTCAAAGTTCCATCTCTGTTGTATGTTCACAAAAAAGATCTCTCGTAACAGCCCTTTCAGTCTGCACCATTTATGACAATACATTCAGTCCCTGCTTTCATTTGACCAGCGAATTTGCAATCATATTGTCATGAACCATAGTTATTGTCACACACAGTACATTAATCCAGGGGTGGGCCAGCTCAGTCTGTCAGTCAACAACACAGAATGTTTTCATTGGAAGGTCGGAAGTGTGAGAATGGGCTGGGGAGGGATAGAAGTCTCTTGATTGGCTCTATAGACTGGTAACCAGGTGGGAAGGGTCTACGGGCGGCTCCTCAGGCGACGAGTCGGACTCCTCCTTGCTGCCGGACACCATGTATCCATCACTGCCACCACGGCCCATGTGGTAGTAGGTCTGTAGCTCATGAAGGTGATTCCTGGAGCCCAAGTTTGGCATGCTCTTATAATAGACGTCGTCCAGCTCCGGAGCAGTGGCACTCTTACAGGGCTGCAGCTCTCCAGAGCTGTCTTCCTCTCCGTCTGTAAAACCATTCATCTGCCCATCCGGAAGGTCCGTCAGCACTGGCATGCTGGTGTACAGCGAGTCTCTGTGGTTGGGTGAATGAGTGTGCTCGTCAGTGTGCTCGTTGGTCAGTAGGGGGAAGAAGCTCTCGCTGGTCTCTTGGGGAATGCGCCGTGGCCGGGAGAAGCTGTGAGGTGGTGGCGGAGGAGGGGGGTGGCTGTCTGGTGGAGGAGGCCGTGGTGGCAGGAGCGGAGCGTTGGACTCCTCTCTGATAATCTCTAAACCCAGGTTCTCCTCGTGGGGGAAGGCTGCAGGGTTGTCCAGTATCATGGGACCATTGTCCTCTTTACTGCTCCCCACACACCCACCAACTCCACTGCTACTGCTGCTGCTGCCTCCTGCCATACTCCCTGAAAGCAGAAATAACAGTTATATAACCATAACCAGCAAACGTCTGGAACATATCAACAGGGAACAGTGTTGTTGCTAGTATTGTGATGATTTCAGCACTTCAAATTGGATATTGCAGTGTTAACTAGTCAATAAAATAATTAGATAATTAGTGGCATTAATCAATATTTTCACAAGATCTTCCTCTCAGCTTTACGGAGGGTTTCGTCATTTTTAATCTCATTGTCGGATCCTCAAATTCCCTCAAATTCTGGTTGATGTAACCGGTCTTACAAGCATTATTGTGGTAGCAGCAGGCAGCTATTTTCAGCAAAAAAGCTCAACAAAACCACTGCATGTTTCCTGCCGAGAACCAAAGTGTGGTCTAGCTTAAAGCCGCCTACACATGGTCTGTGATAAAACCGCGAGGTAGGATGCAGGCACAGAGGGAAAGCGCAGCTCAGGTAAACATCATTTTCGAATTGCATTTGCCAGGTGGCCAAAAACACAACTCCACACAAAATATGATGTTACTTTGCTGGCTTCTAACTAGGCAACAGTACGCTAAGAAGTCAAAAGGTGACACATCAGTGTTGCGTTCACAGGTTGTTTCAGCTGCCCCCAAGTGGCCAAAATACCCCAAAACTATTATTGCAGGTTTAATGACAACAACACTGTCGGCACGTCCACATGATACAAGCCTTTTGTGCCCCCACCCCTCCTCCACGCAGTTACCTGTAGCCAAAGACAACATGGGGAGGATTAAAAAAACACAGACTCTTCAGAAAAGGTAATTATCTTTACTCACCGGACGACACCATGTTCTGAACATAGCCATACTGAGAAATTCAGAGAGAGTTGTGTGGAGCTGATAGTCTTAATTAGCTTTGTAACTCATTTGGGTGTGGCAAGAATGTAACGGAGGTTCATTGTTATCAAAAATGTACGCACTAGAGCTTGAACAGAATAATTTGTAAGTAGGTACATGTGTGTGATATATGACATATATATATATATATATATAAATAAATGTATTTATGTACACTATATATATATATATATATATATATATCCATCCATCCATCTTCGACCGCTTATCCGGTATCGGGTCGCGGGGGCAGCAGCTCCAGCAGGGGACCCCAAACTTCCCTTTCCCGAGCCACATCAACCAGCTCCGACTGGGGGATCCCGAGGCGTTCCCAGGCCAGGTTGGAGATATAATCTCGCCACCTAGTCCTGGGTCTTCCCCGAGGCCTCCTCCCAGCTCCCCCATATATATGGGAGGCCTCCTCCCATATATATATATATATATACAGTGTATACATATACATACATGTATATATATACATATATATCTCAATAGTATCAAAGTTGGGAACAAAATTCATACAAAGAACAAACAAAACACAGTAAAAGGGGAAAAGTTTGAGGTACATAAGTGTATAGTTATGCACTTTACAAGTAGTGTCCCTGTTTTAGATAAAGCAAATATGTGTGACTGTCTAAACCAGCATTAGCTGACATCAAACCATTCACCTCCATTGGCCATGCTGTTGTTGACCAGCTTGTTCATCAGATTGTGATTGCGCTCGGTAGTGGCTCTCTCATGGTTGTTCAGGTAGGATGGGATGTAATTGGAGGTCAGCTCTTTAAGGATTTTCTTCTCCAGGGTGGTCTCCTTATGGTTGCTGTGTGTGCCGTAGCCGCCACTACGGTCTAGAATCTGGACACAGTCACTCAAGTACTCGCTGCTGGCCATGCTGTAGTTGTTGCCATGGTTACCATTAAGAGGGAGCGTATCCATAACACTGGAGTCTCTTGCGTTGTTCAGGATGCCCTCTGAGGAACAAATAATTTTAAAAAATCTCATAATTATTAGGATTCTTAAATAAACTAAGTTCTCAGAAGAGAGATTGTAATCATTGTTTCATATTATAGTGTGTTTTGTGAATTGAGGATTACAAACTAGCATTGATAATATTATTGGAAGAAAAGAAATGCTTCAAGTGTCCATAATTCATTTAAGAGAAACCTCAAAGGTACTTTCTTTTTTCAATTACTGCCAGCACTACATCAAATAATTTTACTAAATACACACACAAAATAAGAATGTTGCATGAATATAATCTGTTGTGGAGTGTAAAGTTATTACATTGTGAGTAATTTAAGGGCAAACCTATTGCAGCTCAAATATAACGTAAATGTCAATTTGTCAAAAAATATTTAGATTCAATGACTTCAATGGTAATGCTTGTTTTTAAGTGTGGTTTCATTACTCTACGGAAATAGCATTTCCTATTAAGCAATATTAAAATGTGTGACAAACCAAATAAGACAACCTTTTCACATGGACTGACTGATTTGGACAAAAAAGGTTTTAGCCAAACAAAACTACTGTTTGGATGTAGATTGGACTGAACATTTTTCAAATTGCTTTGGAGGCAAGCAAAGAGAGAAAAAATCTGATGGAAGTAGTTGAGTAATAATTTAGCCCATACTTGTGTCTCGATATGGTGCTAATGGACCGCATGAGGGAAAAGAGAGAAAACAGACAGAAGTGAGTTCATATATCGAGAGAAACAATTTTCAACAGCTACAAAATCAACACTTGCACAGTAATTGGAGGCATGATGGAAACTGTCTAACAAAGAAACCCTGTCTGCTACTCAATATCAAAGTCGGCTTTTCAGGGCCTTATTGTTAACTGGCTGCTACAGCATGGCTCATTATTTATTTAACACCTATATAACATAAAAAACACACCTTACATTTAAAACATAATGCATATACAGCACACATGCAGTAAGACCAGCAATACAAGTCCCAAACGACACATACAAAATGACATTCAAAATAAAGCACATTTAAAATAGAACATTAACACAAGATAGTACAGATATTTTATGGCTCCCAAGTAGCTTATGAAAGTATCGGCAACCAGTAACATATAGTGTGCATCTATAGCATACAATAAATCCGCATGCAAACTTGTTATGCTGTTTTGATAAATTTCATCTCCACATTCATGTGCTGTGAGAACTGCCCAATGGGTGTCCTTTGTGAAAGATTGCAGTGTGATTGATCGCCTCGCTTGGGAGCCATAATAAGGATAGATCAGATATGCAGCCAAAAGTGAATCACAGTAGCAAACTGTTTAAAATGAAATAATCATGCAAAATAAAAACAGCTTTAAGCTAACGTTCCAAATGTTGTATATTTAGAGGAACATCAGGCACACCTTGGGTGTTATACATGCCCACGGCTGGGTTGTTATAGACTGCCGAGTCCCCCAGGAGAGTGTTATAAGGATTGTTAGTACCATGGGGACGAAGGAGAGCATTAGTTATAAGATGATTAGCCATGGCTCCTGGTACAGGCAGATAGAGAAAGAGAGAGGAAGAGCAACAGCCAAGTCGAGAGAGGAAGAGAGAGAAGCACTCAAGAAAATAAAGGTAGAGCAGAGAGAGAGAGAGAGAGAGAGAGAGAGAGAGAGAGAGAGAGAGAGGGGGGAGGAGAGAGCATGTAGACGTTGCAGAGTGGAGGTAAGCGAGAAGACAAGAGGAAGGGAGAGTAAGATGGAAAGTGAGTGTGTGGAAGAAGGAGGGAGAGAAGAGGACAAGTAAATCAAACAAGCAAACATAGTTTGAGGTGAAAGCCAAGAAAAAGCTTGACAAGTCATTCTTGCAGCCACTGCATACAGGCCGAGGGAGGGAACGAGAGGGAGAGAGCGAGTGAGACACAGAGACAGAGAGACAGAGAGAGAGAAAGAAAGAAAGTAGCATGTCTTGGAGAAGATTGTGCTCCAGTTCAAAATGCTTCATCAGAGCAGCATTACTACAGGCTAGTTAACTGATAAAGGGGCCAAAATAAATGTTCTCAGTGCATTTCCTTCCCTAGGTGGGAGACAAATCATGTACACATGTAGACACAGGCAAAAACAGAAGACGAAGGACCACAACCGTTCCTATAGATTAATCCACACTTTTTGTATTCCCTGCTGTTGTAGGATACCACCATTTAGTTAATATTAGTAAATCTTCATTACTGTTTCAGATCTGAGTATCGGCCTGAACTTGGCTGACCTAATTGAGCTACAGGTAGAATAAATTACGAAGAATGGAACAAGTGGAATGTGCCATCAGAGTGTGTGTGTGTGTGTGTGTGTGTGTGTGTGTGTGTGTGTGTGTATATAAATATATATGTTTACACACTACATTTGTATTATAAGGGACAATTCACATTAATCTATACTGAAATATAAATATCAAGGTAAATGGGTCACATGACCAAATGACTATTTTGCACCCAAAGGCCCAACACAACTAAAAAGAGACAATATACTTCTACATTCTCCATTTTACTCTGTCCTTATTTCAACAAGTCAATCTCCTATCAGAATATCCAATTTCTTCCATCCCATCCTTATTCACTAAGCCGGAGTACATAGTCATTTGAAATCTACTGGCTAAGTAGCTCTCTGCACCATACTTTAAAGTGTGAGGGAAGGAGGAGGGCGGGGGTGTCTTAAGCCCTGCATCGCTAAGTGTGTGATAATTCAGGCGCTGACACACACCGTGTCTGCTTTAGCATCAATCTGTCATGCTAACAGCTTATTAGTGGCCTGAAGGAAGTGAGGGCCACACCTCGACTTAGAGACTAACAAATGGCAGTGTATGTGTGTGTGCGTTCCAGTGTGTGTGTGTGTGTGTGTGTGTGTGTGTGTGTGTGTGTGTGTGTGTGTGTGTGTGTGTGTGTGTGTCAAAATGTCCAGCCATTTGGGTGTCAATGTCCTCATTACCCTAGTCCTTAGACTGCTCTACTAATGGAATCCATTCTTACAGTGACTTTCTCTTGAGGGACAGCAATAAACAGCTCTGAATACAGTGGAAATACAGTGAATTAAGACTAATACACATTGAAAAGCTTGGTGTAACTAGAGTAGCTCTCATATAATGAGATGAACATGCATTACACTCTACTTCACCGTACATTTTTAAGTACTGTGGTGAAAAGAGACTCACAGTTCATTTTAGAATCAGTGACTTCAACTGAAGAGACACACTACTACATTAACAGCTAACAATAAAGCATTAATGTAATGCAACTCTGCATAACTTAAAGTATAATAATGAAAGGGCCACTGGTGTTTAGCTCAGGACTTGCACACGTACTTTAACTTAAAGGACGCTTCAAAAGATGACAATCCTAAGAAAAAGAGGTATAGAAGCCCTCTGTAGCAGAGTCAACTCTGCACTCTGTAGAATCATAATGGGACCACAAAATGGTTGATGTTTCAGTTTTGACAAGAGTCTCGTCCTAACTCTCCCTCCTGTAAAGTCATCCTTTGAAGCCGCAGGAAAAAAGTAGCAAGTGATATTTACACTCTATGCTGCTAATATTTCTCTCTAGAAGAACACAGTACCATTATCAGGAGTTTGGACTCCTACCACTTTATTAAATGACAGTCTATGCTGCCTGAGCATCACACTATTAATAAAGTAGAAATGGTGACAGTGATGAGGATGAAAATAGTAGGCATCCCGTGGTTACCTCTGTTGAGTGTGGCGGAGCTGTTGATGTCTCCAGTGATGAAGGAAGACTCCTGTTTCCTCACAGTGTCATTCCACATCCGCCTGATACGACTCTAGACACAGGAGAAAAGAAGCAAGAGAGAGAGGGAGGGAGAGAAAAAGAGAGGGAAGAGGAGGAAAAGAAGGTATGGACAAAGACAGAGAAGAGTGGCCATGATGAAAGGAAGAAAGAATAAAAGAATTGAGCGGGAGCAAGTCAGGGGATGGGAGGAAATTACAACAAAAGAGGAAAGGAAATATGGTAAAAAACGTAATATACAAAGGTGTGATGTGCAAAATGAGGACAAATTAGTGCAGGAGAGGCAGTAAAGGGTAAAAGCAAAGCAACAACCAGCAAGGGAGAAACAGGTGGGGGAAAACAATCACATGTCAATGCCATTTATACTATACATCTACCTGTATGTCAGCATCAATATGTGAAGGTCTAAGTTAGGGTTTGGGCTATCTCACTTTTTTTGCACACTTTTCTTTTTTGTTTTAGTTCGAATTTGACTACAATAAAAAGTGAACAGCGATAACCCAAAACCCTCATGGCGTGCTCCGGTCTCACCTGAGAGTCTGCTGTGCTGTAGCGTCCAGGTGTGCAGGCAGGTAAGCTCACCTGTGAGCCTGTGGAGTAGCGGCCCGGCGTCCGTGAGGTGGTGGTCTTACTGGAGGAGGAGATAGAAGTCTCCACGCTTTTGCCGCTGCAGCAGTGAGTACGCAGACATTTGCCATACTCTTTACGCACCTAGGCAGGGGAGATGTGGGGGGGGGGAGAGAGTTACACAAATGTAATATATACAAGCAAAAAGCACTCATGAGGGAAGAGGACATGACTGATGTTCCACTTTTAACTTGCACATATTGAAGCACATCTGTAAGATGACAAAAAAGGAAAGAACCCGACTGGGAGGGCTTAACTTAATATAGTGTCTTTGTTAACTTATTGTCCTCAAATTCCTTGTGCAAACACTTACTCCATCCAAATTTGGACATTAACAGATTAAATTCATAGACTTTCCGCCCATAAAACATCCACCCCAAATGTTATTACTGCCACATATCCATCTGAAATGGACATATTCCTCAGGGGGACATATGATGGACTTGTACACACAGAACATATGCATTCTAATCAAGTTAGAACAAATAGGACTTTAATTGCTTTTTAACAAGCTGGTTGGACTGACAGACATGTATTGCCGCATGCTCTGTTTGAACAGCTGTGTGGTGAGTAGCTCCATGCAACTTGGGAGAAACCATGTTGGGTCGCGGCCAAATAAAACCTCAGCACTGTTCTGAGGACATCTCTCAGGATACCTGATCCCATGGCTTGACACATACTTAAGTATATTGCACACGCACACATATACACATACACACTACACTTGTTTACTGGCCATACACTTGAAACTAAAAACTCTCTGCGGGACTGCAGACAGACACGAGTACTAAGCTTTTGATGAATTTTCTTTCCATATCCTACTCTTCTTCTGTACTCCCAGGCACTACGAGTGTGTGGGAGACTCTGTAAAAATATCCCAGGATCTGTAGGCTCTTTCTGGAAGCCACATATTATTCATATATAATTAAAAAACTAAACACAAAACATATGTAAAATGAGTTCATCTTTGTCAATGTGAGTGAGTTGTTGTATTAAATCATCAGAGGAGTGTATGTGTTAACACTGCCAATTAGACAACAAAACAGACATATATTTCCACTGTGTGTGTCCAGAATGTACAACAAATAATAATATTATCAAAAGTTTTAAACAAGCTATTTCAGGCTTGATGACCCTGCCTGATGATGAAAAACGTTCTTTTCAATTGGGCTAAGACAGAAACACTGTTTGTTACCTGCTGCCACAAGGCGAGACAGAGGGAAAGAGAGAGCGAGAGGTAGTCAGTGTAAAAAAGTGAGAGAATTGAACAGCCAGGGGGGTTACTAAATGACCAATCAAACTCGGTGACAGCTCTGCAGGTATTTTTGGTGTCCCTGCTGATCAATGCTAGCATGTGTGTGTCTATTTCTGTACAGCCTTGTCTCTGTTTGTCTCCCTCACCTTCTTCTGCAGTATGCAGTGAAAGATGAATATGAACATGCCCTGCAGAGAGTTGAAGATGGTGAAAAGGTAGGCCATGATGACGGTGCTCTCGTTGATGTACATCAGCCCAAAAGCCCAGGTCAGGCCCAGAAGACACAGCAGGGCTATGGCCCCGATCACCCAAGACCTAGAAGAAGAGGTAAAATGTTTAATTTCCCTCTTAGTTAAAGAGTCATCAATGTCCTACATTCTTGACAACATCACCATTTCCTACTCCACATCATGTGTAAAGGAAATATATTGCAGGTTTAATTGTAAGTGGAATGACGTGAGGGGCATTTTTTTCCTGGATCAGAAAAGCTATTCATCCATATTTAATGCATGTGGGATCATGAGGCTGGAGAAGGGGGTCAGAAAAGGTTCAATCACCGTCCCTACACTGTGGGAGTGGGATGGAAAAAAACAGTGGGAGGTTTTGCCAAAAAGAATTACATTTCTTACGAAAATGGTGAGAGAATAGAGAGAAAGTGGACTTGCTCATTTAGATACCATCTCAAGAGATGGAGGGGCATTTGTAAGCTAGCTGATGTCAGCAACGAGTACAGAGAAGGTCATGCATACAGGACTTTTTCCAAGTATAATCCAAACTCCATCACTCAAAGTACATTGCAGAGGGTAAAAGACATTTTCACAGACAGAAGTGGGTGCTGAAGTCTGTTAGAGCAATTGTGACTATAACACTTTAATGGAATGAATTTTAATAAAAGTTCCCAAGGCTGTGAACCTCCATTTCATGTAAAGCCTATGCAAAAGTGAGTCATAAGGGCCAAATGTCAGAGGAATGCGGTCACGTCGAGGCATGTGTGTGCATTGTAAATCCTTGTCTGAGAGTGTGCACGTTTTTGTGCGTGTGGCCATGTGAGTGGCTCCACTGGACAGCAAGTAGAGGGACGTTGCAGCCATTATAAATGACATTTCCTACTAAAGGTCACAGTTTCTGGTCTGTCACAGCCGAGATGATGGCTGTTAATTTGATTGGCTGACTGGACAGTGATCACCTCTCATGCGAGGGATGGAGTCAAAGAAAGGGTGTACGGAAACAAAGAGCGGGGTGGGAGGGGGAGAGAGAAGGCGACAGAGGTTGAGATATTAGAAGAGTTAGGAGGAAGGAAGAGAGAAAGAGGAGGAGAGTAAGTGAGTGAGACTGAGGTGATTGATTCGATGTTGCCCTCTGTGGCACCATTCAGGCGAGACAGAACCTCCAATAAAGCTCGTCTGACGACCCTCTTCAATAAAGGGTACACTCATCCCTCACTTTCCCATCCCTTCATTCCACCTCTTTCTCCAGTGCTCCCTTGAGTCATGGTTTCTCTTTCAGCTCTGTTTCCCCTCATCCACATCTCACCATTATAATATTTCAACAGCACATTAGGTCTACAGGTCATTGGGTTTCACAAATCACACATCAACACGTTATCCATTTCACAAGGCAGTTAAACAGTTAATTTAGGTATATGCATAGACTCTAGGGAGGTAAGACAGACAAAGAGGACAACAAGCAAACCAATCAAAATGTCTCCAAGAAGATGAAAAGCATCCTGATAGGAGAATGGCCTTACCGGAGCCAATCCACAACAAAGACAATTTATGATGGCTTGGAGTTAAAGAGACAAAGAAAACAAAAAGAAGAAAATATAAGACAAAAAGGGCATGATGATGATTAACAAGTAAATGAACCACATAAAGACATGACTAATGAAGTGTAAAACATTAAAACGTATTGAGCCTTTAGTGTGTTCAAAAAGACAAAGGAAAGTCATTAAAATGAAGGGGGAAAAGATCCAAAAGCATCATTCTATGATTTTCATCTTTCATTAGGCTTTTCGATTACATTCCCCCAAACTGCATAGAATCAAAAATCTGCTGATTTTGTCTCTAATTCTGAAATGCTTCCCACTTGGAAGTCCTACTGTCAAATGAGTAAGCCATCTTGTGATTTATATTATGGATTCTGAGCTGGGCCTCAGTGAGGCGTTGAGCTCCAAGCAATGAGCGTATTGTTTGAATTAGACTAAAGTCTTTTGTCTTGAGCTGCACTGGAACAAGAAATAACACAATCCTGATTAGTTAGCTTAGTAGAGACAGACTTTCAGTGTTCATTGGAAATTAAGTCATATTTCATTAACGTTCTCTAAGGGTGGGATGAGTAATAACATGACTGGGAATGACAATATTATGGATTCAATGAGGAGTGTCTTAAGAATATTATTAAGAAAGAAAGTGTGCTTCATTATGCTGCTTAAGGCTGAATAAGATTAGATTTAAGGTACTGACAAACCGAGGAGATTGTCGGCCGTTGGTTCAAGTTGGTCCGGCGGTGACCGGCTGTCAACCTAGTTTTGTGTCATCGTCTCGCAACTTGTTTTCCTTTTTAATTCAAGGCAATAGGGCACACACAGAAGGCACTTTTGATTTCTTTTATCTCATCTGATCAATCCATACAGTGTAGGGCTGCCTCTCACTGAGGTGCGGAACATACATGTTAGTTGGCCGTCAAATGTGGTCTTTGTGTTTGATCACAAGTGCAACTTTTTGGCCAAGACACTTTGTCGGAACAAGTTCTTTGCCATCTACCTAGTGTCAGCACCTTTAAATACACCTGGATGCTACTTCTAAGTCTGTAAGGTAAATATGAAGTTGGAGCTAGTAGCCCTTTAGCTTAGCTTAGCAATAAGACTGAAAACAGCTAGCCTGGCTGATTACAAATAAAATTTTCTAAATCTAAAACTTACTAACTAGTGCTGTCAAACGATTAAAATATTTAATCGCAATTAATCGCATTAATGTCATAGTTCACTTGCAATTAATCAGCCATATTTATCTATTCTAAATGTACCTTGATTACTTTTTGTCCCATTATTTTTTAATAATTGTAATGCTCTAACCAACATGGAAAAGTAGATGGGCTCGCTTTGTGCAATTTTTTTTGAAATTTTAAACATCATTGGCATGTAGCTTACTGTAGTCTTCAAGTTCATAAGTAACATTCTCACTTGGAGGAAAGCAAATAAGGGTATTTCCCAAAATATTGAATTATTCCTTTAGCTTAATCCACACACACACACACACACACACACACACACACACACACACACACACACACACACACACACACACACACACACACACACACACACACACACACACACACACACACACACACACACACACACACACGCGCTAATTACACCCACTTTTGAAACTAGACGTGCTGGAGTGATGGGAGGACTTTATGCATTCATGTACTTACTTGATGTTGTCCAGACACCCAGAGTCTGGTTTGAGAATGGCCGTATGATGGAACATCTTATAAAGAGCAATGCCGAGGAAGATAACATTCAGCTGAAACACACACAAGCATACAATGTAATATTCAGTGGCAACAATCCTAATTAAAGACAGTGTCAGCACAACAATTCACTCACACACAGTGCATATCATTTTATTTTCCCTTCCAGCAGTAATTGGCTTGGGGACATAGTATCAGCTCCAATCAACAGCCCTTTATGTGCTCAAAATACAGCAGCTTGAGCATCAGGGAAAATACAGCCATCATTACATCCACTGAGGATCATTGTTACAATTGAATTCCAATTCTCACATATGCTGTCTATTTTATTGGCCTGCTAATGCATAGATAGGGTGGTTTAATAATGACTGTCTGGGCTGTTGTGCCCAGTCTCCAAGGCTGTGTATGTTACAGATGGGCGGAGAGACATAACAGAGCAGGCCCACCTGTCCTGCTCCCCTTCACAGCCCTAGTTACAGTAGATCAGTGATAGCCAGCTTGACCTCTCTACAATGAGTACAGAGCTCAGTGAACATGCTGACTGTCACCTAATTAGGAACATGTCCCATTGCTTTCATTCTCAAACTTTTTAGCTTTTTTACTCTGTGTGTCTTTGCAGTGCAATGGGCCGCACTTTAATCAAGAAACGGGGCCGGAAGGAATTACAGTGCCTGGATTATCAAATAAATGCATTAGAGCAACATCACTTTGTAGAGTTCTTATCATAATGTGCAGTTTGTTCTTATGAAAATGTCTAGCTTGTTGGAATATGTGCCCACTTGAGAGTTGATCCATGAGTCGGAATTATTGAATTGACATATACAGTTCCTTTCGCTTACACTGCTGCGGAGCTCTGGCAAGCCTTGTGGGAAGATTAACAAAAAACCTTAATGTAACCATGTTGTTCCTGCACAAACAGGAAGTCTACTTTACACATGTAGTGCTGTGTCATGTGTGTGAGCATGCATGTAAGTGTATCTCACCATAATAATTAGCGTAGCAGGGCCTATAAAGCTCCAGATAAAGTATGTGTCCAATCGCAGCCAGCACCTAGAGAGACAAAGAGGGGAAGAGAGAGGGGGAGTGAGCAAGAGGGAGAGACAGTAAGAAAGAGACATCATGCATGAGAAACAGAGGTGAGAAAAACAGGAGAGGAAAGACGGATTAAAAACATACTCCAGTTGCAGTGGTAGCAAGGATTTACCATCGGAGGACAAACACACACACACACACACACACAAAGTAGTGCATTACGTGACATAGAGTATATCAACTCCATCACCATAGAGGTAGGACAAAAGGAATTGTGGGGGATGAAAAAGTGAAAGAGATGAAAAATTATAAAAAAAGGGTTGCAGGATTAAAGGAAACAGACTATACGCACACATCACACATACATCACACACAGTGGGGGAGGCAGCGAGGGATGGCACCTGTGATAAATCCACCTTTAAGTCCCCCTTTGGGGCACAGATAAATGACACGGCCAGATCTTGTGGTCGCAAAAATATGACATGACTGTGTTCATTTGAATACTGAGTTATGGATGCAGCCCCCATATCAGGCTATTTATGGAGTCTGGAAATGGCTGTGGTGAAGTTAAAGGACACACACACACACACACACACACACACACACACACACACACACACACACACACACACACACACACACACACACACACACACACACACACACACACACACACACACACACACACACTTTATTTCTAACCACAAGCTTAGCATTGGTAGTAAAATATATACTACTCTATGCAAAATATATTTTACCCCAAATTTATCAATATGCAGCAAGCTGGAGAAAAAAAAAATTGTCCCCGAGTGCCCTCCACTGAGGTCAGACCCAACGGGTTGCAGAAAAATGTGCAGAGAAAAACTGCTGGAGCAAAATGGCTGACTGATTCATGACCAGCTGGTTTTGAATTATTAATCTTTCAATTTCCAGCACATTAGAGAGCCCTCTATTATGGGTCCCTGACTGTGTCACTGTATCCTCCATTAGGGCTCCTTTGCTAAGTCATTGCCACCTTCATTATGGAAGGTGAATAAGACGCAGTGCCACTGGCTAATATGTGGGAGAATGGGGTGCGTTCTTTGGCAAGGTGACACAGCAGGGATGGCAGATGATATTTCCAAAGGTTTTGTCTCAATGTGTTGTGTCAAACATGATAAGCAGCACCATTTTCAAGGCTGGATTGATGCATGAGTCCTACAACTTCCTTTACTGTTTAGGATTAAATGTTCTGTGCAATAAAAGCATCTGTGTTGCCTTTACAAACCCATGAGGCATGAGGACATTAAAAGAAGAAACATTAACTGCTTGGGTTAAATATTATATTAATCTACAAGAAAATATTTTTTGGTGACATACATTTTTTACACTCTCACTGGTTTCAATGCCATTTGTGTGATCGGCTCATTATTTTTACAAAACATCGTGTAATTCAGCATTTTTACGTTAAACCAGATATCAAGACAAGTCTCCTAGTCTGTTAGCTAATGGGATGCAGTCTGATTATTCACCCAGAGCTTGGCATTCAGACGCTCATGTTTTAATGATCATCCCACAATAAAATATTGATTGTAGTAGCATATGGGTTGGTGTGGCTTGACGGTTAAACAACGTTAAATTCAACCCTTCTACCTGTCTTCAAACCTCTATGATTTGATGTGTAGCTAGTGGAAAGCTGCTCTTAACTAGAAAAGGCCCCAAGAGCAGAAGAGAGCCTGAGCATTTGAGCATGTGAATCATTCATCAGTCCTATAGTGTCCTGTCATTTTTCTCTTTCTATATGGAGCTTCTGAGGGGGGGGGGGGGG